>NC_058132.1:212130875-212211296 GCF_016433145.1 Gracilinanus agilis | reverse complement strand
TATAAATCCCACCTGATCATGGTGGATGCTCTTCTTAATTACTTGCTGGATTCTCTTTGCTAGTATTCTATTTAAGATTTTTGCATCTATGTTCATTAGGGAGATTGGTCTATAGTTTTCATTCTCTGTTTTTGATCTCCCTGGCTTTGGAATGAGTACCATATTTATGTCATGAATGGAATTTGGTAGAACTCCTTCTTTGCTTATCATATCAAATAATTTGTATAGTATTGGGATTAGTTGCTCTTTGAATATCTGATAGAATTCACTTGTGAATCCATCAGGCCCTGGCGATTTTTTCTTAGGGAGTTCTTTGATGGCTTGTTCAATTTCTTTTTCTGAATAGGGGATTATTTATGTATTCTATTTCTTCTGCTTTTAATCTAGGCAATTTATATTTTTGTAAATATTCGTCCATATCTCCTAAATTGTTATATTTATTGCCATATAATTGGGCGAAATAGTTTTTAATGATTGCCTTAATTTCCCCTTCATTAGAGGTGAGGTCTCCCTTTTCATCTTTGATACAGTCAATTTGGTTTTCTTTTTTCCTTTTTTTTATTAGATTGACCAGTACTTTGTCTATTTTATCTGTTTTTTCAAAATACCAGCCTCTAGTCTTCTTTATTAATTCAATAGTTCTTTTACTTTCAATTTTATTAATTTCTCCCTTTATTTTTAGTATTTCTAATTTAGTTTTCATCTAGGTATTTTTAATTTGCTTGCTTTCTAATTTTTTGAGTTGCATGCCCAGTTCATTGATCTCTGCCATCCTTAATTTGTTAATATATGCACTCAAGGATATAAATTTTCCCCTGAGTACTACCTTGGCTGTATCCCACAAAGTTTGGTAGGATGTCTCATCATTGTCATTCTCTTCAAAGAAATTGTTGATTGTTTCTATGATTTTTTCTTTGACTAATTGGTTTTGAAGAATCATATTATTTAATTTCCAATTGGTTTTTAATTTGCCTGTCCAGGTGCCCTTACTAATTATTATTTTTATTGAATTATGATCTGAGAAGGTTACATTTATTATTTCTGCTCTTTTGCATTTGTTTGCAATCATTCTATGCCTTATAACATGGTCAATCTTTGTGAATGTACCATGTGCAGCTGAAAAGAATGTGTATTCCTTTTTGTCCCTATTTATTTTTCTCCACATATCCATTAAATCTAATTTTTCTAGGACTTCATTCACTTCTCTTACCTCTCTCTTATTTATTTTTTGGTTTGATTTATCTAGATCTGAAAGAGGAATATTTAGATCTCCCACTAGTATGGTTTTACTATCTATTTCCTTCTCGTGCTCTGCCAGTTTCTCCTTTATGAATTTGGATGCTATGCTACTTGGTGCATACATATTGAGCAGTGTTATTTCCTCATTGTTTATACTGCCTTTAATCAGGATGTAATGACCTTCCCTGTCTTTTTTAATCATATTTATTTTACTTTGGCTTTGTCAGAAATCATAATAGCCACTCCTGCCTTCTTTTTCTCATTTGATGCCCAAAAGATTTTGCTCAAGCCCTGAACCTTAAACTCGTGTATGTCCCCCCGCCTCATAGGTGTTTCTTGTAGACAACCTGTGGTAGGATTTTGGTTTCTAATCCACTCTGCTATTTGCTTCCGTTTTATGAGCGAGTTCATCCCATTCACATTCAGAGTTATAATCATCAGTTGTACATTTGCTGACATTTTCGTATCGTCCCCTATTCCTACCCCTTTTTCTTATACTATTTCCTTTTAAAGCAGTTGTTTGCTATTAAGCCACTATCCCTTATCTCCTGCCTTGATTAACTTCCCTTTCTACCCCCTCCCATATTTTCCCCTCTTTTTCTTTTTACAGGTCTAATGAATTTCCTCCCCCTTCTTCTCCCCTCCCTTTCTTGACCTCCCCACTCCCCTGCTCCCCTTGGTTTATCCCTTCTGACTTTCTCAAAAGGGTTAGGTAAGAGTTTTATGTCTCAATGGATAATATAGCTACTCTTCCCTCTCCGGGTTGATTACACTGATAGTAAGGTTTGATTATTACCTCTTAATGCTCTCTTCCTCTCCTTCTTATAATAGTATTTGTCCCCTCTCCTTCCCATGCCCTCTTTGTGTGTAATAGAATATCCTATTTTTCTTATTCACTCAAGTTTCTCTTGGTGTCCCCTACTCTTCACCCCCTCCTTCCCATCCCCCATGTCATCTTAGATTATTTAGTGTTCCACCCTCTCCCTGTGAATTATTCTTCTGATTACTATAATAGTGAATACCATAATAGTGAATAGAGTTCACTACAGAGAATTATACATAGCATTTCTCTACATAGGAATACAGATAATTAGATCTTACTGAGGCCCTTAAAAAGGTAAATTTAAAAATTAATAGTTTTCTTTCTTTCCCCTCTGTTTCTTATTTACCGTTTCATGTTTCTCTCGATTTTTGTGGTTGGATATCAAACTTTCCATTTAGCCCTGGTCTTTTCTGTGCAAATACTTGGAAATCTTCAATTTTGTTGAATGCCCATACTTTCCCTTGGAAATATATAGTCAGTTTTGATGGGTAGTTGATCTGTGGTTGTAGGCCCAGCTCTCTTGCCTTTCTGAATATCGTATTCCAAGCCTTGCGGTCTTTTAGCATGGAGGCTGCCAGGTCCTGTGTGATCCTGATTGGTGCTACTTGATATTTGAATTGTTTCTTTCTGGCTTCTTGTAAGATTTTTTTCTTTTACTTGGAAGCTCTTGAATTTGGTAATTATATTCCTGGGCGTTTTCTTATCTGGATCAAATATCGCGGGTGATCTATGGATCCTTTCAATGTCTATATTGCCCTCTTGTTGTAGGACTTCAGGGCAATTTTGCTGAATAATTTCTTTTAGTATGGAGTCCAGGTTTCTATTAATTTCTGGTTTTTCTGGAAGACCAATGATTCTCAAATTGTCTTTTCTAGACTGGTTTTCTTGTTCTGTCACTTTCTCATTGAGATATTTCATGTTTCCTTCTATTTTTTCAGTATTTTGACTTTGTTTTATTTGTTCTTGTTGTCTTGAGAGATCATTAGCTTCTAGTTGCTCAATTCTAGCCTTTAGGGACTGGTTTTCGGCTATAATCTTTCAGTTTTTGGCTATGATCTTTTGGTTTTCCTCTTCAATCTGGTCATTTCTGGTGTTCAATTTGGTTATCAGTTCATTTGATTTCTGAGCCTCACTTTCCAATTGCAAGATTCTACCTTTGAAACTGTTATTTTCTTGTCAGATCTCTTCCATCTTCCTCAAAATCTCAGTTTTCAACTCTTCCATAGCTTGTGACCCATTTTCCTTATTTGAGGAGGGTCTGGATGCTTGTTTGTTCTCCTCTGTTTGCTTGGTTGTCTGGATTTTCTCTGTGTAAAAGTTGTCGAATGTTAAAGACTTCTTTTTCTTGTTAATCTTTCTCTTCTGAACTTCCTCAGTCTGGGAAGCCATTATTAGCCCAGCAACGTCTCAGCTTTATCCTCGCACTCAGGGTCTTTCGGTGGTCTTTTGGCTCCTGAGGTCTGAAGTCTGGTTTTTTCCAAGATCAAGCCCCCTGGTGGACCCCCTTGCTTGATCCTCTGCTGGAGGTTTCTTTACAAGTCTCAGGGCGCTGCTTCCACTGCTTCCACAGTTGTATACCCGTCTGCACTGGTTCCCCACTCAGGGTTTCAGAGCCTTAGCTTGTGGCTGTGTCTGCCTCTACCCGCGCCTCTGCCTGTGCCTGTGATCCGTGTCCGTGCTCAGAGTTCGTGCTCGTTCTTTAGCTTTTTGGGAACCTAAATCTTGCTGCTCTCAGGAATAGGCCCTGGAGCTGCCAATGATTCGATGGGTGCCCCAAACTTACTCTATTTCTTTTTAGCTGGCTTCGGCGTTGTAGGTGGTGTGTGTGGAGTAGGTGGGGGGGTGTGGTTGCTCAGCCCATGATTTAGTGAGAGCTGTTTCACCCCTTTATAGCATGGAAATGTCTCGATTCCACTTACCTTCCCTGCTGCACCCTGTTGTGGGGTCCCTCCGTTTGTCTGGACTTGTTTTTATGTCCCCTTGAGGAGTCTTGTATGTTTTGGTCAGGAGAGATTAAGTGCTGCTTTTTACTCTGCCGCCATCTTAACCCGGACCTCGTGATGTTATGTTTTGTGTTCATAGGCAACAGAGCTTTTTTGTTGAAGTGTAATTGTGTCTACTCCTGCTGTATCTTTCTTGTTTCCTTTCTTTCCTTTATTCTCTCTTGTTTCTGCATGAGTTTGATTGGATGTCTGCTTTTGGTTTTCCTTTAAGCAACTGAATCTTTTGATTGGCTCTTTTGTCTTTTTACAAGCTTGCATGTTTGGTACATTTTGCATTGAGTTCTTTCCTGGATATGTTTTAGGAATAAACTCTTTGCTTCTTGGGTTTAACTTAGAAATCATTGTTATGTTCCAGTAATTCACGTTCATTATAACATTTTCCTGTACCAATTCCTTTGGGGGCTTGCTTGCTTGCATGCCTAAACATCTTTGTGTTTCCTTCCCAGAATCCCACGTGATAAGTTGGTTTGCATTGTCTGTGTCTTGTTTAGCAGCTTGTGTGCTAAACTACTTAGCTTAATGAACTTGTTTTTGTAACTTCTGTATTTGCTCTTGTTGGTAATTGTTCTTGTAGTATGATTTCTGGTTTTATGATTTGATTTTGCAGGTCTGTAGAATCTTTGCAAGTGTATATTGATGATTTAAGGTCTAAATTTGTTGTTCCATGTGCTTTGAATTGGGTAATGTCTATGTCTTTGTGTGTTGGGATAACCATTGTGTTTCCATCCCAGTCCTTTGTAAGTGCATTTATGTTTGTCTGCTTTTATCCCATAATCTCCACAATACCTCTATTCATCTTCATCTCCTCTTCTATCATTTCTCCAGATTTAGTCTTTGCTTCACCATCCCCAACATTTATTTGCATGTCCCAAAATTTCCCTTTCTGTTTTTTCTCTTGCTTTTATTTTTGAACCCCTTTCCTTTTGTTTTGAGTTCCAACACTGTTTCCTTGATTCATAAGTTTGCTTGAGTCCCTGATACTATTTGAGAATAGCAAGGTCTGGCTTCCTGTGAGATATAATTTTCCATTTTCTACAAGTCTGGCTATTACTTGAATTTCCACACTTGTGTTTGCAACATCTATTTCTTCTGGTGTAAGTGCTATTGTTATTTCCGTTATTATTGTTATACATGGAATTTGTGTATGTGCTAGTGTAGGGCTTCTTTCTATTGTTAAAGTCTATATGTGACTTATAATAACAATCTTTTACTATATGACCAAATTTCCCAGAAAGAAAACATTTCCTATTATTGGTATTTTGCCTTTTCTGTAATTGGTTTCTGTTGTTTCTGGCTTGTAAGGTGGTTAGGTTCTTTATCTCTTTATTTCTTTCTGTTTTATAGTTGTTTTAGCCTCTTTGAGTTGTTTTTTAAGGTCTGCAATTGTTTCATCTTTGGTTTTGTCAGATTCCCTGTCACCCCTTTGTCCTTTGTCAATTGACCCATGCACATACTAAACTGTCTTTCTTAGGTCTTCCAGAGATAAGTTCTCCTATCTAGGAAAATGTAGGTTGAAGTATGTTCTAATTGAGAGGTTACTACCCTTAATAAATTGCATCCTGATGTGTTGGAGGTTGGGTTCAGTTAAATCCTGGAAGTTGAGCAGATTTTTCTCCTGCTTCAACTAGCCTATCAAAAAATAGGCTGGGGTGCTCTCCTATCTCTTGTTTGAACTTTTCAAATTGTCCCCAGGAATCAGGGCACTTTGTATGGATTTTCATTGCTTCCACAAGGTCTTCTCTATATCTCCTTAAAAATGCTATGTTCCCATCGTTGGAAAGCTCAAGATCTTCAAATGGCTGGGACCACAAGGTTAGGCTGGGGTTGTCTTGGATCTCCTGGATAAATTGATTATGTTGAGAGGGCGTAAAAATCTTCCCAAGAAGAATTTCTATGTCCCTAAAGGTAGGATCATATAAACAGAGTGCCCTTTTGAACTCCTTTATCAACTTGTGGGGATCAAGAAAAAATTCTGGGTGGTTTATGTTTGATTTCTGCTTTTTCACATGGGATTTGTGTCATATTTGTGAGTTCTCTATATCTTGGCCTTTACACTTTTTCAGATGATGGTCTCTTTGTTCCTTATATACACTCAGTTTAAAACCTTTGCACTAATTTGGCTGGGATTTGTGGATCAATATCCACTTAAATATAGGTTTCTTTTGGAGGTGTAACACTCTCCATCATTTGAACTAGCAATCCAATATTACTTAGATCCCACTCATCTTCTGTGTCTTCCTTGTTACAGTCTACTTAATATTTTGTTGGTAATTTCTCTCTATTTTGTTTTTTTCTCGGTGTTCTGTACTTGTTTTGGATTTCTATGTCTTTATGTTCCTGTAATGTGCCCAAGCACATCTTCCTACAAGTACATCCTGTACTGTGAATTGAGCAATACCATATGTGGTCTGGACCATGTAAACTCTTGGTTATTTCTTTCATTAAATTTCTTTACATAGACTTTATCTCCTGTCATGAAGTTATGCAATTGAAAGTCCATGTGTGTGAGGTGCTGAATTGTTGCTATCTCCTTTTCTTCTTGTAAATTGAATATAGAATTTCTCTGGATCTGGACCTTCTCTTTGCTCTTCTTCTTGCTGACAATTAGCCACAGGACTGAAACATTTTCTCATGAAATTTTTTCTTCTGAACTTCATTCTTTTAGATATAATTCCTCCATTTTTGCAGGCAACAATTGATTGTTGATTCAATTAAAATGATTGATTAAATCCATAGATTTTTTATGGAAGGACAGGTTAAAAAGGGAGCAAGAATGTTAAAACAAAGAAAATAGGATGGAGGGAAAGACATAGATAGTAAGCTTAACTGTGAATGGGATGAATTAATACATAAAATGAAGCAGAGTAGAATGGATTAGAAACCAAAACCCAACAATATTTATTTACAAGAAATACACTTGAAATAGAGACATGGACAGAGTTAAAGGCTGCTACAGGATCTATTAAGTGTCATCTAAAGTTTTAAAAAAGGCAGAGGAAGTAATTTTGATCTAAGACAAAGCAAAAGAAAAAAATAGACCCAATTAAGAGAGATATGCAGGAATACTACATTTTGTTTAAAGGTACCATAGGCAATAAAGTAATATATGTAGTAGAAATAGATGCACCAAATGGAATTTAAATTGAAATAGAAATTTTTTGAATATTGAGTTGAAATAATTGAAATACTTTGAAATTGAAACGATTTAAGGACATGTATTTATATAAAAATTTGAGTTCTAAATTCTCTCCCTCTTTTCCACCTTCCTTCTTTCAATCCTTTCCACTTCTTCCCCTCCCTGAGATGGTAAGCAATCTGATATGATGAGTAATCATATATAAAAATTTTTTTCTATATTAGTCATTTTGTGGAAGAGATCACAAATAATAAAAAAAAGAAGTGTAATATGGTATATTTTAGTCTGTATTCAGACTCTATCAGTTTTTTCTCAGAGGGAAGATGGCATTTTTCATTATGAGTCTCTGGGATTGCCTTGGATTACTATCTAGCTCATCAAAATATTTTTTTTTAAAAATATTATTTAGAATATTTTTCCATGGTTACATGATTCATGTCCTTTCCTTCCCTTCCTCCACCCCAACCCTCCCCTAAAATAGTCAGCGAGTAATCCCACTGAGTTTTACATATGTCATTGATCAAGACCTATTTCAATATTATTAATATTTGCATTAGGGTGATCACTTAGATTCTACATTCCCAATCATGTCCCCATTGAACCATATGATCAAGCAGTTGTTTTTCTTCCGTGTTTCTGCTCCCACAGTTCTTCCTCTGAATGTGGATAGAGTTCTTTCTCATAAGTCCCTCAGCATTGTCTTGGATTATTGCATTGCTGCTAGTAGAGAAGTCCATTACATTAGATTGTGCCATATTGTATTAGTCTCTGTAAATATGGTTTTCCTGATTCTGCTCCTTTCACTCTGCATCAATTCCTAGAGGTTGTTCCAGTTCACATGGAATTCTCCCAGTTCATTATTCCTTTCAGAACAATGATATTCCATCACCAACAGATACCACAATTTCTTCAGCCATTTCCCAATCGAAGGGGACATCACCTCATTTTTCAATTGTTTGCCACTGCAAAGAGCGCTGCTATAAATATTTTTGTACTAGTTTTTTTCCTTATTATCTCTTTGGGGTATAACCCCAGCAATGGTAGCTCACCAAAAATATTGCTGTCACTGGGTACAATGTTTTTCTGATTCTCTTCACTTCACTTTGCATCAGTTCATGTAAATCTTTCCAGGTTATCATTTCTTGTAGCACAATAATATTCCATCACAATTTTATATCACAATTTGTTAGGCAATTCCCCAATTGATAGATGTCCTCTCAACTTTCAATTCTTTGACACCATAAAAAAAGCTGCACTAAATATTTTTGTAGAAATAGATACTTTTCTCTTTTTTGGGGGTCTCTTTGAAAAAAAGATTTAGTAGTGGCATTGTTGGATCAAAGGGTATGCACAGTTTTAGAAAACTTTGGGAATAGTTCCAAATTGTTTAACAAAATGGTTGGATCAGATCACAACTCCACTGACAGTGCTTTAGTATTCCAATTTTCCCACATCCCCTCTAACATAAATCATTTTCCTTTTCTGTCACATTGACTAACCTGATAGGTGTGAGGTGGTACCTCAACATTGTTTTAATTTTCATTTCTTTAATTAAGGGCTATTTAAAATGTTTTTCATATGACTATAGATGGCTGTGATTTATTAATCTGAAAACTTACTGTTCAAATCCCTTGACCATTTATTAAATGGAAAATATCTTATATTTTATACATTTGATTTAGTTATACTATTATGTATTTGAGAAACGAGACCTTTATCAGAGATGCTCATTGTAAATTCCCCTCCAACCCAGCTTTCTGCTTTCCTTTGGTTGCATTGGTTTTGTTTGTACAAATCCTTTAAAAGTTTATATAATGAAAATAATCCATTTTACTTTTTACAATGCTGTTTCTCTTGTTTCATCCTAAGTTCTTCCATTTTCCATAGATCTGACAGGTAAACTATTTCATGCTTCCCCATTTTGCTCATGGCATTACCCTTTATGTTTACTTTGTGTACCCATGTTGACATTATCTTGGCATATGTAAGGATGGGGGATGGGACAAAAAGAGCCAGAAGAAGGCCGTTGGTGACAGTTACTGACAGTTAAGAAGAGAGGGAATTCTGGGTAATTCTCTGGAGGAAGGATGAGGATGAGGAACTTCTAGGAGAGGACTGAGAGAGGGAGGAGGAGAACATCTCAGCTCTAATCCAGTCCTGAGGGCTTCCTGAGGATCCTTCTTTGGACATTGATACCCTGATTCCTTGGTCAAAGGCATCCCATCGCTTCTCATCTAGCAAGAATTCAATCATCAGCAAAGTTTTGGAACTCCATTTTGGGAGCAATCTCTTGGGCTTCTTACCCCATTTCTCTTTGCTGAGAGACCCTTTCCAGTCTAACTCACAATTATAGAAAAGGATAGAAACCCCAAGGATTCCCACCTGAGTGATGGACCCCATAGAAATAGAGAAGAGGGCACCCCAAAATCCCTCTGCCCTTCAACCCTTTCCCCAATCTCTGAATTGTGATTAATAAAAGTCGTGTATTAGTCAGATAGTGTTCCAGAGTGCCTGAGAGACAAGGGGGGAGGGGAATATCTCAGCTTAGTCTGGCTGCCTCCATCTTGGAGCCAGATACCCTGCTGTGAAGTTGACTGATCTCGGGGGAGGCTTGCATGAACCCTGCCCTCATTCAGAATTGGATTGGGGTCCCCCATACCTCCTCTCATAGGGAAGCCTTGCCTCTAACTCCTGTGGGGTGGCACAACCATCAAGGTCATCCAGTTTTGGGGTGACACCCCCTCGAAATCTTAGCAGCATATATTTGGCTAGAGGGGAGAGCTAGAAGAAAGAGCATCTCACCTCATAGACTCTTTCTATCTCCCCTACATCCCAAACATTTGGGTACTGGCTCTGTTTATTCTTACACATACTATGTAAGATGATTTATCCCCAATCTCTGCTATACCATGGCTTGCTGCATGGTGTTCATATATGATGTGGTACCCAAGGATGTCAATGCCTCCATTGCCATGATCAAGACCAAGGGAATAATTCAGTGTGTAGATTGCTATCCCACTGGCTTCAAGGTAGACCAATTACCAGCCCCCCTTAATCATTTCTGATTTGAAAATAGTACTGTATCAGTTATATATCATAAATCTTTCAGCCATTCCCCAAATAATAGATATCTTCTCAATTTACAATCCTTTACTACTTCAAAAATTGCTGCTATAAATGTTTTAATATATACAAGTCCTTTTCCTTTTCCTTTGATTTCTTTTGAATATAGATCTAGTAGTTGTACTATTGGTTCAAAGCCTTTTTAAAAATAACCTTTTGGGTATAATTCAGAATTGATCTCTAGATTGTTTGGACCTTTCCACAACTTCAGTTCTACCAACAGTGTACTTATTTTCCCTTATTCCTTCATCATTTGTCATTTCTGATAGGTATAATGTGGTACCTCAAAGTTATTTTAATTTATATTTCTCTAATCAATAGTGATTAAGAGAATTTTTTATGTGACTATAGATAACTTTGATTATTTCTTTTAAAAAAGATTTCACAGCTGTGTGCTGTTTACATGAATGTGAATTAAAAATAAATGCCTGTTCAAATTCATAGACCATTTATAAATTGGGGAATGGTACTTACTTTTAGAAATTTAACTCAATTCTTTATATATTTGAGAAATTAGGCCCTTATCAGAGAAACTATAAAAATTTTAAGTATTACTTCATTGTCTATGGTAACAAAATGTAGTTTCCCTGATTATCTCTTTTAATTAGGTCTATTTTTTGCTTAGTCTGAGATCACTAATACCACCTTGCCTTTATTTTTCAGCTGAGGCATAATTGACTTTGCTCTGGCCCCTTATTTTAACTCTCTCTATATGTTTCTATTTTAAGTAAATTCTAAATTTTCCTAAATTTGTGTCCCTTATAAATAAGCTATTGTTGGATTCTCATTTCTAATCTATTCTGTTATCCACTTCAATTTTAAGTGTCCCGTTCACATACAGAGTTATACCTACTATATATTTCTCTCCATCCTAATTTCTTCTTTTTATCCTTCTCTCTTTTTTTCCTGTCTCTCCTGAAAAGTCTGCTTTGTTTTTGACCACTGCATTCCTTCATCTCCTATTCCTCCTTAGGTAAGATAGATTTCTATACCTCACAGAGTATATATATATTCTTCCCTATTTGAACAAATTCTAATGAGAGAGAAATTTGTATATTGCCTATCACCCTTTCAATTCCTTCCCCTGAAGTTTTTCCTTACTTGCCTCTTATGTGAGATAATTTTTTCTTTTTCTATCTTTCCTTTCCCCCTTCTTCCCAGTGTATCTTTCTTTTTCACTCCTTCATTTTTCAAAATCATAACCAAATAATTGACTCATACTCATGTCTTTCTCCATGTAGAATTCTCTCTTGTCTTGCATTTGAATGTCAAATTTCCTCTTCATCTCTGATGTTTTCATTAGGAATCACTGAAAATTCTCTATTTCATTGAATATTTATTTTTTTCTAAAGAATTATACTTAGTTTTGCTGGCTAGGTTTAATGGTTGTAATCATATCTCTTTTGCCTTCCAGAATTTCATATCACAAACCCTCTACTCCTTTAATATGGATATTGCTAAATCTTATGTGATCTTGAGTGTAGTTCCATGATATTTGAATTGTTTCTGGCTACTTCAGTATTTGCTTCTTGACTTGGGAGCTCTGCAATTTTGCTATAATATTTCTGGAAGTTTTCTTTTGGAGATCTCTTTCAAGAGGATATTGATGGTTTTGTTCAATTTCTATTTTATCCTCTTGATCTAAGAAATCAGGACATTTGTCCATTATAATCTTTTGAAGGATGATGTTTAGGCTCTTTTTTGATCATAGCTTTAATATAATCTATTCATTTTTAGATTATCTCTCTCTTCAATCTATTTTTTTTATGTCAGGTATTTCCCATGAAATATTTCACATTTTCTTCTTTTCCACAAATACTTTTGACTTTAGTTGATTATTTCTTGATACCACATAGAGTCATTAGCTTCCATTCTTCCAGCTATAAATTTTAAGAAATTATTTTCTTCAGTGAACATTTGCATCTATTATAATATTAATTTATGATAAGAAAATGGAGATCAGGATGAGTGACAACCAACAGTTTAGAATTTGGAACTTACCCAGATGCTATGAGCCAAGGGCCAAAAGGCAGTTTCTGCCAGCACGATAAAAAGGCAAAAGGTGAATCTAAAAATTTATCTTTTGTGAAAAGGGGACTCTGGTTGGCTGGGTGGGTAGGCCAAGGAAAGTGCTCAAGTTACCTGTATCCTGTTTCTAATCCTGTTTCATTGATTACCACATCATCGACTACTGAATAGAGCTATAAGATATATACCAGCTCTCTGATTATCAAGAAGAATATCATCAAACTCACACTATCTGGTCAGGGCCAAGGTGGTTGTCAATTATCAATTGATAATTAGGTTGTGTCAGTTGGCTGGAGAGTTTCCTCTCCCTCTCTGGCTCTGGTCAGGCTTCTAGGCACTATCCATTCCATTTCAACCCAATTGTCCAATAGTGGACAAAATCATCTTCCTAAAAATCATGTCATTTCCCACCTCAAGAGACTTTAGTGACATGAATATGCTATTGGTGAAGTTACAAATTCATCCAACAATTCTGAAAAAGAAATTTGCAGTCATGTTAAAAATGGGACTATTTGAATCGAAAATTCTACTCATCTATTCACCCACCAAATGGAAAACAAAGTCTCATGTATTTATTGTAAAATTATTTGTGATAACAAAAAGCTGGCATCCATCAGTAGGAAATGGTTAAACAAATTAGATTGTGTGTTTAGAAAAGAATAATATGGTGCCTAAGAATTGACAAATATGAAGAATTCAGGGAAATATTTATAGGCTTCTATGAATTAATATAGAATTAAAAAACCCAGGAAAATAATATATATATATATATTCAGTGACTAAAATATAACCATAAAGAATAACAAAATGAAACTAAACAGTTTGGTTATGAAGAAAGGTTATAAAAATGCTCATCTCTTGATAAATGATTTTTTCCTTCCTTTGTTAGAATCTCTTTTTCTTTAAGGATCAGTCTTAAGACAATCTCACACAATGCCTTTCTAGATCATTCCATTTGTTAGCTTTCCCTCTTTCCAAATGCCAAATTATTTAATATGGATTTCATATTTACCTATACTTATACATGAGGCAGCTAGATGGCATAGTGGATAGAGCTCTTGGCCTAGAGTTGGAAAGACCAGAGTTCAAATATGACCTCAAGCACTTACTAGCTGTATTACCCCAGGTAATACACTTAATCCTTGTCTGCACAAACTGGAGAAGGAAATGGCAAACCATTATTTTTGCCAAAATGGCTCCATTATTTTTGCCAAAAAAAAAAAAATCCCAGGGACAGTTGGTTCATAGGTTGCAAAGAATAGGACATGACTGACTGACTGAACAATAACAAGAGCAACACTTTACATGTTTTCCCCAGTTATCCTGGATTCCTAGTAGAATATAATCTCTTTTTGGGCACAACCTTTGTATTCTCAGTGTCTAACACAGTAGTAGGTACTTTAAAAAATGATTGTTGATTTGAAGGTTTAAATAAAGGGCCATCTATTGAAAGTTGTTTCCTCTTTTCCTTTTCGCTAGTGCTTGCCCACTGACTTATTTGATCTTTACTTTTCTGATTCCATGGCTACTAAAATTAAATGAAATATATGCTCAACACCACAAAACTCTAAATAGGATAGGGGAAAGCATGGCAGAGGAGGAAATAAATATCTCCTCTTCATATTGCTTACCATATTTTTTCTTGGTCTGCTGGGGAGGGCACAATATTGAGAGTCAAAAGAGGTAGATTCACATTCCAGCTCTGCTATTGGCTCATCTATATATGGTTACTTACTACCTGTATAATCTTGTACAAATCATATAAATTCTCTGAGTCTTAGTTTCTACATCTGTTCTAGTTTTGTGACACTTCAGTAGAAATATAGGTAGCCTTAAATTTTTTCTCTTGGAAATTTGAAAAGCCTAGAATTTATTCCTTATTTTATCGTATTACCATGGGATGGATTGTCAATTTCCATTTATAAGGGTGGAACAAATTTTTTATTTTCTCAAGAAATACTCCTGGAAAATGTGATTTTTGTTAAATCTAAAGTAAATAAATTTATTGATCAATCTAAGGAGTTTATGCTTCAAAATACTTATTTTAAGAAATAAATGAGTATAGTGAAGAAAATATAAATGAGCAGACCATCTTTACAGAGATGATTATTTGTTAGCATTTACAACTCAGAACAATTTGGCTCTAGAAAGAACATTGTATTTAAGCTCAAAGGACCAAAAATCAAAAGCCACAGTTGTATATAATTGGATGACTCATTTCCTTTCTGTGGGCCTTATTTTCCTGATTTTGGGAGTTTAATAGTTTAATTAAGCGATCTATAAGGTCTCTTTTAAGTTTTTACATCTTATGATTCTTAGATTTAAATGCTTTCAGTTTATTCAATTTTTAAATGAAATCTTTTAATGCTAAAATATTTGTTATAAAAACATACACTCAAACAAGTGATAATCAATCTAAGTATTTAGTATTAAAGTATTAAAAGTTAAAGTATCCAATGATATAGATTTATATAATTGTTAACTAAATTTTTTAAAAGCCTTTTTGTATTTGTGGTATTTATTCAGAATTAATTCGTATTATTATTGTTTCATTTTATATTGATTCTACTGAGTAAAGGATATTTTTCATCTAAGTTGGCCACAGATAAGAATCTATAAATGATGCAAAGAGGAAGTAACTTCCTATGAGCATTAATTATAAAAAGTTCTAAGCAGTGTGGGAAGCAACCCTAATTGCACCATTTAGGAAAGGGAGTTGGTATGAATTATTCATTGCTCTTCTAATATTGAGAGACTGATATTTTCCCTGATTTGCCAGGGATATTACTTTTAATCATTTGGAACATTCTCTTGGCAATGTCCTCTACCAGTTCGCAACAGTCTGATCCTCTGATTTTCTTTGTGAATGGGAAGAAGGTGAGTTTTTGGCATGGTTATATGATAAATTTCAATAGATTTTTTCAGAACAAGGACTTAAGGCACAGCTAGACTTCCTTCAGTAAGATACTTTTTCATCTCTTTTCTTCTTTCCTCATCTTATTCCTAACTAAATTTTTGCGTTCAGAACTGATTCAATGATAGGTATTCTATAGATACTTTATATAAGTTTTGTACTAATTGACTATGAATATGACTGATTTATTTTCTTATTTTTCTTTAGAAATTAGTAAACAATGATGGGTACTTGGTAACTTTGCAGATTTTATAGTTTTAAAACTTGTCCAAATATGGATGAAATTTCTAGAATTAAACTTTTATCTGACTGAGTTCACCAAGGCTAAATAAACTTTTAATATGTCCATGATAGTAATGGTGATGAAAATGATTATAACTACACATGTCTGAGCAAATTTCATGTGTGTCACACTGAATTTTATTAACCTTACAAACTATTCTAGAGACTAAACTGTGGCTGTCATAGATTCCTTCATTTATTTGACTGAGTTTCTTCAAAGTCTCACTTTGTTTGCTGGTATAGAGGAAGTCCGTATCAGCAGAATATGCAGATTTCATCTACCACATGGCAATAGGAGAAGGTTTTTAGGATATATACCTTCTAAAAAGCCATGTATGCCTCTATTTGAAATATATGGAGTAACAATTTGCCAATATCTTGAGTTAGGTGAAGGCAAATAGAACTTAAGGAAAGAAATATGGTGGAATGATGAAATGTGATAGACTTTGCTACTAATAGCAATACAATGATCCAGGACAATTTTGAGAGACTCATGACAAGAATGCTATCCACCTCCAGAGAAAGAAATGTTGGAGTATAAATGCAGATTATAACATGATTTATCACTTCCGTCTTTGAGTATATTACTAGGGGTTTTGATTTTATAAGATTCACCCATTTTGAATTGCCTCAGATTAGCTATGGTTGGTAATGGAGTCCAGCTAAAGGATGAAGCTGGCAGTCCTAACAAGGGGGAGGGTTAGGAGTGTGTAGAATTCTTCCTTCTCCCCGCCCTGGGAGCAGCTGTTTAACTGAATCCCCTTTAGTTCAAGCAAATGGAGGCTGTACAAGCTTGCATAATTCAGGGTCAAGTTGGTAAATTGACAGGGAATAATCCCACTGAGGTTAACAACTCTCACTGCTTAAACTATTCCCTAAATCCTAGGATAGAATAGATTCCAAGTTGTCTTCAAATATAGATGACTTGCTCTCAGGATAGAAACTGCACCAGTGCTTAGATGAAAGGACCTTTTCTTTGGTAAAGTATATGGATGGTAAGTATATCCTAGTATAACTTCCCACAGGCCCAGTAGCTTAACAACCAAAGGGGTTTATTATTTTCAGGAAACAAGGTGAGGGGAAATGGTTTTAGGAATGAAAGGGAGGTAAGCTATCTAATATCTTCAATGAACTTGTATTTTGAACAACTTAACTTCTATCCCCCTCACTAAATAATCTTTCTCCTAATCTAATGTAACTAGGTTAAAGATGGAAAGGTAATCTTGCTTGAAGATCTATATAGAGATTAGTTAAGATGCTGCAATTGAGATATTCTCCCAGTAGTAAACCAGTAAGGTAACACTCAGCCTTTGAGGCCAGAGATGAACTAACCAAAGAGTAATCTAACTCTTCTTCCCAGCCCTTGAACCCACAAGAAGTGTGAACAAAGTGTCCCTGCAAGTAGGGTGACCTGGCCTTTTATACTCAGGTTTCTAACTGCCCCAACTGCCCCCTTTCCTGGAGTTCGGGGTGGGGGCACTATGGAATTCTGTGAGTTAGATTTGACCTCACTTAAGATCATGGATGCTACATCTACACAATGAGTAATATGGAAATGTGTTTTGCTTTATGAAACATGTATAACCCAGAACAAAAAGTTGATTAAGTTTTCTAAAGAATTGTGATCATTTTTTCTTTTTTAAAATTCTAACTTCCATCTTAGAATTAATACCAAGTATTGGTTCCAAGGCATAAAAGCAGTAAGGACTAGGCAATGAAGGTTAATGACTTGCCCAGGGTAACACAACCAAGAAAGGTCTGAAGCCAGATTTAAATCCAGGATCTTTAGGCCTGGTTATCAATTCCCCAAGCCACCTACATGCCTCTTATACCACCTTTTTCTAATGAAAAAAAAAAACAAAACTGTTTCCTACTTTTACTTTATTTTACCTAAATGAAATTGTTCATGTGGCAGTTGGTAGGCTACTGGTTAGAGTAATAGAAGACCTTTGGAGTCCAGAAGACCTTTTAAATCATGGCTATGGGTCATAAAGTTATAAGTACCATCTTAGAAAAATAAATTCATTTCTCTCAGCCTCAGTTTCCTAATATATAAAATAGAGATGGTAATAGCATCTACCTCAGAAGGCTGTTGTCAGACTTAAGTGATATAATATATAGAAAGTAAGATCAGATGTTTATACTTTAATATTTCAATAATCATAAAATGTATTCCCAAAACATTCAATATTTTAAATATGTCACTTTTTATTTTCTTCCTTTTCCTACTACTTTGTTTTGGAAATCTCTGAGGAGAAAGAGAGAGAAAAAAGAGTAAAGAAAAAAAGAGTAAAGCTATTTGAAGCCATTTTTTTAAATACTTAGAAATGATTCAATTTTGTGAGTCTATATATGTATATGTATGAGTTTGTGTGTGTGTATGTAGTAGAGGGAGAGATCAAATGTATAAACTGTATATTTTTATGTACAAATGTAAATGTATAGGTTTTCTTCTTTAACCTATTACTGAAGGAATTCAAAGAATGATTCATTCTTCTTAAATGGTCCCTTTACTACTATAGGGAGGCAACTATCTTTCTGAGATAGCTATAGAAATATTTATTAAAAATACCTAGAAGTCTTGTGTATTGACTGACTTTAGGATTGAATGCAGTATGCTTTTTATTAATTTCTTACTCTTTCATTTACTCTTGTTTTGAAATTTTACAAGTTTCAAGAGGATTAAGTATAACTTTTCTCTTTGAACTGGTCCTAGGATTGGTGTGTGGTAGACTTTTTATGCCTATGGGTGTGTCAGACTTTGGACAGAGAGTGATAAAAGTGCATGGTGAAAGTGTGAAATCAATAGTAAGACTTGGAAGGTTGCTTATAAGTTTTGGAAAAAAACCATTGCAGATTGTGAAAGACCAGGCTAGTGTCATTCTATGAATCTATGGCTGAGAATTAAGGGTCCTGAATTATGTTTTTGAGGAAGAAGGTTCCCTTCCTTCCTTGCTCTTCCAAAGTCTTGAGAGGAAAACTTGGAAATTAAGGAGAAAATATTGAAACAATACATTAAAAAAAACACATCAACCTTGATTTCTGTCTTAGAATGAGATCCTACATATCTATCTCAAGGCAGAAGTGAAATAAGGGGCTAGGCAATTAGGGTTAAGTGACATGCCCAAGGCAACACAGCTAGGAAGTGTCTGAGGTCAGATTTGAACCTGGGGATTCTTGTATCTAGGCCTGGCTCTTTATATCTTGAATCACCTACTTGCCTGTGGTACAATATTTTGTTAACCATCATCATGTCTGTCGCACCCATGTTTTTTCCATTTACATAGGTCAGTATTCTTTTAACTCTCTGCTTTACACTCAGGCCATTCCAACAAACAGAAGAAAAGGATGTAAATCTTTGGAAAATCTCTAGAAAATTGATCTATTCTTTTTTTTTTACAAGAAGAGATTTGTGAGTTTATGGATATAGTGGTATATCTAGTCATCAGGCTCTCTCTACCAATGAAGGATGGAATCTACTTTGTAGCTTATAGACTGTGAGAGTGTCCAGGTAACTCCAAGAGGTGAAGTTGTCCCGAAGGTCACATAACCTTTGTGTTAAAGACAGGGCTTGAATCCACATCCTCTTGGCTTTTAGGCTATGTCTCTAGCCATTAGACCACATGATCTCAACATATTCTCCTTGCAATTTACCTTAACAGCATCCCATATATCCCCTTCTCTTCACTCACCCAGTTACGACTATGGCACAAGCTCTAATCACCTGTTCTTAGCACTACTGAAATAGACTTCTAACTAACTGGTCTTTCTTTCTCACACCTCTCTACTTTCCAAACATTCTCTGCTTAGCTGCCAAAGGGAATTTCTTGAGGCACAGATGTGACCACATCACCTTTCCTCCTCAATAAATTACAGTGGTTGCTTAATATATTTGAGATCAAGTGTGAATTTCTGTTTGCCTTTTAAAGACTTTCACAATTGGATCCCTTCCTACTTTTCTAATCTTCTTATAGTTTATTCCTCATCATATAATCTATCAGACATATAAACTTGCTATTCTTCCCATACAATTTGCTGCCTCCCATTTCTGTATCTCTGCCAGCTGTCTCCCATTTCTGAAAAGCTCTACAGCCACTTTGTCTCTTCTCTGGTCACCTTCTAGGCTCAGCTTCAATTCCACATTGTCTAAGAGTCCTTTTCTAGTCCCTACCACTTGCTAGTGATAGATCTTATGAGTATATAATTATTTGCTTGTTGTATCTCTGATTAGAATATATCCCCTTTTCCCAACTGGGTGACCCTGGACAAGTCACTTAACTCCAAATGTCTAGCCTTTACCCTTACTATCCATTCTAAGAGAGAAGGTAAGAGATTAGAACAAAAAAAGAGAATATATCTTTTTTGAGGGCAAGAAACATTTCTTCCTCTCTTTCTTTGTATCCTAAGTGCCTAGTACAATATCTACTTATAGTAAATACTTCATAATTGCTTAACTGATTGACCAGTGAGAATATATATTAATCATACTGACAGGCTCAAAGAAACTGAAATCATGCTAGGATGGTTGCTGCAGGATTTTATAATATTTTTCTATATGACAAAACAAAGTCTTAAGAAGGTAAATTTTCCCCCTCAGAGGAATTAAAGCAATGCTCCACATTACAAAATTAAAACTTGGATGGGTTGATTTCACTATATTATTAAAATCTTTCTCTCATTTTTCAATGCAGGTAGTAGAAAGACAGGCAGATCCTGAATGGAATCTGATGGATTATTTGAGAAGACATCGTATCCTTGCATTTTTTATTTTTCTAACATTGTGATTAATGGAATTTAAATCAACTAAGAATCCCTAAAACAGCTCTGGAAACAAGAAACAAGCTATACATAATTAATGTTACATTTAAAAATTTTCTTGAATTTGTAGGGGAGAGGATGTTTCTTCACTTAGAGAAAGATTGTGATCTTGGGCAAATTTCTTCATTTCTTAGAGTCTAGTTTCCTCAGCTGTAAAAATTGGATGATATTATATCTAAAGTGTCTTCTAACTCTAGAACTGTGATCTGTGATATGGTAAAGCTGGCCATTCAGCTATGACCATAGTTTTGGACTCATTACTTACTAAGTATCTGCAAAGGTGGGAAAATTTAAAATAAAATCTGCATCCTTATTTCCTTGATTACTTTGTTTCCTAGTCTCCCTAACAGGAACCAAATTTAGCTGTGGAACAGGAGGCTGTGGGGCCTGCACTGTGATGATCTCAGAATACAACCCAGACACCAAGAAGATCCAGTATCCTTTCAATGACCCATACTGGGGGATTTTGGGATTGAGGGACCAGAAAGAGGAGTGAATACTTTAGAATTCTTATTCTGATATATCTTTAGACAATTCCCACCAGGCCCACTGAATTCTTGAGGTGTGTGCCTCCTGATTATCTACAATTTATCATGGTAATATATTGGTTGAACTTGCAGCCTCCAGTAATTCCCTTTCTTATGAATCTGTTCTGCTTTCAGTTACCATGGTAATAGATTATTAATATTCCTTATCAAAGAAAACATATATGTACTTTTTGTGGTTACTTTCTGGAAATAGCACATTAATTCCCAAAATATCAGTCAGGATTAAAGATTCAGGCTTCCCTGGAGTTTTTATTTGAGATAATACCTAAATACAACATCCTAGAGAAAATTAGTGATTTTTTTCTAGTGAATGCTCTTTCATAAATCAGTTCCATTGATATAATTTTGCAAATTTCATTTGTTGATTTCTTAACTGATACTTTTTGTATGGTTAAATTCTGTATTTAAGTATTTAAATACTGATATGTCCTATTTTACTGATTTCTGTAGAATTATTGATAGTAAATTTAATTTCAGGAATCTAGACTTACTAGATTGCTAGCCTCTAGTAGAAATATTCACATTGTTATTTTGCATTTAAAATCACCTAGAAATTGCTTGACTACAGGAACTCTGCCCAACTGTTTATTTGCTTTATGACTTTGAAGTAAATATTTCTATGTGAAAGCTAAAAAAATTGTCTGTTCAGAAGCTCTGAGGTTAATCATAAATATCATAGGATTTAGATAGTTGAAAGGCCCTTAGAAATCCTCCAAATAATTTTTCGTTAGAGACTTCTTATGACGCTCCTTATACTTATTATACTGCAAACAAGTTGTCTCCTCTGCTCCTACTTGTGGTTGAGCTTTGTAGTGTGTCCTCTTTTCCTTCCTTCTCCATCTCCATATGAGAAACCTTATTTGTGAAATCTGCTGAGTAAGCCATCTTTGAATCACAAGAAAAACTATAGTAATTGATTCAACAAATGCGGGTGGGCAACTTACCTGCATGCCAAGTATAGATTTGGCAGTTCTCCCAGTTGGATCTTGTTTTATTTTGCCTAATGTTTTTAGGTGAGCCTCAGCTTGGGTATACTCTGTGCCCATGTCCTTTTGTAAAAAAACTGGGAAGTGCTGTAGATTGTACTATGTGTCCCTCATAACTTAGCATTACTCTATTTAAGCTTACAGTGATGATGTGGTAATTCCTGAGAGGCAGGGTAGTTTAGTGGATTGAGGGTGAACCAAGATTTTAAATCCCATTTGTAGTATAAACTAGCCAGGTACTACGTGGCAAATCACACCCTCCAAGTTCTCCAGGTAGCTCTTCAAGACCATGTTTTACAGATTTGCTGCTCTGAACTGGTAAAGGGAATTTTCACACCAGAAGTTTCTCATATCAATGAAATTAGTCAAATTGAATGTATTTGGTAGTTCACTAATAGTTTGAAGTCCCACAATCCCAGCTAGCCTATATATAGGTTCATGGGGGTCACTTTCTCTAGTCCTAACTCAACTGTCAAAACAGAAACCCAGAATCAGGCAAGTATTCTAACTTTATTCCCTCAGAGATCTAGGGACTACCCCCAAGCAGTTATGAGTTTCTTCTAATGTTATTTCCTCAAGCTTCTGTCTGGTATGTTTCTTCAAAATCAATTACCCAAGTGATTATTTCTCCAATACAATGTGCCACCACTCTCAGTATTTTCCCAATAACATTTAAATAATGACATACTCCTTGATAGTGTCAGTGAACAACATGAATTATCCTTTAAAAAAGGAATGTTTATTGCAAAGACATAGCAAGAACCAAAGTAAAAAACAAAAACAAAAACAAAAAAACCATCACCCTAAACTGGAACACACCATTTCTATTAGCACCTTGGGTTTCAGAGAGAAAGGGTTCCCATTTAAAGTGATTGCTATTAAACATTCATCCTATCAAGCTCATTTCCAAATATGGCATAGCAGAAGGTGAACTACCCTCTTGAATTGCCCAAAGAACACTCTTTTGTGTACGAGAGAGTCACGAGAATTCTTTGTCATTGTAGCTGGCTCTTCATAGTGTTCAGGACTTGTTATTTTTAGCAGTTTAGATTCTTTTATGGACTTTCAGTGCCAGAACTCTGGGGGTTTCTCTGAATTCTCAAAGTTCACAGATTGTGATTTGGTCTATTCTGTCTTCAATACACATTCATCTTAGACAGAAAATGCATTTTAGGCCACATGTTGACCTGAGGGAGAATAGGAAACTAGTACTACATCACTTTCTCTTCTCACTTAGGGCAGTTTTTGCTTGATCTTCACCAAGGAGGTAGGAGATCAGATTTTTTCAGTGCAGCTTTTTGTATGCACTTTTAGTTCTGGCTCAGCAGCCAGCTAAAAGTCTTTTTTCATTCATGCAGTAACTTGAAAGGAAATGATTACAGAATACCCACATATTTTCTAATTTAGGAGCACAATCCCTTTGTTTCACAACATTATGTGCTCCCCAAAGTGGATTCAATGAACCGTCCACATGGGTTGGCAGCAGGTAGATACCCTTCCTCTGAACAGAGTGAAATCAAGTTGAAAATTAGACTATTTTATTAAAAAACACTCAAGGCTACTGTTGAAGAGAGGCGTTTGGGCTTTCTGAAGTCCTTAAAAGGGAGAATGGCATAGTTAATGAAAATAAGACTCAAATATAAATGTTTCTTTCCTTCTCTCAAAACAGACTAATTTTAACTTTTAGGGCTGTTATTATAAAATAAGGTCTCATTTTCAGTAGTTATTTAAGGAAAAAAGTTAATAAACAAATGAGGGAGTCCATGGTCTTTTCAGAGAAAAGAATCTTTCATTTCGTTCAAATATAATCACAACTTTTAAAAATTCAGTTTAATGTAAAAAAATAAACCATTCCATAGAGGCTTATCATTTAATTTTTTTGTACGTGTATGTTGATTCAAGCCACTCAGACTATAAACTGCGGAATAGCAATTCATATACACTAATGAAGAGAATTTCTTACCAGGATTTCCCTGCACGTAAGAAATGACAAGTATGGATGAAAAAACAATCTTAAGAGAAAGTGTTTTATCATTCAAAATGACCAAAACCCCAAATTTCATTTATTGGAAATCAGTCTTAAAATAGTAGATTATGAATATTAGGAGGTAAGGGTCTCTACTAATTGAAAGGAACTTTTATAGTAGTCACTTAGTGTAGTATGATAGTCAGGTATAGAGGTCCAGCTCTATATTTCCAGGGATACTGAGTGGCGTTTAGTGGCATCGGATTGAAATAGTATAGAGAAAGGGAATTGAGAATAGTCTGACTATCGGTCACTTCATAAATGCTCCATCTTGCCATGGAGTCTTGCTATATAATATATACCGATTTCACACAAACAACACAGAGAGGGAATTACAGCTGTGTAGGGGTTACAAATTATACAAAAACCCATTAGAGACTTAAAAGTAGAAAGATAGGTCCAAGGTCAAAGGCCCAATTCCAGCTGCTCATTAACAGAAGGCCAATTCTGGAAGTAGTGACTACATTCTATAGATATCCTAAATAAATTGAGTCCTGTACTCTTGATTATAGAATTGTACCTGGTCAGATAAAGTCTTGTCTAGCTTTGCCCGGTTCTGACCTTGACTGTCTAAGTAATATTTTTTAGAGTTCAGGCTTCTTAATTATCAGGGAGAGAAATTGTTAAATTTGTAACTATTGGTTTGCTAGGAACTTAAATCTTTTTAATAAGGCTATAATGTTTTTTCAATAAGAAAAGATATGGATCATAAAAGGGGTCAAAAGAGGAGTCTTAGATTTTTATCTATTTTTGACTCTGCTTCTCTTATTGGCCTCCCACAGTCAGGGAAGACTAAACATATGGGTCAGTGCAGCAATGAAGGTATAAGTTAGGTTATATAACATGACTATGTCAAGTTCCAGTTTACTCCTCTCCTGTGTGACAGTATTTTGCTAGGTTTAGAGTAGAAAAGAAAGCAGATCATAGTGGTAAATCAAGGGTTGGATTTAGATCAGACAGGATCCCAGCAGATTTATATTATTATATTAATCAACCATGGATTTTGGGGTGTGAAGGGAGAAAAATAAAACCTGAACAATAATGTATTAAAAGGAGAGGTGGAGGGAGGAGAAGTCACAATTAATATGAAGAATAGTTTAAAAATTGTTGTAGAGGGAGAGATGCATGGATAGAAGGTTATGATAGAAGACATTCAGCATTCAGAATTATACTGATGGAAGTTATGGATAATAGAATAGGATATAAGATCCTTTAGGACAGAGATTCTTTCCTTTTTATATCCACAGTACCCAGCATAGTGCCTGATATGGAGCAGCTACTAAACAAACAAACAAACAAACAAATAAATAAATGCTAATCAAATGAGTTCTTAATGTGTGCATCCTTTTCTAGAAAGTTAAGGAAGATAGATAGAATGAATCTATAAGTGTTTGGAGTTGAGGATAGAGAATTGGAATGATATCAGATAGGGCATTAATGTAGATATCATAGTCCCTCAGAATTTGTGAAAGTAAACAGGAATTTGGAGTAAAAAGAAGACAAGAGGACAATAGAAGGCAAGTGAATTGGAATATGGTAGATGGATGCAAAAAGGTTTTAGACAGTATGCATGGATGGGGTTATAATAGTCACTCAGGCAAGGCTTAAACTGCCTCCCCTACCATGAAAGATAAAGGATAAAATTCTTGGACATATTTTTCTCCTGGATCAAAAAGAAGACTAATGTAAGATGAATGAATATTGGAGGGTGGAGTTCCCCATATATAGAAATTTAAAGATCTCTTAAGGAGAGAGGAAAAGAGAACACACCAAAATGAAGTGAGGCATCATGGTAGCAGAGGCTGCAACATCATAAACTCTCTTCTTCAAACACATTCCTTCTGGGAGCCTAGAAAGGAGAAAAGTAAAGCATTAAAGTAGGACTGTGTATTTAATTTTCTTTTTATTATTGACATATGTTCAAGTGGCTTATCTCTGAGGAAAAGAATTCATAAACAAACACATAAAGATTCAAATGGTCCTCATCTAATCCCTCAATATACATAAAGGGTTACTGACACCTGTTTCTAAGTGAATTATTTTGTTTTTCTTAAAAATTGCATTTCACTGGCCTAGTTTTATTTCTCATAAGCATCTGGGGTTGACCGTATTCTTTGCATTTCCTTGGGTTCTTTTGTTGGTGGCATGAGGGTGTGAGCAATCTCAGAGAACCCCTCCATTCTGTTGTTGGAAAGTGATTTTCTCAGAAAAGGAACATAATGACGAGTCATTCATAAATTGTATAATTACATTGCCTAGGCAGAATTATTGCAAACTTGGGTCTTCGAATCTGCTTTTAGACCACAAGTCCAAATCTTTTGTGACCTCTAGTGGTTATAAGTGGAAGTCTAATCCTAGGATCATTCTTTTTCCTTTTGTAGTTTTTTTTCTAGTATTACTTGAGAACTTATATCTATATGAAAAGAATAAATTTAGATCTCTATTTTCAATTATTTAAAGTGTTTTTCTTGTTTTCCAATCTCAGTTGCAAGCTGATTTAAGCTCAGTAGTGACTAAGTTGAAGAATAGTTATTATATATCAAATTTTAGGAAAGCAATACAGGTAGTCTCTTTTTTCCTGTTGCTTTTGAAATTGACTGGTTTTCAAGTCTTACCTGGACTGACTCCTATGAACTACTCAAGAAATGTTGAACATTAATGCTTGTTATTCTGTATCATGTTTTATGAATTTATTATTGTAGCTGTTTATTTGGATATTGCTTGGTCACATCTATCTTTTATGCTTGTCACTACTAAGCTATATTAATTTTGACTAAATTATTGGTTAGATGGTGCATTATTCTTTAGAAACTGGTTAATTTTAGGCATTGAGGAATGATGTTACTATTCTCTGAAAGTGCTGATAGCAAAATATTGTCATTGGTCCTTGTACTACATTCTGTATATAATAATGATTCCCAAAGTGGGTGCTACCACCCCCTGGTGGATGCTGCAGTGATCTAGGGGAAGTGGTGATGGCCACAGGTGCATTTATCTTTCCTATTAATTGCTATTAAAATTAAAAAAAATAATTGCCAGAGGGCTAAGTAATATTTTTTTCTGGAAAGGGGGCGGTAGGCCAAAAAAGTTTGGGAAGCACTGGTATATAAGAATGAGGGTGTCATGAAAATCTTCAAAGACAATAGTGTTAGGGAACAATGGGAAACTCCATTTAAGAATTGAGTTAGTATGAGACACTATGGATGAGTTATGTGAGTAATCAGTTTTATGAACATCATAAATTATCAGAAAAAATAATCAGATAAGGAAGGCTACTAGACATTGGTTTTTGAGAACCTCCCCTTCCCTCTTTGTGGAAGAGAGTATAAACTGAAGAATCTAATGAACAAAGGGTTTACAATAGATTTAGGCTCATGGTTTGATGGGTCAATTTAAAGACCCAGGTATATGGTTGAAATCACAGTCTTAGATCTTGCTGTTGTAGTTTTCCTCTATCTAGGCTTTACATGCAAATTTCATAGTACCATATGCCCATGCATAAAACAATAACAAATAAGAATAGCACTAATAATAGCAGTACCACTAAACAAGTTAGGCTATATAACAAAGCTTAATCTTTAAAGATAGACTGCTAAGTGATGGAACTGAGAGAGGGTCTGGCATTGTTATCAAAAAGCAAGAGATATGCCAATTCTCTTGGCTCCATGTGTCTGGGATATGAGAGGAGAACCTACTCATAGAAAAGGTGGTTGTATATCTGGTGATTTCTAGAGGAAGTTAAGTTTCCATGAAAGTAGGAAAGAGAAAAAGGTCTAGAATGAAGGGGAATTTAACAATATAAAAGGAGTTCCAAAAGGTATGATGGGATAAGACAACAGAAAAATGTTTTGATTGGGGAAGATGAAGGCAAAGTTGGATGAGGATGACAAAAACTTTTAGATGTAGTGAATGGTTCTTAATATTCTTCTCGAAGTTTTCCCTATTTTAAATTTGACCACCAGTTCTTTGTAACTGGTTAGACAAACTCAGAATAATAATTCCATGATTGATTTTTCTGCTTTTTGAAGAATGAAATTATCCCTAAGGCAAATCAAGAATTTATCATGTGCTTTGCTTTTAGAAAGAGAGCTCCAATAAATGTCCAGATTGTTGGAGTTCACTGTCACTACTATATCATATCTTGCTGTCAGGTTTATAATACGAATATCTATTTTTTGCTTCTTTCTGGATCTGTCATATTCTTCTATCACAATATCACTTCTACTTCTCTTGCCATTTATCTTCATAATCCAATGTTTTTTGGTTTGGGAATTTCCTCATGTGATTACTTTTGCTCTCACTATATATTATAATGCTACCTTAATATATAGACCCATAATTTGAAGTCATTATGTATGTTTAGATGACAACCCCATTACTACCTCAAGTAACCTGGTGACATCTTTTCTACATTGTCAACTGAGAGGTTTTCCAGATGAATAACAAATGGGTCATGAAATTCAATGAAGTGCATGTACTATGGGACAGCTAGGTGACATAGTGGACAGAGTGGTGGGTTTGAAGTCACAAAGACCTGAGTTCAAATTTGGACAAACTAGCTGTGTGACTCTTGGAAAGCCATTTAACCCCTGTTTCCCTAACTTTCACCAATTGCAAAAGAGGGGAAAACTAGAGAAGGAAATGGCATACTACTCCAGTATCTTTGTTAAGAAAATTCCACAAGGGTTCAGACAGGATTGGATATGATTGAACAACATCATAGGCAACTAATAATGGGCACATATTCTTTGTTTAAAATAAAAACAGTAAAGAAATAATAAAGGCTTAGAGGATCTATCATTATCACAACCCCACTTTATCACGCATTCCCCACTATTGACCTTCCAATCCCCAAACAAAAACAGTAACAACAAATTCCTTTGTACATCATTCAAAAAGAAACTTTGCGTGTGTGTGTGTGTGTGTGTGTGTGTGTGTGTGTGTGTGTGTAGCCTGCTCTATAATCCCTGGTCATACATGGCTAATTCCTATATTACAGACTTGCCTATTTACTATTATGGTGCTATTCCTATCATCTTTTTTCCTTTATATTATTTAAAACACTATAGCCATTTTTCTGCCACTGCCTGCCTTACTCCCATTTGCTCTCTCCATGGTACTGCAGTCACCACAGTGGAAGGAATTGGAAGCATCAAAACCAGGATTCATCCAGTTCAGGTAAGGTTAAGTTGTAGCTTGTGTAGTGCAAAGGGTGCATATTCATCCCTGCAAAGCCTTACTGGAGAGTTTCTGATAGTTGAAAAAGAGTTTAGAATCCTGAAGTTGACAGTTGACCCTGGGGACTCGCGGAGAGTAGAAGGGTCAACTGAGCTCTGTTCTTTAGACTGAAAACCTGGCCTATATTCTGCAGCTTTTTTCTTAAAATTGGTTAGCTTAACCATTTCCTTTAGATCTCCCTAACCTCCCTTATTCCCAACCATCATTTTCCCTTCCTAAATTTCTTGGGGTTTTGAAAAGAGGGTGGATCTTGGGTTTGGCTTTCAAACTTGGTAGACATAGTTTCCCTGTAGTCAAATAGGACTTATCCTTGTAACAAATTATCACTTGAATCATTGTATCCAACTTTCCTAATCCTATAGGCTACAAAATCCTTTAGGGGTGAGTTAGGCAGGTCCTAACTCAGTCTCCCATTCCTGTCTCCCTCCCCCACCTGAAGCTTTCCCCAGGCGGTTGTTAGAGTTACCTTGTACCCCTCCATCCCTTCCAAATCAACCCTAAAAATCAATAAACCCCGTTTGTCAAGTAATCAAACCTTTGGCTAGTTCATTAGTTGATTGATAAGAGAGGGAGAAGAGAAGAAAGGAATAACATTTTCCCTGGGTTGTGAAGGGAATTGGAGGTGTCCATTTTGGAGGAAGTGCAATCTTAATACTTCCTCTGAACTATTCCTTTGTGAACTTGAGAAACTGACTAGAAGCCGTCTAGTCAGTTTCACGCTATTCTTGGCTGGCCCTAAACTTTGTCCATAGAAGTGCCTGTTTCCCTTTAGTGTGTCTGTCTCAAACCTGTGTCCCAGTCTGTGTCTCTCAGGCTGTAGCTGTTTGCCCTTACAACTCTTTATACCTCCTTGTTTATATTCCCTAAACTCAGCCATTCCCTTACTTCTCCTACCACCTCAATGTACCACCTGCACCATTGTATCTTCATTATCTATTTACTGCCTTAGGGATCCACAAACCCCTATCCACAGTGCCTTATCCCTATTCACATTACCCTTGGTCCTTTACCTGCCTTATCCCATATTGCAACCTTACCTTGCCTTAATCTCCCTATTACCTCTAGCCTATTCCCATATTACACTTGTGATATTAAGGAAAGATTGCTAGGCTTGAAGTCACAAAAAGTGGGGCCTCCCCACTAATTTGATGTGTAACCTTAGTCAATTCACTTATCTTTGAGCCTCAGTTTCTACATCAATAAAATGAGATTAGATTAGATTATTTCAAAGATTCTTTTTTAGCCCTAGTAGTCAATGAGTAGTAAAATAAAAGTTTCCATATTTCTAGTCTTTCTTCAGAAATGTACATTCTCCAGTTAGGAGTGATGAAGTATGGGAATATTTTTTTAAACACTTACCTCTTTTCTTAGAATGAATACTATGTATTGGATCTAAAGCAGAAGAATAGTAAAGGCTGGGCAATAGTGGTGATATGACTTCTCCAGGATGACACAGCTAGAAAATGTCTGAAGCCAGTTTTGAACTCAAGACCTCCCAACTGCTTGGATCTCTATCCACTTAGCCACCTAGCTACCCTATTATTAAAAGATGTCCAAGTCCTTTAAACTGTGTCTTATAGGCATGTGAATCTTTAGATTTAACCAGTCTCTTCATCGTATAAGGTAGATTTTAGAAGTATGTAAACTTTTAGGGATGGGAAGGAGAAAGTAAACATGAATTTCAAAATGTCAGAAAATGATTATTAAAAATTGTATTAACATATAATCTGGAAAAATGTAAAAAAATTTAAAATGCTTATACTTTCCTTTTCTATACTTCAAAGTTAAAATGAACTTCAACCAGTTTTCTTAAGAGAAAAAATGAATGGATAAACTAGAAATTGTGTAATATACTCAAATTCTCAAATGAATTTGTGATTTAAGCAATATGGAATCTCTTTCCATTGATGTGGATGACCTATTTATTCTGCCCATCCAGTAGGACTTTTGTCTATTTCCCATATAAGTTGCATAAAAGAGGTCTGGGATCTTTCTTCACTCTTGTAGAGCACACAGATGGACTATCGATTATCTTTATTGCTTATCACAGAACCAGCCCATCTTTTAAAATCATATATACATTTGTTGACATCTCTTAGCCCAGTTTTTTATAATTCCATATTTGTATTGTATTTCAGCCTACTCTCACCTACCATGCACTTCTTCAATGCCCTCTGAGAGATGTACATTTAAAATTCTATTTATATGCAATGATATTCCATGTTCATAGATCCTTATCTCTGCAAAGAAAAGAAAGATACTATTTCCCAACCTTTCTCTTATGTCAAACTTGGCTATTATAATCACACAGCAGAAATGGTTTCTTTTATTTTGTTGTCCTCTTACAATATTGCTGTCATTGTGTATATTCATTTTAAATATTTCAGAAAGTCTTCAGAATAGTGTGTATAGAGATCCAGCTCTATATTTTGGGGGTCCTGAGTGGCGTTTAGTGGCGTCGGATTGAATGAGAACAGTCAGAGTAAATGTTTAGCTCATAACTGCTCCAACATGCTACGGAGTTTAGAGTTTATTATATACTATTTTCACACAAAGAACACAAAGAAAAACTTACAGCTAATAGAGGTTATAAATCACATAAAAGAAAATACTTGGAGGCTTCAAAGTAAATATAGAACAGGGTCCAAGGCTGAATTCTAGTCGCCTGGCTATCAGCAAGCAAATTCCAGGAACTGTAACTATATTCTATAGATATCATAAATGAATTGAGTCTTGTATTTTTTAATGGGAGGACTGCACCTGGTTGGATAAAGTTTTGTCTAGCTCTGACCTTGACTGACTTAGGAATATTTTTAGAATTTAGGGATCCTAATTTTCTTGTAAGGAAATTGTTAACCTCATAATTGCTGGTCTGCTAAGGACTCAAAGCTTTCCAATAAGAATATTAAGAAAAGGTGGGGATCTGAAAAGGAGTCAAAAGAGGAACCTCAGATTTTTACCTTAGATAACCCATTCTGTCTTCATCCTGACCTGCAGTGCAGAAAAATTGTACACACAGTTTTACTTGCTGATGATTTTACAATGGGATCCAGAAAAAATATATATTACAGATTCTATTTCTCTAAATGACTTCCAATAGTCTCCTGGAGGGGTCAGATTGTTTTTTGGATTAACCAACCTGCTGGTAACAGAGCTTTTCAGGGCTCAGGTGACCAGGACCAAACACAAAGATTGCCTCAGCCTGGATTGGTCATGAAGGGAATCCAGATAACAGGCCTTATCCCTGACCCTATTTCTCTAATTGGCCTTCTACAAGTGTGCAGCTATAGAATGACAGTGGTTGCATAGAATATTGGAGACCTTTGTTTCATTTCAGATAGATTGTTGAGGTCACTAAAAGAACTTTGCAGTTTCCAAAAAAGTCACTCACTCTCTCTCTGTCTGTCTCTCTCGCTCTCTTTTTCTCTCTCTGTCTACCTATATATCTATCAATCAATTTATTCTCTTCTGCTTATCTTTCTGGGGAACTACTAATATGGAAACTTCTGTTATATAAACCAGATTACCAATACTTTTATAGTTTATAGTCTTGGGCAATTTACCTGGAACAATGAAAGATTCAATTATTTTCCCACTCTTACACACTTTGTATATTAGAGGAAGTATTTGAAACTAGATTTTCCTGGGTCCAGGACAGTACTTTTTATTCAATATCACATATTATTCCTTATATTTGGCCTACTTGGAATAATTTGTGGGAGTCAGAAAGCCAATTTTCAATTTTTTCAATGGGGGCTTCTGAATATTAGCAATAGTTATAAATCAAGGCTTGATTTTTTATTTTGTTGGGTTTCTAGGCTTAAGAAAGTGTTAAAATTCAGAATAGGCTCATAAATATGTCATGTGTATATTTTCACTCCCTCCATAACCCACCCAAATTCCTGCCTGGTTGTTAAGCATTTATCAACTCACTACAACTTATATTTCAAAATAGTCAGCCCTTCCGATAGTGTTGTTCAATAAAGTGACTGATATATGTGTATATTTATAGCATTTAAAGCTGAAAATACCTTAGAGATTTTTATTAACCATCATTATTAGAAAATAGAAATAAAGGCCATATGAAAATCATATTACAAACATGTTGAGGCCTAACTGCTTAGAGCCTTCATTCATAGAAAATTCTGGCATCCTAGTAATTAATCTTCTTTCAGAGCAGGAAAGGAAAGAGAAAGAATACTGATAGATCCTATTGATTAGCCCTGGAAATATGCTCATTCTCCCAGTTGTTGTTTTTTTTTTTCAGATTTGGATCTAGAATAATATTGCTTAAAGTATATTGCTATGCCCTCTTTAGCAAAATCTCATTCCCAGAAAGAACTGCTTGTTTCTGGGCGACTTTTCTTGACTTACAGTTTTCATTGTCATTTAAAACTAGATATGTATGCATTTTTTATGATTAGGATTGAAAAATAGTACTGGTTTAAGGTATAACTTTTTTTTTTCTTTCAGGAGAGACTTGCCAAATGCCATGGCACTCAGTGTGGATTCTGCAGCCCAGGAATGGTCATGGCCATATATACTCTACTGAGGAACTGTCCAGATCCATCAACAGAACTGTTAATGGAAGCTCTTGGTGGTAAGCTTCCTGTTCTATTATAAATCAAATTCTCTTCATATTTCTCCCTACTATATCTCATTACAAGAGGGAACCATAAAATGGGAAAGGTCTTTCAGAAATGAAAAACAAAGGAAAGGAGTCAGAGAAGTGTCTAGCTATTGATTGTGGGTATGTAAGGTACCTGGTCAACCTCCAAATCTGAGTGTATTGACCCTCCTTCAATTTCATGAATTGATTTTGATTTGTAAGGGGTTTAGAAATTCTATTTGGTCATCTTATATTCACTTATAAGATAAAAAAAATCTTGTATTTAATTCTGAAAAGAAAAAGTTCTTTGACATTCACCACTTTAATATTTATGGGAGATCAGACTTATAGAGAAACTTACTACTTCCTTCTATTCACTTTGGGATCTACCATTAAATTATATTCCTTTACTTTTTCCTCTGTTGTCCAAGGAGCCCATTCTTAGTCTAAGGTGAAAAACTAAGGAATTTAGATGGACACACAAACCATTCTACATTCTGGCATTTAAAATTCATTTTAAAGAAACTTTGAGTTAAAACTTTCTCTTTGCCTCCCACCTGAACAGACTATCTATCTATCTATCTATCTATCTATCTATCTATCTATCTATCTATCTAATCTTATCTCTCTTTCTCTCTTCATCTATCTATCTATCTCATGCAAAGTCATGAAAAAATTTCCACATTAGCCATTGAGGTAAAAAGTATACTTAAATATGCACACAAAATTCATAAGTTTTCTTTCTGGAGGTAGAAGGAATTTTTCACCATGAGTCCTTTGGAATTGTCCCAGATCATTGTCTCAATCAGAGAAGTGAAGTCTTTCAAAAGTGATCATCATTATAATACTGCTGTTTTGTGTATAATGGTCACCTGAGTCTTCTCACTTTACTTTGCATCAGTCCATTCATACAAGTCTTCCCAGGTAAATTTCTGAAACCATCCTGCTCATCATTTCTTATAGCACAACAGTATTCTGCCATAATAAAATACTTCATCTTGTAAAGACATTCCCCAATTGATGAGCACCCCTCCAGTCTCCAGCTCTTTAAACTACAAAAATGCTGCTTAAATATTTTTGTACATCTAGTCCTTTCTTCCTTTCTTTGATCTCTTTCAGATACAGATCAAATAGTGATATTGTTGGATCAAAGGTTTTCTAGTTTTCTAGTTTTTATCAGTTTTATAGCACTTTGAGAAAAGTTCCAAATTGTTCTCCAGAATCAGTTCACAGTTTTGCTAAAATTGAATTAGAGCCTATGTTTTCCCACCTTCCCTCCAGCATTTGTCATTTTCCTTTTCTGTCATATTAGCCAATCTGATAACTGTGAGGTTGTAACCTGAAAAAATAAATATAAGGGGGGTTTGGTAATAAAGTATAAATGAATATAAATATGTATCACTAGGGTATCTAACTGGGGTAACAAATTGGGTTCTTAAATGTTGGTGATGAGTCAAATCACCAGATCTGGATAAGGATGTTCAAGGAGAAATTATTAGATAAAATAATATGGTTTATTAAACAAACAGGGTCAGGTAAGGAAGGGAGTGGGATTAACTATCTTAACCAAAACTTGGATTCCCTCCCCCAAGGTCCTACAAGATGTCTCTACACTGAACACACTAAAAATCCCTCAGCTGCCTAACTCAAATGTAACCAGAGTTCCTGTGTATATATTAAAAAAGGAAAACTGGAAGGTGAACAGGTCCAGTGGAACAGATTAGAGTATCATGTCTGTGTCTTCAAACAGGGGTCTTCCAGAAATCCAGTTGTTAACAGCCAGTAAAATCCAATTTGGAGAGAGAGTAAAGATTTTGACACCAACGTTCACCACTGTGTGTCTCACCTATAACTCAACCAAACTCCAGGCAGGGATTCTTGATGGTTGTTGATTTCCCCAAGCCAGGATACACAGATAAGATCCAGATATCTTCATCCAAGGGAAAACCCAGGGAATAACTGACACTTACTCAGCCACTCTTCCAAAGTTCTGGAATATTTTTTCTCTGCCTGTCAATCACCTTCACTTTGATAATTTCCTATAACAAACCTCAGAGGTGTTTTAATTTTAATACAGGCAGTAAATGATAAACCCTTACATGTGGTAGACATAATATGTGCTGTATAATACATAGAAAGGAAAGATAACTTAAAAATGGCCTAATCTGAGATGACTTCACAGAAGAGATAGACTTTAATTTGTGACATGGATAATGAATAGTGTTTCAATAAGTTGAGAGAAAAGGCATGCCATTTTAGGAAAGGATAAAGTTTGGAGTAAAAGTATAATGGCAGAAACATCTGTAGCTGTATGTAAAGTTACTATATGTATATTGTCTATATATCTCTATTGCTATCTTATCGCCAATCTCTCTATCTGTATTTGTAGCTCTCTACTTTTCTAGCTATATAATCAATTTTAATAACTAATGTAAACTAATTTCTCTCTCTCTCTCTCTCTCTCTCTCTCTCTCTCTCTCTCTCTCTCTNCTCTTTCTCTCTCTCTCTCTCTCTCTCTCTCTCTCTCTCTCTCTCTCTCTCTCTCTCAAGGAACTAGTGTGACTAAAGAAGTTAAAAGTAAAAGAGTAGTGAAAAAATGTTGCAGGTCTCTGTTGGGTCTAGAGTAAGGAAAGCTTTTGGAGCTTTTGTGGAGAGGTTTTATTTAGATCTATGCTTTTATCAAAATGAGGAAATCTGTTGTGGAAATTCCTTCCAGTAATGTAGACTAGCATCTCATCTATACATTCTGATACTAGATAGTTGCTTGAAGTAATGAGAAAATGTTCCTTACCATGGTCACATAAGTCATATGTAACAGAGACAAGATGTGAATTCAGATCTTGGTTCCAAGGATGACATTCTACATCCTAGGACTGTGATGACAAACCTGTTAGAGAATGAGTGCCCAAGTGGCACCTTTACACATGCATGTGAGTTGACCTCTTCCCCCTTATAAGGGAGGGAGGAATCATTTCCAATGGGCTGCTGGGCAGAGGAGAGAATGAAATAAAAAAATGTCCTCAGATTTGGCAGAGAGAGGGAGGAGAGTAGTCCCCTCTGGCATGTGTGCCATAGGTTCACCAACATGACTCTGGGAGATTTTCAATCTGATTTTTATAGAATGAATGAAAAAATATATTATTCATATAAGTACAAAGAACAAAACAATCCCTACTCACAATAAGCTTGCATTCTAAAGTGGAAGACAACAAATACACATGAAAATATATACAAAATAAATATAAAATTAATAAATAGGAATATATACAAAATAGTTGAATACAAGGTGGATTGGAAGGGAGAGGACCAGAAATTGGTAGCAAGGGGGAAGGGAGAGTCAGAAAAGCTTCATGTGGAAGATGGTACCCAAACTACACTTAAAGGTAGTAAAGGAAGTACTAGGCATTGAGTCAGGAGTGCAAAAGCAGAGACAAGAGATGGAATGTATTGTGTGAGGAACAAAGAGAACCTCAATATGGCTTCATCACAGAACGCAGGAGGGAAAACATGTTTAAGGAGTCTGGAAACATAATTGTGGCCAGATTCTGACAAACTTTAAAAGTGAAACAGAGGAATTTATTTTGGATCATAGAGTGAATAGAAAGCCAGTGGCATTGGCAGAGTAGGAGAGTTACATGGTCAGAATAACCTTTAGGTAGATCACTATGACAGGAGTATTTGAATGGACTAAAGTAGTAGACAGATTTAAGCAGGAAGACCAATTAGGAAGCTCTTTCAATAATTTAGGTAAGAGATAATAAGTCCTTGAACAAAGACAGTAACTGTGAATTAAGAGATGTAATCACATGTGAGACATGTAAGGATAAAAATGTCAAAATCTGACAAGTTTCTGCATGAGAAGTTCAGATTGTAATGTCAAAATTATGAAATTGACATCCTGGAAGGGATGGACCTTTGAGAGAAATAGGGTAGTTTGGAAAAGGGGAAAGTTTAGGGGAATAGATTCCTAGTTTTAGATATATTATATTTAAGATATCTCTAAGATATTCAGTTTGAAACATCTAGTTGGTGATAAAGGACTGAAACTGTGGGGAGATTCTGTGACTAGATAAAGCAAATGGACAAATATATATATATATATATATATATATTTGTGTGTGTGTGTGTGTTTATATACATACCCACATGCTTATAATATCTATATATTTCATATAAAATATATGCATATATACATAATCTATATGTGTATATATACATACACACATTTCTCTATTTCTCTATATCTATCTGTAAATCATCTCAGGGGATCTTATGAGATTACCAAGAAAGAGAGTATGAAGAGAGATGATGAGAAGGCTCATGCTACAGTTTTGGGAAACATTTACAGGTAGAGTGTGTTATAGATGTTGAGAGATGTGTTTGTAATTAATGAGTATACAAGGAATCAGAAGTTCATCAAGTGGGATGGTTCTTGGAAACAGGCCATTATATTGATTTTAGGAAAAGTAAAGAGGGATTTTGTTAATATTATTCATTCCACTAATAATATGTGAGATAAGATGGCATATTTCCATCATTCTTTAAAATGTCTATAAAATGTCAATAAACAGTTTGTTTTAAAATATATTAGATATCTTATGTTTTTATATTGCTGTCATTTCCCAATGTTCCTCTCCTTGCTTCTCCTAGAGAGTCATCCTTTAGAGCAAAGAGTGACAAAGAGGGGAAAAAAACACTAGCAAAACTAACCAATCCATCAACAAATTCTGATTTAACACATAGAGTTCTATACCTATACATACTTCCTTCCTAATCAGGTAATCTGTGCCGATGTACTGGATACCGACCAATTCTAGAAAGTGGGAAGACTTTCTGTGAGGTGAGTAAAATAATATTATAATAGAATAAATAGGACACAGTTGAAAAAAAATTTGTATTAAATGATACATAGGAATTCAGAGTACATCATATCTGAATTTGAACATGATAAATAACATTGTCACTTTAGATTTTTGTACAAGAGGAGCAACAGTGAAAATAATTTTTTAGGAAAATGGTTCTTGGACTCCAAGCATAAGCTAGGGCATATTGGGGAAATTGGAGATAAGACACAAAGTAGGAGGCTATTAGAAAAATTAAGGCTACAAGAGAAATTAAGTACTGAAACCTAGATTAAAATGTTGGCAATAAGGATGAAATATGTTGTTAAAATTTAAGAGATATTTCAGAAGGCAAATTACTATGATTTGGTTACTACATGAATATGTCTAGTGAAGGATAAAAAGGAGTAAAAATAAACTCAATGATTTGATCCAGGAAATTAGTATAAGGGGAAATTGTTATCAAAGAATGACTAAAGAATTTGGGAATAGACCATTAACTCAAAAAGTTGTATGGGAGAACAGGAGGAAGATATGTTGAATTTACAAGAAGTAAGTTTTACAAGTAGAGTGATATATCTTTGTAACTTGTTCTAAAAGATATAACTTGAATCAGATGACAATTAGAGCATACATTTTCTAAAGGAAATAAATTCATCCACATATTTTCAGTAGATTAATTGAGTCAAGTAAATGTTTAGAAATACTATATGTACTTAACTTTTAAAACTCAAAATGTTCAAAAGTTCAAAATCAAAAGTACTTTTCAGTTCCTTTGCAGACTTGTATGGGGATAGGAAGTATTTGGGGAATCTCCTCCTAAGGACTTCCAGGTCTTGGGCCATGAGATCCTTGTATTTTTTCATATGGATAATTATAGGGAGCCATGCCTCTATATGATTTTTTGGGGTCCTGAGTGGCGTGGTGGCATAGGATGGTTAAAGCAGGAGAAAGAAAATGAGAACAACTAGACTAGTGGTTAGTCCATGCTGTCCCGAATTCTGCGGGCATGGAAGTTTATTATATATCTTCTCTCAAGTAAAGAGAAGTCACAGTTGGTAAGGGGCAATAAATCACGTATAATCCATTGAAGTCTAAAGAATACAGATGCAAAGACAAATGGTCAAATTCCAAACCCCAATTCAGGAGGGGATAATTCCAGGAGAGGAAATATCCCAGGGAGATGCTCACCAGTCAAATCCTAAAGGAGCCAGTTCTAATCTGAATATGCACTCTTATCTAATTAACATTTGTTAGGAAAGGAATCATTAACTCAGTAGATGCTGGTCTGCCACTTCAAAGCTCTCCAATAAGAATTGTAAAAAAGGTGGGGATCAAAGACTGAGTCAAAAGAGGAGCCTCAGATTTTTATCTTAGATGGCCCATTCAGTCTGCATCCTGACATGCAGTGCAGAAAAATTATACACACAGTTTTAGTTGCCGATGATTTTGTAATGGGATCCAGATAAAATATCTGTTATAGACTCTGTTTCTCTAAATGACTCCTAATAGCCTTCTTGGAGGGATCAAGTTGATTTTGAATTAACCTACCTGCTGGTACCAGAGCCTTTTGGGGCTCAGGTGACCAGGACCAAACACAAAGACTGCCTCAGCCTGGATTGGTCACGTAGGGAATCCAGATAACAGGCCCTAAATTTGATCCTATTTCTCCAAAGGTTTTAATACATAGAACGGCTTCCCACAGATAATTTCCCCCCTTAGGTTTAAAATGAGACTGGTCTATAATGGAGCACAAAGATACAATACTTGGCCCTACTGCCTCTGTCTCTGTTTGTCATTTGCCTGTTTGTCCTTAGCTTGGGTAGGGTCTGATGTGGCTGTGGGGTTTGGAGAATTTGTAGCAGTTGGGTTATTTGTCTTTTCTATAACCTCAAGCTGCATTATTGTTTGGGAGTCTAAGGTTTGGCCCACTCTTATCTTTCTATTTATTTCAATTAGCTGCTTGGTTTGCTCTTTCATCACTTGCAGTAGTTCTTCATTGGTGTTCTTTCTTGTCCCCCAGAGTAAGTCAAATGCCTTTTTGAGTGTCCACAGTCCCTGTATTGCTGTTATCACCATTGCTATCATTGTGGGCAGGTATGATATAAACTCTACCATAGTTAGAGCCAGGTATTTTTAAGAATCATATATGATCAGCATTTTTAGGCAATATTCAGGTGTAACCTGAAACCAGAGATGACAGATGCCTTGTGTTGCCAACCAAACCAGTAGGGATAAGGTACTAATTATAATGGTGACCCTTGCTACAGCCATTGTTCCTAACATCTTTAGGCTTCAGTTACCTTTTGGCTTTGCCAAAGACTGTTGTATAATAGGAGGCAGATTGGTGATAAGAAAGGGCTGCTAAGCTCCACTTGGACCTGACAAGCTTGTTGGCTGAGTCTGCCAAGCTGGGTCTGAATCCACAGACAGTAGATGGATCTGAGCTAGTGAGTGAGGTGGTTAGCCAATGTGCTAGTAACCTTAGGACTTAGGAAGTTCAGTTTAGCCAAGCCTCCGCTTTACAACAGTGCCCAAGCCGAGAGTCTAATGGGAGTTTTATATGATTAATTACTTTATCCCCTGGCTTGAGGTTGGATTCAATGGTAAAGGGTTGGTTTGTGTATAGATGTGCCCAATGGACAAATGCTGTTCTGACTCTGGTTTGAATAAAACCCTTCCCTAATTAGCTGTAGATGAATCACAAATTAGGAAAGGAACCAGTCTTCTTTGGATTGAATTGCAACAGGATTTATTTGATTATCTAAAGGGTTAGGAACAAGGAAGTAAGGATAGAGGTTTGGGGGATGCTAAGCTAAATCTTAATGAACTAAGGTGATCTAAGTCACATGGATGATGAGCTTGATAATAGTCTAGAGCTTTTTTCTCCCTCTCTCAATCCCTGGCTTGACCCATCTTGTGGCATAAACCAAAGGATAAGGAAGGCTAGTGATGTTTTTGTTGGCTATGATGTTGTCTTTCTCAGCTCTATTATGGATGCTGGATTGCAGATCTAGGGCCTACCCTTCCTCCAATCCACCCTCCTCCCAAGATTCTGAAAAATGAGACCAAGCGTGTTGTTTTCCCAGGGTATTTATAGGGGTGATTCCAACTGTCTTCTGGCCCTGGCTCATGCCACTTGGGCACATTCCAAAGTCTTTATCCAACGTTCCTGTCATTCAAGATGTTCTCCATCTTGTTCCAGAAGTTCCTTATTACATTTTTCATTATTAATAATACAAAATTCTTAGAAATTTAAAGATTTTATCATGCCTTTACACCTGAAATTACTACCATTAAAAACCTTCTGTTTTATTATCATAGTCATAAGATCTATGTATCTTTAAATCTATAGAAAATAATGGAAATGACTAGTTCTTTTCAATTTAGGTACTCTCACTTATCTTCTGACATGAGCCTCCTTACTGAGAAGTGAGCTTTCTAATACAGAGACCAGTCTTATTTTCTTTAAGAAGGGCATATGGTGAATGACTGTTATACATGAAAAGTAAACAGTTTTTATTAAGCACCTACTCTGTGCTGGGCACAGTGCTATGTGTTGAGGATACAAAGACAGAGAAAACCTGGTAGAATGTAAGCTCCCTGAGGTCTTGAACTATCATAATCTTCCTGCTGTCTGCATTTACATACTGCTTGACTCCCAATATGTACTTAATAAATGCTCATTGAATAAATGACAAATTGAATTGATTTTCTTTATAATTAAGGTTTTAAGATTTATTTAACAACCTGCACTATGTAAGGAATTCTGTTAGGATGAGAAGAAAAATAAAACAGATCCTTCCCACAAAGTGTTTAAAATCTTGTACGACCAAAAAACCCTTCACCAAATACTTTTTATATAATCAAATTATCAAAATAATTGTCATATTTTCACCATGTGAACAAAGGATCGACTATAATAAGGGATGTCACCTTGTGTTTTTGTGGAGATGCTGCTGAAATCATGAGCTTGTGAGGAAAGTAATTTCTTAAAAACTACTAATTGTGGGGGCAGCTGGGTAGCTCAGTGGAGTGAGAGTCAGGCCTAGAGACAGGAGGTCCTAGGTTCAAACCCGGCCTCAGCCACTTCCCAGCTGTGTGACCCTGGGCAAGTCACTTGACCCCCATTGCCCACCCTTACCAATCTTCCACCTATGAGACAATACACCAATGTACAAGGGTTAAAAAAAACCAAAAAAACAAACAAAAAAACCCTACTAATTGTATGGCTTGTTCTAGATTTTTGAAAATATTCACATTTTTATTGGCACTCCAGGCCAAGCTCCATTTCCCTCAATAACATTTCCTGGGCTAACTGCACTGTACTCACACAAGTTCATAGTTTCCCCTTATTACTTAGAAATTCTCTTGCATGCTACGATCTGGATATTTTTTTTTGTTTCCTCGTAATAGTTTTTAGTTGTTTTATCTAGGTGAGCCTTCTAGTTCCTTTTCCCATTTCCCACTATAAGTTACTTGAGGGCAGAAATCTTGTCTTCTACTCCTTCTTCTGTAGTCCCTAAATATATAGTAGACTCAGTAAATCTCTGTATTTTTAACATAAATTTATTTCTGAAGGATATAATTTCCATAGAACCAACTGTTTGTCAACTTCAAGGAACAGGAAAGTGTTGCATGGATCAGGAGGAAAACCAGGACTCCCTGAATAAGAAGGAAAAGGTAAGTCATGAATTTCATTTCAAATTTACAGCAAAGTTAATTTGATGAGCAGAATAGAATGGTAATGAACCATGTAAACCAGATGAATTCCATTTTCTTTCCTTCAATGAGTAAAATATGTAGTAAACAAAGACAAGGTATAATATAGCTTTTCAAAAAACTCTTCAAAGGAACCAGTCCACATTTGACCATACTCTTGGGGTGTAGCGGGGAGGATAGAACTAGTGGTGAGGATGAGGTGGTGTACAAGGTAACAATCATGATTTCCATCCTCTTTTAATTGGATCCCTTTGTTCTCTGAAATATTCATTTAATGGAATTTGATTTGGTTTGTTTTTGAGATGTGTACGGAGCTATATGACAAAAGTGAATTTCAGCCCTATGATCCATCCCAGGAGCCTATATTTCCACCTGAGCTAATAGTAAGACATTTTCTCTTTTTTTCCTATGTTGGTTTATGACAGTATCAAAAGATTATTTTCATTAATTAATTAATTATTAATTATTACTTCTTTATCATGCTAATAACTATTTAAAAATGTTAAGAATTTAACATCAGAATATAACAATCTAGCACCATATTTCCTCATGTTCTACTAGGTGTATTAAAAAATGTTTGGGTAAAGTCTACTATAAAGAAGTGATATGACATGGAAAAAAGGACAGTGATAAGTTCTGCCTCTACTACTTCACTAATCCATAGAACCTTAGGAAAATCCCTTAACTTCTATAAACCTCAGTCACATGAAAATTGTGCAGCAACCTTCTGCTTCTATCTATAGTGTTGGTTTCAGAGTGATGGAAGAGGGGATCAAGATTGCAAAGAATTATACAATTTTTAATCAGGCTATAAACATTCACTTAGCTGTTGGTAGTCTAAAGATGAAATCCTTTTCCAGTCACCAAAGAGTGAATATCCTATTAGAGGAAGTAATTCATAACTAATGTAGAAGGCAGTATCATCTCCCAGTCCCTCAGGTTCATGTAGGAGTTATCTTGGATTCCTCACTCTCAATCCCTATATCCAACCTTTTGCCAAGGTCTGTAAATTTCACCTTAGCACCATCTCTCAAGTAAGCCTCCTTCTCTTCTCTGACACTGGTACCACTCAAGTACAGATCCTTATTACTTTATATTGCAATAGCACCATAGTGGGTTTTCCTACCTCTAGCCTTTCCCCATTTGGATCCATTCTTCATTTAGCCACTAAAATGATTTTCCTGAAATGCAAATTTAATTATGTCATCTCTGTGTTCATTCAATCCCAGTGACTCCCTTCTGTCCAGAACCAAATACAAATGCTCTATTTCTCATTCAAAGAGACTCATAACCTACCCCCATCCTGCCTTCCAGTCTTTTCATACCCAACATATACTTTTTGAACCAGTGATACCTGAGTTCTGGCTATTCCACGGACAAGGCACTCCAGCTCTGGCTATTTTCTTGGCTGTCCTCTGTGTCTTAAATGGTCTCCCTCTTCCTTTCTGACTTCTGATCTCCATGACTTTTCATAAGTTTCAACTAAAGTCCTTTCTTCTATGGGAAACTTTCTTTAATATCTCTTAATTCCAGTGTTTTCCCTGTTTTAAGTATTTCTTATTTTTCTTATACATCTTGTTTTTCAATACATTTGTGTGCATGTTTTCTTTCCCATTAGATTGCAAACTCTTTGAGGAGAGTCTCTTGCCTTTTTTCATATCCCTGGCACTTATTACATTGATTGCCATGTAGTAGGTACTTAATAAGTTTGTTGATTGATTGTCAACAATAATAGAACATTCTAAAATGTTTAATGAAAAAAACACCATTATCTTCCATCTTGGAATCAATATTCTATATTGGTTCTAAGGCAGGAGAGTGGTAAGGGCTAGGAAATGGGGGTCAAATGACTTGCCCAGGGTCACATAGCTAGAAAGTATCTGAGGCCAAATTTGAACCCAGAATCGCATGTCACCTAGCTCAATACAGAGAGTTACCTAGCTTCCCCCTAAAATGTTTGAATTTTTAATTAATAATTTACTTCCTTTCCACCCACACCCTTTTAAAAAAAGGAAATAAAAGGAAATTATTTTTAACAAATGTGCAAAATTGAACAAAAGGAATTTTCTCACTGTCTGTGTTTAAAAATATATATATGTCTCATTCTGTACCTTAAATCCATCACTTCTCTGGAAACAGAGAACTAAAGAAATTTGCACCCCAAATGGAAGGATGGCTTAAAGTTTCTTTGAGAGAGATAGTTGGAATTGATTTTTATCATGTATCTATAGGCAAGAATAAACATAATTTCATGGGACACATAATTATCTTGTGTGGTGTTATGAATAGGATCACTTTTTAAAAAAGATCATCTTGAAAATTATTGTAACTAGGGTTATTTTTATATTTGTCATAGGTGAGGAGGTAGAGAAAATCTCTGAAGTACTTGATGATACTCATGCATTCAATCAATATGTACTTTAATATATTTTTTGTTTGAATGGAAAGATAATCTGATGGTAAAAAGGAGAAAAATTTGTTCCTTGTTCAGGAGTTTGAAGTAAGGCTCATGACTGACTATTATGAATACTTTCTGTGAGAAGAGAGGAGGCACTAGACATAATAAGAAACAGAATCACAAAAACGGAAATGATTATATTCTAACAAATATAAACATTAGTTTTATTTTTTGGTGTTTGTTTTGGAAGTCATTTAGTTTTGGGAGTCATTCAGTAATTAGTCATTTCTCTAGAGTCACACTAACTTGTAAGAGTAAAAAGTAAAAATCAAAACCAAGTTAGAAGAGAAAATAATAATGAGAAAGCTCAAGTAATGTAACTCCAATATAACCCAACTATATATTCTGAATAATGAAAATGGGCACAGACTATCATTTTTTCTAAGGAGTTTTAACCAAAGTAAGTTAATTATCATTATTAGGAGGCTTAAAAAGTCAAGAAACAACCTTATCAGCAAATGTTTTACTTCCTTGTCAAGAAGTGAGAGAGGGTAGTCAAAAATAACACCATTTTAGAATATAATCTTGTTGGAAAGATATTGCAGAAAAAAAACCTAGAGGAAATGTTCAGGACAAAAAAAATAAGCAGCTTAGCTTAAATACTATAATTGTTTTATGAGTAATAAAAGACCTGTTCATGAGGCATCTTCTCCAAGAATTCTGGGATCAATCTATTTGCTATTGCAAGTGCCTGTCTAAGATATATTCTCTTTCATATTTACTTTTTATGTTTCTCTTGAGTTTTGTATTTGCCAATTTTTCCAGTAGCTCTTGTCTTTTCATTAAGAATGTTTGAAAATGATCTCTTTAAATATTTATTTTTTCCATTGAATGATCTTAATCAGTTTTTTTTTTGGTTCAATTATTCTTGGTTGTAAACCTAGTTCCTTTGCCTTCTTATATGTAATATTCCAAATCCTCTGCTTCTTTAATATTTGAAGCAGTTAAATTTTGAGTGTTCCAGACTATGGTTCCATGGTATTTGCATAGTTTCTTTTTGACTGCTTGAAATATTTTCTTTGTCCTTTGAATTCTGGAATTTGGTTATAATATTCCTGGGAATTTCATTTTGGGCTCTCTTTCAGGAGGTGATAGTTGGATTCTTTTCATTTCTATTTTATCATCTGCTTCTATGATCTCTAGGCAGTTTTTTTATAATTTCTTATATTATGATGTATCTTTCTTTTTAAATCATGGCTTTCAGGAAGTCTAATAATTTTTAAAATATCTCTTTTCAATATCTCCTCAATTTCTGGCTTTTCCAGTGACATTGTTCACATTTTCTTCTATTTTTTAATTTGATTTTATTGTTTCCTTGATTTCTGAGAGTGTCATTAGCTCCACTTGCTCAATTCTAATTTTTTAGGTATTATTTTCTTCAGCAAGCTTTTGGGCCTCTTTCCCCATTTGGCTGATTTTCTTTTATGTTATGTACTTTAGAATGTTTTTGGTGCCTCTTTTAGCAAGTTGTTAATTATTTTCATAATTCTTCCCTAGTACTCTCACTTATTTTCTCAATTTTTTCCCTACCACTCTTATTGAAAATATTTTAAATTTTTTTTCTAGGAATTCTTGTTGGACTTCCAGCTAATTCACTTTTTTTACCACTGAGTCATTGCTTTTTTGACATCTGTTTTGTCTTTTGTGTTTGTATCTTGATTTTCCCTCTCCTCACCATAGTTTCTTATGGTCAAGATCATTTTTGTCGTTTTGCAATTCTGTTTCTTGACTGTCAACTTCATGTTGAATTTGGACTCTGTTCAGTAATGGGGTTGTGTGTGTGTGTGTGTGTGTGTGTGTGTGTGTGTGTGTGTGTGTGTGTGTAGATATGATCCCAAACTTCAGACATTTTCTGTTCTGCTGTTTAGCATTAGTCCTGGAAGTTTATAAGTTTCTTCATTCTTCCAAAATTATATGATGCAGGGTGGGATGTGGTCACTGCTCCAAAGCAGTATTGCTCCTGAGGCTCCTACTTCTTTTTGTGGCTGAAAACGATATGGTCCCATGAGGACCATCCTCCCATTGGAATGAAATCAATATTATTCCTTAGGGACCTTTATCCCTTATGATTCTATATGTTCCTTTCCACCCTGTAAATATGAACTGAAAGTAGCCATACACAATGGAGTTACCAAATTGTACCCCTTCCTAAGCTCAGTGCTAATACAGAGATGTCCTATGATCTCTTTCTGACTAATGGCCTAATCTTCTCACCATCACTTATTTGTGAGTCCCTAAAGCTTTTGCTGTTCTTTTTGCCTCCAATGTCCACAGTTTTTGTCAAGTATACTCTAGGACTCTCCTAACCTCAGTGTCATAGATCTCTCTTTCTGACTTTCTAAGGTGTCTTAGGATAGCAAAATGTCTAATACAAAACCTTTTTTGGCCCTGTGTTCCCAAAACTTTATTTGAGACAAAAAAATTGCTTTAATAGTAATATTGGGAGAGCTTGAATATTTTCTTTGCCTTGCTCTTAGAAGTCCACATTTTAGATTTTGAGAAGACAAACATACTAATGCAGAAAGGACAATTAAAGAAGAAGAACAAAATATTTCTCCTTTCCCTAACAGGCTGCTTTGGGGATGCTTCACAGTGTTTCTTCTTTTCCAATTTGATTCTTTCCTATTTCATCCTTTCCTTTTCTCCCATGACCCTACTTTATCTCTTGGGCTTTCAAAAAATTTGAGATAGAAGTATTCCTTTTATTTCCAATCTTAAGACATCTATCTCTCCACTAAGCATATTAGCCATTCTCTTGTGCTTCCATAGGCTGCATATAGTAATCAATAGAAGTTAAACACAGGGGATACATAGAATGGCAAAAAACAAAGTTCCTGCTTATGTGTTTCCCAGTGGAGAACAAGATAATTACACAAAATTACATAGCTAAAACAGTATTTTAAGAATGTGTAGGAAATTTGATTAATGTACTTGACATATTGAACAAACTCATACCTCTTTTCCTACTTATCAATGTTTCCCAAAACAAGGACTTAAATGTGTCTTTGAAAATGCCTCAAAGAAATGATTGTGAGAAAAAGGTACTGAAATATAATTAATCAGCAAAGGTTATTTTGATTAATTTTGGATGGGCAATGTACTGAATTAGCACATAAGTACATGTATATTGTATTTTTTGGTTATTATTTTAAATGTGTCCAACACTTTGTGACTCCATTTGTGGTTTACTTGGCAAAGATACTAGAATGATTTTCCATTTCCTTTTCCAGTTCATTTTTCATTTTTCCAGATGAGAAACTGAGGCAAACAGAGTTAAGTGACTTGTCCATGGTCATATAGCTGATAAGTGTCTGAGGCCATATTTGAACTCATGAAGATGTCTTCCTGTGTCTAAGCCCAGTGCTTTCTCTACTGTATTATCTAGCTGCCTGTATATTCTATAAATAAAATGTTATGGTGAACAATGAGATGGGACTAAAACAGAAGAGAATGAATAGAATGGGTCATATTGCATGTGAAAAACTGCTCAGTGTTTTCCTTACTCACAAGCTGCCACAAAAGCCCATTATTTTAGCACCAATTTTCTCACACCGTCATTTTGTGACATGGTGGTAGCTCTGGGTTGTTAAATTTTATGCAGTCCACTGAAATGTAAACTCTTATTGTTACTATAGAAGAATGGATTATGGTCTGAACTCATGAAGAGAATAATTATGAGAAGAAAATAGCTGCATCGAAGTATTAAAAGTTATCTCTCATTCCCCAACCCTTACCATACCTATCCCTTGATTTGGTTAGTCAGGGAAGAAAACGTGAAACAAACTTCTCATTGACTCATGAGAATCTGAACAATCTCAGCCAAATTCATAAGACCTCAACTAATAAAACCATTGCTATGTAATGACTGGGTTAATTAGATGATCTCTGAGGTTCCTTCCAATTCTAAAATACCATGCATGATTTTAGGACTGCAAGACTCAGAGCCTGTAACTATAAACTATTTTTCACTTTTTAATGGTTGTTTCTGCTTTAGGTTTTTGCTTGATAGCTTTACCTGATGATTACTCTTTAGCACTCCCAATGCTTTTTTTCTCTCTAGCGGATGGCAGAAGATCCCAAAAAGAAAACTCTTTTTTTCCATGGAGAAAGGGTTCTGTGGATTTCTCCTGTCTCTCTGAATAAAATTCTAGAGCTAAAAATGATGTACCCCACAGCACCCCTTGTCATGGGTAACACCACGGTGGGTGAGTGAAGTCACAAAGTATCATTGAGCACTATGTTTCTTGAAAGGCATTGAATTTCTTATCCATTAATATTACTTTTTAGCCTGTCATTCACTCATGTATGATTACAATGAGAATATGTAAAACAGTATTTTAAACTCACTAGAAGGTCTTAGCTATATAAATAGAAGTTTATTATTTTAGAATTCATAAAAATATGATCTTTTAAAATGATTTGTGGGGTTTATTTCTTTATGTAAATGCATTCTCGGTGTCTCCTTCATTCCTGGAAAGTCAGCTGTTATATGTATTGAGTATCTACAAATGGAAATGTCAATTTCATTTATTTAAACCATCTTTAAATGATTTTTCTTTGAAGGGCTAAATATGAAAGTTAAAGGAGAATTCCACCCTCTTATTATCTCTCCAGTTCGACTTCCAATGTTAAATTTTGTGGATTTTACAGATGATGGTAAGTACTTTCTTTTTCTAGTAAGATATTTCAGGGAATGATTATTAATGGAATGTTCACAGAATACTTATGCCTCATTGCAATTTTCTGAATATTCAATTTACAACCTCATGATCATGAAGTGTACACTGACTCTTTTCCAATTGGCTCACCAAGTACAATGCTCAGTATTATATTATCGGAAGTTCTCTAGAAATAGAAAAATCGTCACCCTATCAGTCTTTCTATAGTCATTCTCCATTTGACATGGATTTATTAGGTAAGAATTCTTCAGCAAATTTAGTGCAATATACATTGAATACCTACTATGCACAGAGCTTTACATTAAATAGTAAAGGCACAAGAAAACATAGCTCCTGCCTCATGATGCTTATATTTTAATAAAGTTAATAAAACTCAAAGATGCTTCATAATGTTTCTGCTGGCTTGGTTGGGTCTCTTGTGTGGACTATTATCACTACTTTTTGGTTTTCATTTTTGCTAGTTACAGGCATGTGCCACTGACATTATATTGGTTCAACAGCTGATGCTTATTAACAAACCAAAGTTTGGAAAGGATATATCGTTTCTTTGTAATCTACTTGTACATGTTCATTGTTAGTAGTTGATTTGAATGTAAAGAATGGTAGATAAACTAGGAAGATAAATCTGTGGACAGACACCTATATCTCAGTCAATCAAATTCAACAAATATCAATAAAATACTACGTCCAAACTACTGTTATAGGTACTAGGTATATAAGGACAAAAAGTGTCAATTCCTGCCCTAAAGGACTTTACAATCTAGAAGAAGCATAAAATACACACACACACACACACACACACACACACACACACACACACACACACACATATATAATTACAATAATAACTAAATAATAGAAATAAAACAGTAGACAATTCAAAAGTATAAGGAAGATATTAGAAATTAAGTCGTGTTATATTAGGTTAGACATAAGAAGTAGAGAAAATGGCTGAAGAAAGAATTGGAGTTTGAAGCAGATATGAGACAAGACTGTCAAATTCAAATGTTGACACTTTAATGGTTTTTCTGTGACAGTTCTCTCTGTGTGTGGCTGTTGGTCTCTAGCAGTTGGCAGAATCACTCACAGAGACTCTCTCTGAGGGCTTAGAGGAAGTAACATTTTTGCCTCTCATCGTCTCACTGTCTGAGATAGAAGGAAAGGAGGGAAAAGACCTGAAGGAGCTTAGTGTTTTCTTTTTCCAACTTACGAAATACTATTGACTATCTATTGCTGTTTTTATAGATTGTTTCAAATCTGAGAAGACCAAAGAAAGACCTGGTCTTTGGTTTGAACTCTGAGTCTGCTAAGGCTCAGATTCTAAACTTGGTTCTTGTGAGACTTAAGCAACAAGCTTTTGTTATTGTTATAACTTCGAGGTAAAGTGAAGAATAATAAGGATAATAGTGTTAGTTTATTTAGAAAATAAAAATTTGGGTTAGTAAAATCAAGAAGGATCAGTGTAGCCTGTGGACACAAGAGAAACCGTTCCTTGTGGAAGAAGGGAGTTTTATTTGTGTGGAGTTAGAATCCCTTAGAGTTAGAAATTCTTCCTATCCTTATATTTTCAATGAATAGTTAATTTTTTAAAGAGCCTTTAGCATCCTTGCACCTGGTCCTAAAGAGAGGTTCACTTATGAGCTTTACTTCACTGATATAAACTGAAGATACTTTGCAAGCACAGAAAGCAGAGTAACTAAATCAGTTTGTAACCCATAATCAATTCATTGCCTGTATTAGCTTTACAGTTGTCTTTTATTTTTACAAAGGGAGAGCTACAGATTTAAATAAGGAGATAAAAACAAGATTTCTGGGGGGGAAGAAGTTCTTAAGATGAACTTGGAAAAAACAGAATGATGTCTTTATAAGCAGAAAAGTGATGGGGGGATTTGTTTTATGCTTGGGGAAGAATGTAAGCTGAAGTAGAAAAGATAAGATAAGAATAGTGAATTACCAGTTGAATAGTATGACTAGCATTGTGGCAAGTAAGTCCCTGACTGAATTCCACAAATGCTTAGGAGATATAACATTATGGGCCAAATTTTTTTTGTAGAGTATATATGTTGACCAAATAGGTTATATATCTATATCTAATCTATATCTATATCTATTTAAATAGATATAGATATATTTCCACATGATTTTTCTAAGTATAATTTATGGGAAGGCATGAATAGACATCTCTGTAATGTTTCGAACCTCTCTATAAGAAATACTTTGATTCTTTCCTGGAGGGAGGTAAGAGAAGGAACCACCAAGTTGGCCACTCTGCTCTCCTCAAAAAAAAAAGATTCTAGACTAAAATTATATTTCTTTTCCAATCCCTAAATATAGCTAATGTAGAGGAAAGATTTTTTTCTTTAAGCTGTTTTCCTAGTTATCATCTTTTAAAGTTACTCAAGCTTATTACCAAAGACTTGACTCTTTCCCATCAAATTCTATTTATGTAAAGACCTTCACAAATAGTAAATAGCAAAAAAGTTCATTTTTTCCATCAGAAAGCAAATATAACTCAGGGAAGTTATAAAAATCAGAACATACTAGGCAATATCACACAGAATTAATACATCCTCTCTTGGGGGCAAGATGGTTCAGCTCGACTAAGAGAGAGTCCCTGATTTCATCGAAGGAGAAACTATCCAAAGACTCTTGAGAAGAAAAATGGAAATGAGAAACATGTTGAAATGCTGGCTCCTCTGTATGTCTGCCTGCCACTTCCCAAAATGTCTGTGTTTCTGTGTGTCTGTTTCTGTTTCTCTCTTACAAGAGAGCCTAGAACTTCTTCTTATTATTATTTTTAAATAAGAGAAATTATATGGATTAATAAGCTTTAGTTAACTCTCAATTATGTTGTGATAGATTCTCCTTATTGTGGATGTTTTTAACAATTGGCACAAGCTTACGGGTAGAAGCAAGGACCTTTTAATTCTTCATGGTCACAGACTCAAAAAATATTATTCACTGGTCATATACTAAGGATTTGCTTTATAAGAGATTCATATTGTAGTTAGCATAAGGCCTCAGTCCTATGCTTATTCTTCTCTTTTTCCTCTCTACCATGTATATTATTCAATTTAATTCTACATTTACTTATGATGTACCTACTATTACAAGATGTTAGACTTACTATAAAGCCCAAAATAAAATTACTCATACCCTCAGCCATCTGGGTGAATTCCTCCTTTAAAAAAGCTTATATTATACCAGTGGGATGCAACATATTCACAGTTAAGAAAATATGAAATAATTTTAAAAGATAGGAAACTAACAGTTGGGGATCAACAGTTAATCTATTAATCAACCAATAAACATTTAAAAATACCCATTATGTAGGAGATATTTTGATAGTCAGTGATGATTTAAAAATGGGAAATAAAACAGTTTCTACCCACTAGGAGCTTATATTTTCTCAGAGAAGACAGTATATATGTATATATACGGATATATACACATAGACACAAACACATACAAAGGAATATAAAATAAATTCAAGATGTTTTTATTGCTTATGTTATTTATGCAAAAGTACCAATCTTTGGAGGGATTAAAAAAGCATTATGAACAAGATTGCTAAACTTGAGCTAAACTTTTTCCAAAAATGAAAACACATAAAATCCATAGACATATAAACATTGTTATAAATAAATGGGCAGAGATAGAGAGGGTTAAACTGGATACTATCACTGCTAATTGTGTGACAGCAGTGATAGTTCAGATACGTGGCTAGAGCAAGATCACCTGAGTCTTGCCACCTAGCTAGATGTGGTACTACCTCCCTCCTTTATAACAGTGCCCAGGCAGGATCCTTCAGGTCAGTAGTTGGTATCCCTTCAGGTCCCACCTGGGGTTGATTAATGATGGATATTGGGCTCTATTAGCCTTGGACACATTTATATGACTGCGTTGCTCCCTTCCCAGAGAAGCAATGAAACAACCACTCCAGGAAGGTACTTGAATAGCTTTATCTATATTTTAGCAAAGAAGGAATATTAGGAAATGGGAAGAGGAATTGGGAAACCCTAAACTAATTTTGATAATAGTAGTCCCTCAGAGCTGTAGGCAGGTAAGTGATTCTGGTTTGATATGAGCTCCTCTGGCTCAGCCTGGCCACAGCCAAACCAGAGCAAGCAAGCTGTTGTTTGATGTCTTTCAGCTTCTTCTTCCTGCTAGATGTTTTGCCTTTACAGCATTCAGGAATCACCCCTTTTCCACCCTCTTCTTCTTCTCCTGCCCACTTCCCAGATCCCTCCCGGGCCCGGGAGACCTAGATATCTAAAGATGATTTGAATTCCTAAATATCTAGGGGACAGTAGAATAAGAGAATTGACGGTCTGGTTACAGGTTGGCGAATGTTAATGAGGTACAAGACAGGAGTACTTGCAAGGTTGAGCCAAGCAAGTCTCAGATTCCAATAGACCAGGGTCCACAGATCTCAGGTCCAAGGGAAATGAAAGGAACTGAAAGCCAGGGCTGCCAGGATATTTATACCCCCCCCCCCCCGGCCAACCACGTTCTCCCCTGTCCTCATGGCCTCTGGGAACATTCTGATGTCCAATGGTCTTCACCTGTCAATCAATGGTGTGGACTCCCAGCTCCCAGAGTTTCAATATAACAACATTTATTATATTCCCAGAGACAGGTAGGACATATTAAATTTGCCTTAAAAAAAAGTAAAGAAAAACCCATGGCTAAATGCTACTTTTAATTATCATGCCCAGGTATGTTTTCATCATTATGAATGGTTTCTATAATCACCATCTGTTGAATAGACAAATGATTGAATTGTTAAATTCAAATCATCCTTTTCTTCCCTCTCTCTCCTCCTAAAGTCCTAAACTTGGGGGATCTTTAGTTTGTATTATTCTAAATAAATCTGACCACAAAAATTCATTTAACTTAATTGCAGGTGTGACAATAGGTGCTGGATGTAGCCTGTCTGAAATGAAAGAAATTTTGACTCATGCAGTTTCAGAGGAACCCAAAGAGAAGACTAAAACATTCCGTGCTCTCTTAAAGCACTTGCGAACATTGGCAGGACAACAGATCCGGAACATGGCTGTGGGTTCTCTGTTTTCACAATTAGCATTTGTAGCTATAGATATCTAGTTCTGCTTTACAATATGTGGTCAAAAGATCAGTGATATAAATAAAGTCAGAATAAAATAAAGACATAAAGTCCAAGTCACTAATGACAAAAAGTTTATTACAATTTGATTGGTTTTATATCTCCAAAATAAGAGAAGAATAGTATAGTAGGAAGATAATTGTTACAAGAAGTCAGAAAAATTGGATTCTAACTCCAGGTCTTTACAAGTGACACATAATGAAATTTTAACAAGTCACTTTCTCTTGTGGCATAGTAGAAAGAGCACTGACTAGAATAAGTTTATTCAAGTTCATATCCTACTTCTTACATTTATTATCTATATGATCTTGGACAAATAACAACATCCTTGAGCCTCATTTTTCTTTATTATAAAATGAAAAGGTTAGACTAGATGACCATTGAAGTATCTTCTGGCTTTTGAGCTATAATCCTATGATTCCTTGGTTTTTCCATATGTAAAACAAGGGGAGGAATAAGATAGTTGCTAAAGCTCTATTTGGTTCTCATATCTATGATTCTGTTAAACAAGATAACATTATATTTTTAAGACTTGGTAGACATAAGTCTCTGTTTCCAGAATCTCCTTTATGGTTGCTTTGCTTTTGTATAGCATTTTTAGCTTGAGGCCAAGGATCTGATGTGGATGCTGAGCTCTTATACTTTCAGTGCATCCCTCCTTTCCACTGAGTCAGAGTTGATCAGTTAGAAATCTGGCACTGAATTTAGACCTTTGCTGATTGTGCTCTGTAGATAAGAAAAGGATCCATAGTCCATTTATTCCAGCAGCTAGGGAGCTGTTAAGTGGGGCAATGGAGAGAGCACTGGAGATATGAGTTCAAACCTGCATTCAGAGACTACTAGTCTCTAGACTACTAGAATACTAGAGACTACTCCATGGAAATATCCATGGAGTCACAAAGAATTGTACACAAATGAATGACTAAACATACTCCTCCCAAGAATAACTGAGGGTCTTTCAGGAACAAAAGAAGTGATCCCCAAATTTACTCAGACTTTTAATTACTTCAGTAATTAGAGAAGAATATACCAATATATTTTCTTTTTTCTTTTTAAGACTTTAGGGGGGCATGTGGCAAGCAAACATGATTATTCTGATATCAATCCCATTCTGGCAGCAGGCAAGGCCATCCTCAATTTAATTTCCAAAGGTAAGATACTAAATTATCTCTTTGTTTTGTAAATATCATTGGTAGTTATTCACTGAATTAAAACAATTTTTGACCCAAACCAGCAAGTATTCAATTTAGTCTCTTTCAACAAATGAGCTCTTTGAGAACAGGAAATGATTTTTGCTTTCATATCCTCAGATCTTAACACAGGGTCTGACACAAGTGGACATCTGATAAATATTTGTTGAATTGAATGGATTTGAATGGCATCAGACATCTACCTGAAACTACAGATAGTAGTTAGTTAATAGATTTTACAACAATAACCCCAATGTTGGACTATTCTTTTGTTTTCCTCTTACATGTACTTATACAGCTTAAACTTTGCCAAAATTCTTTTATTGAAAAAGATTCTAGCGAGGTATTACTGGATTTCCTGTTTTAAATTGTTATTGTTTCTTCTTTCTTCAATATATCTGCAATTTCATTCAAATGGATACTCTTTCCACCAACATAAATCACAATATCTCCGGATCTTATCAAACAATCTTTATGAGTTACTATGGTAAAAATGAAAATGAAACAAACTTTTTGCTGGACAAATTTCTGGAGATGAACTTCTTTGTAGAAGGGACATAACCAGTATACTTGCAGGCCTGCACACAAATCCTTTATTGTATGCTAGAAACTGGTAAAACTTCTACTGCTCCAGCATCTCTTTTTAGAACTTAGACTCACTTAAATATCACAATAATGTATGAATTTGCTGGGAAAAAAAAAACGAACAACTTTTATAATAAATTTAGAAAAAAAATTTAAGAATTTGAAGAGGAAGCAATTTTTCTTGAAGGATTTTCCATTTAAAATGAAATATTTGTCAGGCACATTAATTTTTTTTCTTATATTTAACAATATATTAGGGGCAGCTAGGTGGATAGGTGGATAGTCAGGCCTAGAAAATGGAGGTCTAGCCTCAGCCACTTCCTAGCTCTGTGATCCTTGGCAAGTCATTAAACTTAAATTGCCCAGCTCTTACTACTCTTCTGCCTTGAAACTGATATGTGGTATTGATTATAAGATAGAAGGTAAAAGTTAAATAACAAAACAAACATTGATCCCCTATGCATTTTTAAAGAAATTTTAAAAAGCAAACATAAAAGGTATATATTCCTGAGGATTGCAGAGCTTTAGTGTTCCTTTTCTTTCCCAGAAATAAGTTTTAAAAAATGTAGATGCAGATTTGAATATTATAAAGTACAGAATATTCTGGGTTTGTTAAATTCCTTTTCAAATAAGTATTTTCTTCAGCAGAAGGAGAACGGCAAATCCTCATAGAAGAACTTTTCCTAGCGCCTTCTCTCAAGGAAGAACTTCATCCAGGAGAATTAATCTTCTCTGTTTTTCTTCCTTTCTCCAAAAGGGTGAGCACTCTCTCCATTGACCATTTGGTCATTTGGAGAAAGATTAAGTTATTTAGTGGGAGAACAGCAGTAAAATCAACTACCATGTCAGTGAGGCATTTTGGTTTCCTCACAGGGAAAAATTATTCTAGGTTCCTGGTTAGTTTACATTAATTTCCACAATAATCTGACTGCCTATTGAGAATGAAAACACCCTATCCCAACAGACTTAAGTGTGATCCTGTTAGTCCTTGATAAACTAGTCACTGCTTCTATCTATATGTCCTCATGGCCTGGCCAGGCTAGGTGTCCCGAGCATGGGCCTCCTTAGCCATGGTGTCTTTTCCCAGACTTATTATTTCATTCTGTCTTCTCTTCCAAATCTCCTACACATAACTTCCCATGACTGGTTGAGGTATTCCTGACATCATTTGCAAAATTTTTTGTTTTTTAAGAAATGGACTAGTCTCATTTGTGGCCACTAGATTTCTCTGTTGGCTATCCAAGTAGAGGTATTTGGGATGGGAAAAGGAGAGATCCAGATGGATTCACATGACTGCCTATTTGCAATTCACCCAGGGCCATTGCTGATGCCATTGATAATGAACCTGGCATCCAGCTATCTCCAAAGGAGTTTCCTCAGCAAACTAAAGACATGAGACTCCCTGGGCAAGGATTTCCCCAATGGGATACATGGCCTGGTCAAAGCATTAATGGGGATCACAAAGGTAGGTCAAGCAAGGAAGAAAAGAATGAAGCCTTGTGGACTTAATCAGGTTAATATAAGTTAAGGCTGTTTTCTTTCGGACACTTTGTTCATTCATAGCCTTCATAGTGACCAATATAGGGTATAAGACAACTCACCTTTGGGAATTATGGAGTAACAGAATAGATTACATGAGATCTTGGGCAGTTTTAGTTTCTTGAGGAGGTCAGTGGGAAAAGGCAATCATGTACTTTAGCTTGGTATAGAGTGCAATGTAAGGAGATTCAGGGTTCAGTGTTAACCCCAGGGGACCTACTTGAATGAGGAAAGGATTCCTTCATCAGCCTAGGCATTGCTTATAGGGGATGCCAAGGCCAACCTCACAAATCAGAAATCTTTCCTTAGGTTTATTAGACACGAAGAGGTCTAGCCAAACTAACTTATTCCCCTTCTCTCCAAGGTAAAGCCTCAGATACTGAACTTCTCCTAACATTTTAGTTCTATACTTTTGCTTATAACAGAGGTACCTGTCCACTTGATGTGCTTTAGAATGAACACATCTACTTCTAGGTCCTGGACCATCTCTACTTTTCTCTATAACTGCCTCAGGAATACACATATCCTTCATCTTGTGGGTTGAGTGGAATAGTTATTTGGTGATTTCCCATCCTCCCCTCACCCCATTCAATTTTCTTAAATAAGAAAAAATTTTAGTGCTGGAAACCCAGGCATTTTGTGTGAATGTGAGTATGCATGTGTATATCTTGGTAGGATTATGTTTTAGTTTGTGTTTAGAAATATGACAATAAAATCAACAAATTCTTTTAAAGAAAAACACAACAAAAAAGAAACCTGTAAATATTCTCAGTTAATGGTCCAATCGATTCTTCTCTAATGCCTGTGATATATGCAGGGTATACTCATTGGTGAGAGACAATTGCCATCACTTCATCTAATGGTTCTAATACTACTCACTACAATAACATCCAGATAAAATGAGAATGTGATGTGGGAAAAACATTCCCAAGTTTATAGCAGGGTCTGATCCCAAGAATGGGAGACTCAAATTCCATTCACTACAGAAGTATGAGAAGAATTTTATTTGAAGAAGTGATTTTTTTTGTGGCATAATAGCCTAATACCTGATGGAATAGCATGGGGTCTAATCAGGTAACGTTATGGATGATGATTAAGCCCAGGGGCTAGCCTCTTTGGAGCTGATAGTATGGAGCAGCAATTCTGCTGTAGAGTGGCAGCTTCCATTTTAGAATGGCAGCCTCCATACACTGTGGATCAAGGTAGGCATATTTATTGGAGTCTGGTAGCTTAGCATCTCCCTTTCCAAACTTAGGTGGAAGTATGTTTTGGGGTTTGTTGCCACAGGAAATAAGGAGCATGCACAAGATTGGGGAATTCTTCTAGAATGTTAGAGTCCCTAGTGAGCAGGTTCCATTTCCTCCATTCCACCTTGCCATCATTTGTCAACATGGGAGAGGTCCTGCTTCCCTTCTAGAATGAGAGCATGGTGGGAGTGGTGGGGGATGCAGTATATTGTAGGATCACTATAGGTAATTATTTCCAAGAATAAGTAATTAATGAAACAGAATAAATACAAAGCTGGTGACCAGTATATAATGTTACAGATCCAGTAGACAGAGTGGGTAATTAAACAATCTAACTGGTAACTACTGAGAAATGCAAGATTTCAGAGTGTGAGGGTCCCATTCCTAATATCACCCCTTATTGTCTGCTGTCAGCCCACATCAAATGTTTAAGTTTCTTCCATTGAGTAAGTCACTTTCTTGGAAACTCCTTTGCTTGATCCCCTGAAGTGTAAGAATTCAGATTGATATTATGTCCTGAACACTAACAATAGGGAGGATAATGGACTATTTCTTCCATCTATATGCTTCCCATGCCACAGTATAACAATTCAGAGCTTTTCTCTTTTAGTGGGAATTTATATTTTCCTATCGACAAGCACAAAGAATGGAAAATGCCTTTGCAATTGTCAATGCTGGAATGAGTGTCCATTTTGAAGAAGGTACAAACATTATTCGGGACCTTAAGATGTTCTTTGGAAGTGTTGGCCCTACCACAGTCTCAGCAAGTAAAACTTGTAACCAGCTCATTGGGAGGTATGTTGAAATGTTTGGGGTAAAATGATAATTTCTGAATGTAAAGCAATAGCTGTTTTAAAAATAGCTGCATATATCTTCTATCATTAATGCAATGCTTGAATTAGCATCTTGTACTTGAGGGTGCTAGGGGTCATTCATTCCCTTCATTAATGGGGCATCACTTCTCTATGTAGCTTTATAAGTTGTAATAGCCAATGGAAAAATCATGATTTAGTGGTTAATGTTCCGGTGAGAATTCTTTCTCAACTGGTCCTCATAAAAGAGGCATTCTAAGTGGGAAAAGGGAGATGGACTTTCATTTCATGCATGGAGAACATGAAGGACAAAGGATTAGAGATGGGAGATAGCATGTCACAAGAGATAGATGGGTACTAAGGTGGATAAAGTGGATAAATTTGACTTGGAGTCATAAGGACCTGAGTTCAAATGCAGGCACAGATATTTATTAGCTGTGTGACTTGGGCTAATTGTTTACCTTCTGTTTGCATCTATCCTTCAGGGTTATTGTGAGAATAAAATATTTGTAAAGTACTTAGCACAGGGATTGAAATAGAGTATATAAATGCTTATTGTATTCCCACTTTACCCTACACATAATTACTTCATGTGTCCTGTATCTTGTTACTTAAAATTGTGGGGACTCAAACAAAATGTTTAACTTAACTGAGTCTCTGTTTCCACCTCTAAAAAATGAGGCACTTTCCCATTAGGAGCAAAGTAATTTAGGCCTTTGGAGAAAGAGAGAAATTCCCAGATTTCATCCAAGGGGAAAATTTCCCAAAGTCTCTAGTGTAACAAGCAGAGGATAGAGATAGGATGGAGACTATCAGTTCTTCTCATTTTAACTTCTTATAGTCTTCTCTCCCTTCAGTGATCTAAAAAAGATTGGAATAGAAATCTTCTCTCTTGAAGCTAGAAATCTGAACTTGTAGGAATTTATTTTTCATATACTATGTTAATTTATTTTTAAAACCATAGATTAAAGAGAATTTTTTGTATGTTCCTGTGTCTGGGTTCTGGGTCCAAGAATGCTTTTTACATTTTCTTTGCACTAGGCATCTCAATGTATGTCTCCCTTTTAACAAAATTTGGTTAATGGAAAAGTGAGACAAAGGAGTAGGAAATAGATTCTCTTCTTTCTTAGGTGACCTTCATCACATGGGGATGAGGAAGGGTGGATATTTTGATGAACCACCTCCTAATTAGCTATTTACCAATTAGAGATGTTTTGGGATGTTCAAGGGAGGAGCTGAGTTGAATAGGAGCTCCTAAAACTACAATATGGATCTGCCTGATGGACTTTCGAGTTCTTTGGTCATTTTGAGGGGGCCACTGAACTATCACTTACTTAATTGGATAATGGTAGCCTAATCATAAATCAATATTATTAAACAAAATCTCTCTCTCAAAATAATTTTAATCATAACAAACCCTAAATCTTTGTTCTGTCTGATTCTCACCAAATCCACTTTATCTTTTGCATAAGCACAGGGGATTGAGTAATCAGTCTCTTCCAATGGGAGAAAGTCCCTTACAATATTTTGAGAGAAGAATGGTTTCATTCCTTTGTTTCCAGTATCCTGCATTTCCTATTTGCCTGGTTAAATAAATGTATGGATTATACCATTTAGCTGTAAATTAATCTATGTAATGAATGACATTTTCTGGAAGCAGTAGTTTTTATTTTAAAATATTAATATATAAATCAACCACTCAAGAAAATCTAGTTAGCCATGGACTCTCATAGCCTGAACAGATACCACAGAACTTGAGTGGGGCAGAGGATGGGAAGGGGGTATAGTAATTAGGAAGCAGGTCTTCAGGCTATTAAGAGGTTTGCCAAGTGGCCACTTGAATAGCTACACAGCTCACTCTTCCCAACATAGTGGCTACCTAACTGATGTAGTGCAAATAGGGTGCATGTCAGCCCTGCAAAGCCTTGCTGCAGAGTTTTTCTGTCAGTTGATAAGGGTTTAGAATCTTGGGGAAGTTTCAGTTGACCCCGAAGATTCGTGGAGAGGAGAAAGGTCAATCCGAGCTCTTTCTTTGGATTGAAACCTGACCTATATTCTGGAGCTTTTCTCTTAAAAATTGTAAGCTTAGCTAATTCCTTTGAATCTCCCTAACCTCCCTTATTCCCTATCTTCATTTCCCTGCCTGATTTTGTATGACATGTTTAAAGGAGTGTAGATCAGAGTGTTAGTTTTAAACTTGCTAGTTTAGATAGTCAAATAGGGCTTATCTTTGTTTCAAATTATCTATTGAATCATTGTATCCAACTTTCCTAATCCTATTGATTATAAAACCACTTGAGAGCTGAGTAAAGGCGGGTCCTTTCTCAGTTTCCCATTCCTGTCTCCCTCCCCCACCTGAAGCTTTCTCTAGGTAGCTATTAGGGTTACCTTGTATCCTCTATCCCTTCCAATCAATCCTAGAAAACAATAAACCCTATTTGTCTTTACTCAAAACCTTTGGCTACTTCATTAGTTGATTGATAAGAGAGGGAGGAGAGAGAAGAACAACATTCTCTCTGGGTTCTGAGGGATTGAAGGTGTCCATTTTGGAGGAAATGTAATCTTAATACTTCCTATGAACTGTTCCTTTGAAACCTGAGAAACTGACTAGCAGTCTTCTAGTCAGTTTCAAGCCATTCTTGGCTAGCCTTAACCTTTGTCTGTGGAAGTGCCCTTCCTACCTAAAGGGCTCAGTCTGTTTTCCTGTAGTGTCTCAAACCTGAGTACCCAGTCTGTTTCCCTGCTGCTGTTGCCTACTTTAGATTAACTCATCCTCTCCCTTGCAAACCTTTATACCTCCATGTTTATATTTCCTAAACTCAGTCATTCCCTTACTTATCCTATAACCTCAATTTACTACCATTACCATTATACCTTCCTTATTCACTTTACTGCCTTAGGGATTCACAAACCCCTATCCACAGTGCCTTATCCTCTATTCCTACCATACCTCCAGCCTTTGGTCCCATATCACTCCACTGCCTCAGTACCTTATGACATCACCTTATTCCCTTATTACACTTACCATATCACTTAAGGGAATTCCAGCCCACAGACAAGCATGGAACAAGTCTCCACCCTACCTGTAATACCCTCCAGACAAAAGAAGGGAAGATCCAACTCAGTTTTATAGCCTGGAAGAGAGACTTTTTGAATTTAAAAACAAATAGTTCTTGGTGGCCAAAAGGGGGAACCATTTCTCAAAAAAAAATCCCAATTAATTTTCACATCTTCAAAACATAGATAACTGACTTAAAAGATAACTTCAAGTTTCTTGTGTTGGACATTATACTCATAAGACAAACATGAGCAAAAACCAAATAAATTACAGAATTAATATTTCTCCCCATTCAAGCCCTTCAACAACTACATAATGAAATCAAAACCATCATATCTATTTAGTTGGGTTATTTTATAAAATTTCACTAAACTTAATGATCAGTGTTTAGGAGCCTATGAGTTTTTTTTAATTTAGTAATTAAAGGGAACAGTCACATTTCAGTTGGGTAAATAATTATTCTTCCTTTTAAAAAATAACTAATGTTAAACATGGAAAACTTATGATAAGCTAAAAAAGACCTTTGTCATCAGTAAGGTATGTTGAAGGCATTATGAAAGTTTTGAAGACAATTTTTTGAGCAAATTTTAAAATATGGAAAGTTTGGAGATGAAAACTTTGTTTCTATTATTTCTCAGATCATAATACATATTGGGTTCTAGTTCAAAAATGAAATATATAAAGAACCATTTTTTTTGGTAAACCACTAAAGGGAAGATTACACATGGCTATCTGGCTTATGGCTGAAATTAGAAGATATGTTCTCCACAGGATTACTTTTTTTAATTAAAAAATACATGTTTACAGAAAATTGTGTAAACACGTCCTGTAATAGAGCTGTTGTTTTGTCTAGAATTTTAGAGTCCAGGATTAGGTTATAGAGATATACTTGTGCCTTTTCACACATATCATTTGGGAAGAGAGAAGAGAACATTTGCAGAGGTCATAAAAGAACCAGAGAAGGTGAAAGTAATTGTACTTCTTCTTATCACAGATCTATCTACACTGTCCCACTCACGCATAAAGTTCAGTGACTGAATTATTTATTGACTGCATGCTATCTATATGACTGTGCAAGTCACTTAACTTCTCAGCCTCAGTTTCCTCATTTGTAAATAATAACATCTATCTCCCAGAATTATTCTAAGGATCAAATATTGGGAGGGAAAAACCTTATAGTTGCCATTAAGGCAAAGAAGTTGGAGCTGAAAATACATAAGACATTGTAGAATACTACAAGTTGGCTAAATTGTTCACAAACAAGGCATTCCAGTAGTATAACCTTTAAAATACTTTATAATGAGATGGCTATCTTTTATATCTCTGAAAGGTTTGTTGGCTATCTTGTGACAAAAAGTTGTCAAACTTCGATATGTTATGCATTTTTCTTTTGCAAAATCAAGTGTTCCAATTTGGCTGACATTTTTTATGACAAATGGTTGTCAGTATTATGCTACATAGCAGGTATTTTTAATAAAAATAAAAGCACAGAATCTGTCTCTTGAAGATAAAGGTTATACTTTAACAATAAAGTGAGGAAATGTAAAATGATGATCTATATTTCTGATGACCTCCTTTACTTAATCTTTCTTCCTTCCATATATTAATGTAACTTATTTTTATCATAAATGGACTCCTTGGTAACAAATTAGTTGCTTGGCACAATCTCTTAACTTTTTGGCATGTTAAAATGTTTCTTTTGAGGACACCAAAAATGGAAATGAGTTTATTCTTATAAACACTATCGTACTGGTTACTAATAATGTATTATTGTGTTCAGTTGTTTCAATCACGTCCCACCCTTTGTGACCCCATTTGGAATTTTAGTAGCCAAGATATTAGAGTGTTTTGTCATTTCCTTCTCTAGCTCATGTTTCAGTTGAAGAAACTGAGGCAAGCAGGATTAAGTGCTTTGCTCAGCATTACACAGTCAGTAAGTGCCTGAAGCCAGATTTGAATTTGGGAAGATAAGTCTTCCTGACTTCAAGCCTGACACTCAATTCCACTGTGCCACCTAGCTGCCCTTGCAAATAATAAAACATGGTAATTATGTCTATTCTTTGTATCAAGACAATGGAATGATGAAATGTTGAGTGAGGCAAACAGGCTGGTGCTGGATGAGATTCCCATTCCACCTACTGCAGTTGGAGGCATGGTGGAATACAAAAGAACCCTGATGGTCAGTTTCCTCTTCAAATTCTATCTCAAAGTGCAAAGAGAACTGAACGAGCTGGTAAGCTGTTACTTTCTATTTTGAAATTCATTGATATTTGTGTATTCTTTATGCATCAAATCTGTGAAAGATTTTTTCTATAGCAGTCTTCTTTAAGATTTTTTAAAACCCCTTAGCAATATTATTTATATTACTAGGTCATTTTACGGTGGTAAAAATGATTATTGATAATTATTCTGACATGTAATCTGAAAAATATCTTTAAAAAAAAACAAAAGAAAAAACCCCACTAACGAAGTATGTTACCTTCCTCCTAAGAGAGAGATATGATGGGTGCACTGGAAAAAATACATGAGAGGCACATTTTTTAAAAAGAGAGTAGAATGAACACAGAAGAGAGTAGAAAGAAATTCAGAGGGAAGAAGAGCCAATAGTTAAATCTTCAATGAGATATGTAGAATTTTTATATACTAAGAAATAAAAAGCAATTGGTATCAAATGAGACTCATGGTTTCAAATAGAATCCTCTTTTTGTGTTCTACCACAGGCATGGAAGGAGGCAGGTAGATGAATAGAATAGGCTCAATGAATAGAATAGAAGATCTGAATTAAAATCTAACTTCAGATGTTTCCTAGCTATATGACCTTGGGCAAGTCACTTAACCTCTCATCTCTTGACAAAAAGATCCACTCCAATATCTTTGTCAAGAAAACTCCATGGATGGCTATGGTCCATGAGATCACAATGACCCGTACATGACTAAACGACTACCAGTGATGGGTAAACTTTTTAAAGAGGGGGGCCAAAGGAAAGGAAATGCTCATTTGTCAGTCTGTTTCTAAGGCAATTCTTTCAAAGTTTCATTGTATTGTATCCTACTCATTTTATTTGTCAGATTAGGAATAATGTTGTGGGCTGGATAGAACATTTCAGGGGGCTGCATCTGGCTTGTGGGCAGTAGTTTGCCCATCACTGGACTAGACAATAGCAAGTGTTCATCATTTGGTGTTTTAAGTTCAGAATAAAACATATACTTTAAGAAAGACAACTTACTTAGTGTCTCTGACCCTCAGTTTCCTTATTTCTAAAATGGAGAAAAGAATAATACTTGTGCCATCTTTTACATAGGATTGCTATGAAGATTGGGTGAGATAAGACATGTAAATATATTTGGTAAATCTTAAAGTGGTATTTAAATATCCATTGCTATTATTATATTTCATCATATCCTCAGGGCATAGCATAGATTCTGAAACCTATTTGGCACTTAATAAATTCTCTTTGCTTTGAAATGCCATATGGTGTCAGACAAGATGACAGGAATCAAAGAGGAACAAGGAATCAAACCAGACTGGGAGGCTTGTTTTGTTTCATTTCTACACCAAGAACTTTTGAAAGATAGGATGGAAAGGTGTTTTTAAGTGACTGGTTTCAAATTCATATTTATTTACATATAACCTCTCATGGTTCAATTAAATCAATGTGGCTTCTTATCCATCTGTTTAGGAAGGGACATTGTGACTGGGGACCACGAGCTCTACCCTCATTGTACCTCTGCCCAAAGTTCTTTTATAGTCAGAAATTTTGTTCTTTCATTTCAACCAATGGATATTTCATAGCAGAGCAGTTAACTAAGGCCTTGGGAATAAATGGCAAATGTCACTTTCAAAGCCACACTTTTAATCCTTGATTTTTGTAAACAATTTACATTTAAAAGAATCTTTTTCTCCCTTTTTCAGGACCCACAACAATTCCCAGAAATCCCAGAAACTTCCATTAGTGCTCTAGAAGAGTTTCCCATCAAGATTCCAGAGGGAATACAAATGTTCCAGGTTGGTGGCTTCATTTAATTAGAAAGTAGAGAAGGAGCCAGACATACTCTTGAGGCGGTCAGCTAACAGTCATTCTCCATGTCCTCTCCCCATTTTCAGCAAGCACATTTCTTGCTAGGGACTCTAATGGAGCCAAATGGATCCATTCCCTGTTATCTTTATGAAACTTCCTCAGTTATGACTCCCTGTCTTTATCTAAGGGAATTTTAACCAAATTTCTATTTTGATATATAACACCAAAAAATGCTCCCTTTATTCTTTTAAATATTCCATATTTAAAATCAGAAACAAATCTCCACTCATCTCTTATTCATGCAATGGCTCACCATTCTTAGGTAAATCTGGAAGAAGAGTAGCTGGATTGAGTATGCTATATCTCTTCAACTGGATGTTCTGACTACCTAAGAGAATATTTTCATACTTAGATAATTCGTTGGTCTGAATATGCTTGAGTACAAAACTTCCTCATTAGTGCCTTTATCTGATGTGAACAATAGACTGTTAAAGCACATCTCAAAACTAGATCAGCTTACTTCTGGACTAACAAAGCTGCTCCTGCCACCCCTCTTAAACAGGGTATAGTCCCCACAGCTATTGGATCTAATTGACAGCTGTAATACCCAATTGGACACTAACTTTGTCCTAAAGTCTGTGTCAATACACCAGAAGCTATACCTTTTGTTTCATTGACAAACAGCTGAAAAGGTTTCTCATAGTCTGGGATTCCTAATGCAGGTGCAGATAGAATTGCTTCTTTAAGTTTATCTAAGGCTAAGTGATGTTCAGGCTTTAGTTTCAGAGGTTCTGGTTTTGTATTCCTGGTCAGATCTGTCAACCATTTTGTGATCTCACTATACACAGGAATCCATTGTCTACAGAAAACCAGTAGTTCCAAGAATAGCTCTAAGTTGTTTTTTTTAGTTTTAGGTGCACTCAATTTCTGTATAACAGGTATTCTCTTTTGTGTGATACCTCAGGAAGCCTCTGACAACAGAAAACCAAGATATTGCACCCTAGGCAAAACCATTGTAATTTTGCCTTGGATATTTTATGCCCTCATTTGATTTCCTTGCCTGTTTAAGCATTCTGTAAATTGGAATTGAATTTAAATCCAGCTCCTCCCAGGCTACTGGCCATGGTGTCATCCCCTTAGTATTTCTCGTCTCTTCTACAAACTTATTTCTATCATGATTGGACAATATCTCCCCTAAAACATACCAATAGTCCTCAAAATCTAGGTTATGTGTCTTAACAAATGCTCTAAAGATCTTAACAAATTTGCCAGCATCATCATGGAAGTTAGGGATTCTCCTTTTCAAATTCTCCACATCCTCCATTCTAAATCTAGTGTGCTGTCTCACATGAAAAATCCTATCATCTCTCACTACTGGAAGGTCGTGTAGGGGAAAAAGTCTAACCAGTTTGTCTCTCTTATTTAATGCCTTTTGTTCTAATTCTGCCTTAGAATGTTCAGATTTAATACCTTTACCATCATTACCATTACCAGGAGCTTGACCATAAGCACCACCAGTTTGCATATACACCTCCAAATTGTCTATTTTAACTTGCATTAACTTTAACAATTGCTTTATCTCTGAATCCCCGAAACACCAGGTAAGCACAATCTTGCAACAATAATTAATACGAAAAAATATCCATCTTATTTTGTATATGATGTAACCAGTTAAAACAATAATAGCTGTGTGTGCTATAATATCCAGAATAGTTATGGTAACTACCTCAAAATCCAATATAACTTTGCAATACCTGGGTATGATCTTAAACCACAAGTATGGGATAAACAATATCCCAATAGCAAATAATCCATACAGTCTTCAATTACCATTTTCTGAAACACTGACACAAATGACCAGTGGTACAGCAATACAGTAGTGTTATTAGCCACAATTAAAGACTAAAGACTAATAACTAATACAAATACAATATTCCCACAACAGTACCAATTTACAATCAAACAGGATAACACATAAAAGGCAAAAAAATGGGGAAAACCGCTTTCTCTGGGACTATTCCAGCCTCAATAGTATATTGGCTTTACACAGAGATTTTATCAATGAACTGGGATGGGAGGTAAACAGTTCTGAGTAGCTCACCACTGACTGGGAGCTTTCAGCCCACAGCCAATGACCATCCACCCCCACGGAATATATAGAAACCTCTGACTTCCAGTCTGGCTCTGTGTGTCTAAGGGAGAACTTCCTGTCCCCCTCTTAACCCACCATCTGGGTCTGCCAAACTCTTATGGGGAAAACAGGGGAAGTTAACTAAAATATTTATATGGGTTCAGAAGGGTGAGTAGGAGACAAGATTGGGCAATAGTCTGGGACCAAACAAGTTAGGGAAACTGGGTTTAGCTGTAAGGGGAAATGATGGTTGACAGGAATGACAGTTAGGCCCTGTCACCCTGCTCCACCTAGACAAGGGGTCTGTGAAACCAGCAAGCAAATGACAAGAAGGCTTGTAAATAAGTTTAATTAAGGGAACTATGGTCTAAAGCAATGATTCCCAAAGTGGGTGCCACTGCCCCCTGGTGGGTGCTGCAGCGATCCAGGTGGGGTGGTGATGGCCACAGGTGCATTTGGGGGGTGTTGAATAACTGTAAGGGGGCAGTGATAGTATGTGACAGGGGGCTTTAAGTAATATTTTTTCTGGAAAGGGGGTGGTAGGCCAAAAAAGTTTGGGAACCACTGGAAAGGATGGGAATAGGGGTTTCTATACTTCCAGACTATGGGCAAACCACAGGGTCAGGGGTGGGACTTATATACACTGAACTGGGACCTAAAGCAAGACAGGGCCCAAAGAATAGCAGGACTAAAATGGGTATCCTCACAGCAGAGTCCTGACACACTCCAGTGATGTTGCAGCTCTTCCAGGACCACTACCTGTAGTCCTTCAGGTGGGTAGATCTGGGAGCTAACCCAACCCAAGTTAACCAGCAACTCAGGTTGGGATTAATAGTCTCTGCCAAAAATCTCACACAAGTAGATGACAGTTTTCCTTCTGGATATTATGAAATCATGGTGCAAACTCCACTTCCTCTGAGGTCTACCAGGATCAGTTACAACTTGTCCCAACCACCATGGAGTCTGTCTCAGAGAGAGTAACCACACCTCTTGCTTCCCCATTCCTTTTAGCATTCTCCAGCCCTGCCTGCTAGGTCTCCTAAATAATAATTTAGTAATCTTCCTCACAACACCTCCAAAAAGCTTGCTCTGATTAATCTCAGACCACTTTCATCACTCTTTTATTTTTTGTCCTCTCAGAACTGTCATATAGTCTTTGAATTAATAGATAATACTATATACACTATATGTGTACATAGTATATATAGGAATATAATGCTGTAATATTATATATAATACAATATATGCATGTACTATATATGATACTAATTAATTTAATACCTTCAATAGGTATTAAAGTTTTAAATGTCACTAAATATTAGGAACACTGTATATAGAACATGTTTGGAAACCTTAAAGCATTATATGACTACTAGCTCTTATTATGTTTTACTATATAAAGGATACTAAATAATTTCCAGGTGCATACATTCTGTATCATACAACTAAAGTATAAATATTCAGTATTTTGCTCAGTGCACAACAAATGCCTATAAACAAATACCTGCTATATTGGGAAGGACATATAGTAGGCAATTGCCTCTAAATGTTTTTTCTCCCCTTTCTGGAGTTTATCAATGGCTCAGATATGTTAGTTACAATTTTGAGTTTTTAGTGAATAAAAATGTCTAATGGTGGATCAATTTGCTTTTTTCACTAACAGTGTGTAGATCCCCATCAACCTGCCCGAGATCCAGTTGGATATCCAGTCATGCATCAGTCAGGGATTAAACATGCCACTGGGGAGGCTGTCTACTATAATGACATACCCCAAGTGGACAAAGAACTTCACCTGGCTGTAGTGACCAGTACCAGAGCACATGCAAAAATCTTGTGAGTAAAGAAAAAAATATTTTACAAAGTTACCAATGAAAAAATAATGGATCCTTGGTTCTACGTTGGAATATTTTTATGAATTTTCAACTCATCCAATAAAAATAATTAAGTTATTAATGGCAGAACAATAAGTTCTATCAATCAAAACTTCTAATATCTGCTCAATACTGATGCAACTTAATGGGGTAGAAGAGAGAGGAGAGGGCATAGTGTGTTGGAAGGATAACATAACGGCTCTAAAAATATAACATTACAAGTGATTTCATAAGCCCACTGAAGTTTCTCTTGCTGATTCAGAATCACTTAAAATATAGTATAATTAAGTTCAGTAACTATGCAATTCTCTAAGCCCATTACACCTAGATGTGTGCCAGAGACAAATTTTCTTGGATTTTGTAAGATTTATAGGAGGAACTCTTACACTTGAGAAATTGGCAAATGATACAAATCTGGGTTTGATTTATTGCTTTGTGACTTGTCTAGACTTAAAATAATGGGGAAATGCTAATACTGCAGATTAAACTTAAAAGTAGTCTGTTAATACATATTTGATAAAAGCAGCTGTGAAATGTATGCCAACATACCCCTGCCTGTGCCCCATTCCCCTCTCCCCACCATGATTTCATCATAGTCTAAATTAAAATTCAACTTTCTACAAAAGCTGTCCCTAACCTTTCTGCCAGTGCCTTCTCTCTGTTATTTTCTATTCATCCTATACATAGCTTGATTTTTATATATCAGTTCTTGTATAGCTAAGGGTTAGAAATTAAGTACAAATAGGTCAAGATCAAGAATTGGGCAAATAAAGTGAGGAGTTGGAAAGGTCCAAAGTTAGAGCCAGTGTTGGAAGGAGTATCAGTAGGTGAAAAGGACATATTTTATGAGGCAAGATCCTTTGGACTGAAAAGGTTCCATTCCATATATGTTCTTTATATTTTAACTAAACAGTGATCTTAGTTTGTTCCACTAATGGACTGCTTCAAAAGTGGAGACAGAAAGCAGACCCTTTCTTTCTTGTTTGCCACCCAAATTTAATTGCTCAGAAGGGTCCCTACCACTTCAGCCAGTGGAAAGGCACACTGACCTTTATGACTCAGGTCTCTCTCCTTGTCATTTTCAAGATTGTGGTTTCCACAATGAGAAATAATCATTAGCTCACGTCTTAAAGTCAATCTTAGGGTCAAGGTCATGGCTTCACAATTTCTAATTTTTAATAGTTAATTCTAATATTTTCCTCTTGAGGTCAATCGATATTTCAGAGGCCCTTAAATGTCCAGGTGTTGTTGATGTGATAACTGCCAAAGATGTCCCAGGAGAAAATAACCATGAAGGAGAGACATTGTATGCAGAAGATGAGGTGGGTAATTCATTCCAGGATAATTGTGAAGCTTGATAATTAATTGATTTTTATTTTTGTGTGATTGACTATTCTAAATTTCCTCCCTCAGATGTCCAGAATAGTAACTGGTTTCTTTGACCATGTAGATACTTGTTTAGATGCTAATTGGCTTAAGACCTTTGTATGAGTTGAAACTGTAGCACAACAGAAAATCTTACTTTTCTATTTGTATCCCCTGCTTAGTATAATGCTTTGCCTATAATAAGCACTTTATACAGATTTTATTTATTTGTTTGTTTATTCTTTTACTTACCAGCTGTGTAACCTTGAGAAATTCACTTTATCTCTCTAAGATTCCATTTCCTCAGCAGTGAAATGGATGTGATAATATTTTTGCTATCTGACTCACTGAGTTGTGAGAAACAAGAAAAATAATGGAGGGAAACTAAATACTTTTTGTGGGTAAGTGTAAAAGAGTGGAAAAAGCATTGAATTTGGAGTAGAATTTGCATTCTAAGCATGCTTCTGGTCCTTCCCATTGTATGCCTATAAATAAGGCTCTTCATCATTCCGAATATGATTTTTCTCATTTGTAAAATGATGAGGTTTTATTAGGTGATAGTTGCCATTTCTGAATTTCTGAATTGTAATTTTATTTCTAGGAATAAGAAATAATATAGCTAAAATTTATGTAACATTTACTATGTTCTGACTACTGTGTTAAGTATTTTAAAAATCTGGGAGGTAGCAGTAATAATAATAACAATGACAACAGCTAAAATTTCTATAATGCTTACTATGTGCCAAGCACTGTGTCATTTGATTCTCATAAAAACCTTGGGAGGAAGGTGTTATTATAATCCTTATTTTACTTTATAATTCTTTATAAACTATATATGTAATATATTCTATATGTAATAGATAATATAGCATATATAATGTGCACTAAAATATAACTATATATATATATGTAAACTATAATTCTTTATTTCCCTTCATTCCCTTTATTTCCTTCAGAGGAAACTGAGGCAAACAGAGGTTATGTACCTTGCCCAAGATCACCCAACCATTAGGGGTCTGTTTTCAGATTTGAATTCCTTCTCTACTTGAGGCCTGACACTCTATATACTAGCTATCCTGTGTTTTATGAGAAATGAGATAAATTCCTATCAGCAGAGTATAAAATTTATTTTGACCAGGACATAGTCTCTACTTTCTCATGGATTGATAGAAAATATCTGATTCCATTACAGGTGATTTGCGTGGGGCAGATTATCTGTTCTGTGGCTGCAGATACACATGCTCATGCAAGACAAGCAGCTGAGAAAGTGAAGATTTCTTATGAAGATGTAGAACCAAGGATCATAACAATAGAGGTAATCACATTATTTCCTTTTCTTATAAATATGATGGAAGTTTTCTGAGAAGTAAGCAAACAAATTCACAAGTTAGTCTTTTTCAGGCTAACCTATCTATTCTCTAACACCCATGTAGTTCTAAAGTAGCATGTGAATCCTTCCCATCCTCATTGCCTGTTTCATGTTCCATCTATTTAACTATTGGACCCTGTAAAATTAAAGTAATTAAAGTAAAATTAAACTGTGTCCTCTTCTTGTTAGAACGTGGACTCTGCTTTGATAAACATTAAGAGATTAAATTAAATTAAGTTAATTAAAAAAAAAACCCTTTACCTTCTGTCTTAGCATCAATACTGAGTACTGGTTCCAAAGCAGAAAAGTGGTAAAGGCTAGGCAATTGGGGTTAACTGATTTGCCTAGGGCCACACAGCTAGGAAGTATATGAGCCTATAATTGAACCCAGGACCTGCCATCTCTAGGCTTGGTTCTCAAATCATTGAGCCGTCTAACTGACTTCACTTTGGTAATCTTTTACCAAGTACTGGAGACTGTTCAAAGGGTGTAAAAATGTAGAATTGCCTTTATTTTTATATGTGTCAGCATGTATATATGTGTATATATGTATCTGTTCCCATCTATATAAATATCTATAAAGTCATAAATATACAATCATATATCAGCATAGAAGAAAAACTTCTAGTCATTGGAAATGCAGAATACTATTGAGATCAGAATTTGAAGGGTTAAATTTTTTGGGTAGGAGTTTGACAGAAGTATGGAGAGCAGGTTGATAAAACACCAGTCCTTAGTTTATATGATCCTCATCTCGTTGGTAATGGAATCTTCAGCTCTCTGCTCACCCTCAAAAGCCTGTCAGAAATTTCCTCAGCTATGGAGCTTTTACTTAGAAATCCTTCTGCTCTTAAAGAGACAAAGGGAAAGATTAAGAAGAACAGAAAAGAGAATGAACTCCGGGCCCTGCATATGTTCAGCCATGATATTTCCGAATAGTTATCAGAGGTTGCAAGGTGGTAAAGTGAATAGAATGTTGAATTTGATGTTAGAAAGACATAAATTCAAATCGGACCTCAGAACCTACTAGTTGTGTGATTCTGGGCAAGTCATTTTACCACTTTTTGGCCTCCATTTCCTTGTCTGTAAAATGGAGATAATAATAAAACCTACCTCACAAGGTCAATGGAATGTTCAGATACCATAACTTATAAAAAGCACTTTGCAGGCTAAAAGTGTTAAATAAGTGCTAACCATTATCAGAGTTATAATTAGCATGAGGAACATAGGTTTTTTTCTCAAGACAGATAAGCCCATTCAACATCTCTTAGGTGGCATTTTGACTCCCAAAATGTCTTGGCTTCATTCACAAGTGCCCCTCTACTGCCCTGAACCCATAATACATGCTGGCCTTTCTTCTACTCCACTGGCTCCTCAGCCTATAGCACTACAGCTCTCTTGCTCAATCCTTTGTGATGAGTATATTTCAGCCAATCTGAAAAAAAAATGAGGCAGAGCTCCAAGCCAATAATAGGTTTATTGATAGAGCAGCATCTCTCAGCAAAGCTGGTCCTTGTTTCTTGCCACCTAAAGACCACTTAATGAGAGTTTTCTTCCTTTTTTATACCCTAACATTACATCATTCAAAATCCCAACTCAAAAGTCAACCACCAATCCTAAGAGAGTTGAACGTAAGAGATATCTCTACAAGACATCTTTCTGCTCTAAGTATCATTTTACCCTGGATATCTCTGTGTGCCATACATGGTCAGGCTTTCTGCTCAAAGAGCACAACCTAGAGATCCTCCACTTAGAAGACACAGGCCTTCTGAGCTACAACTCATTGCAAAATGCTGACTTGGCTGGCTTATAGGAAGTTACAGAAATAGTGTTACAGAAACAATAGCTAATATGATATTACAGAGTAAACAGCTAAATATATTACATTCAATCTGCTTGATAACCTTATAAAATATAGTTACTATAATGTTATTATTAGTCAAGAATTTTCCCGTAATTAATCACTTCCTTTGGCTGAATACTGATTAATTCGAATGAATAGTCATATTTTTTCCAGTTTATAATAAATTTTTATTTAGAATATTTTCTAAATTGGTGACATGATTCATGATCCCTCCCTCCATCCCTTCCCTCTCCTCCCCCCCTCAAAGTCGACAAGCAGTTCCACTGGGTTATACATGTATCATTGTTCAAAACCTATTTCTATGTTATTCATATTTGCAGTAGAGTGATCTTTTAACATCAGAATCCTAATTATATCTAGGGTCATATTTTTTTGTGTGTGATGCATCTATGTTTATTTCCTAGCCTCGAAAATTTTATTTAATCAATTAATTTAGGGTATTTTCCCATGGTTACAAGATTTATATTCTTTCCCTCCCCTTGCCCACACTCTTCCCATAGCCAATGCACAATTCCACTGGGTTTTACATGTGTCATTGATATAGACCTATTTCCATACTATTGATATTTGCATTAGGGTGATCGTTTAGCTAGGGTCATATTTTAAAGAGAATTGGAATGGGGGGAGTCAGGGATTCTCATTTTTTTCACCTTCTTCCGTATTAGGCTTCATTTCTTCCCCTAGTAGCTCATGATTGTCTGATCTGTGCTTCTTTTTTTATCAACTTCCTTCCTTCATAGTGGAGGTTTATTTCTGCACAGCCTTTGCTTTGCTGTCAACCTCAACCAATAGAGTCTTTATTTCTCCTTGTTGAGCTATGCCCTGGTGATGTGTCCTTTCTTTCCACTTGTAAGCAGAGTTGAGTAGACTATAGTAGAATAATCATTGATTCTTCTGATATTCAAAGAAGCATCTAAATGATACAATTGATAAAGTATTGCACTTTGTGTCAGGAAGATTCACCATCCTGAGTTCAAATCTGGCCTTAGACATTTCCTGGCTATGTGACCCTGGGTGACTCACTTAACCTTATTTGCCTCAGTTTCCTCATCTGTAAAGGGACATGAAGAAATAAATGGCAAACCACTTCAATATCTTTACCAAGAAAACTCCAAATGGGATCACAAAGAGTTGGGGCATGATTGAAATATCTCAAAAACAAACAACATGATATATGAAGAAGCAGGAAACATAGAACTGACTATGATGGACTGGCCACAGGCTCTAAGGCCAGGCTATAGATTTCATGGTATGGGGTCAGGGAGAGAGAAGGTGTCTTTCATCTCAGTCTTTCCATGCCCAATGTGAAATTTAAGATGTGGAACTCTGGCAAGATGGTGCTCCAAAGGGTCAAATATTTCCACCATATTTTGCTCTCATTGGTTCTTCATAGTCAAAAAACAGAGGTCTCAAAAGTCCTAAGTTTGTGCTAGAGCATGTCACAATATCATCTATCTCTCTTTTCAACTGTACCCTGGTACCCTGAAGGTGGCCTTCACCTTGAGGAATTTATAGTGCAAATATAATATCTATTAATACCTAGTTATCATCAAGTTAAGGAATATATAAAGTAGATCTTCTTAACTTGGGAGTTCACAGACCCCAAAAAAGTCTGCTGATAGTTTTCAGTGGTGATCTAGAAACTAAGGTGGGAAAAATGTCATATTATTTCACTAACTCCTGACTGAAATTTAGTATTTCCTTAAATTAGGAATTTAAAAAAAACTACATTATTCCCAGAAGTGATCCATAAGTTCACTTGATTACCAAAGGATCAACAACACAAAAAGGGTCAAGAACCTTTGTTGTAAATAATGCTAACACAAACCAGATTTGCTATAAAGGTATGGTCCAGACTTGTAGAGGGTTTCAATGTTACTATATTCATTATGTTAGACAATATTAGACTTACATGAAATCTGCAGAACCAGCTATTCAATTAAAGCATAAATTAATAGGATGAATAAACAGAATTTGAACCTATGACCCCTAAAGCTTAAAAGCTAGGTCTTTTCCCCCATTGTTTCATATTGTCTACTTAGATAAATGAGCTTTACACAATGATTACTGGGAAGGTTGACCTGAAGCTGGCAGGATTTTGGCATCTTTGTTAAACAGCAGGACTCAGGAAATATTTTTGGGTTTTGAAAACAACCAGGCACAAATTACTGTGCAAATCTGGATAGAAAAAGACAGAATATACCCAGGTTTTGATCCCATCCCCTCCAGGAAAGAGCGAGAGAGTGAGTCAGGTTATGGTCAGGAGTGATCTCAGCATGGGTACCTGGGAGAATGAGCTCATTAATTCCAGAGAAAGGAAAGAAATGAAAGTTCAGATCCCAAGTCTGACAATATTGGGGGAGAGGGGAGAAGGGTAAGAAGAGAAGAGAGGGAAAGCCTGATGTTACTCTGTGTAGTCTGATGATAAGGAAAGAATGATGAAAAGGAGCTATTAAATTAGATTCTGTAAGATGAAGCTTATCTGAATCATTGGTTTTCTGAGCTCCTTTTAGTTCTTTTGGGTAAAGATTGCCTAATGTATGATGTGGCACCACTAGGACCTAGGCCATGGGGTATTTGTGACACTACATAACAATATCTCCTTGAGAAATAGTTACTAATTTCTTTGTGAAATCCTTCAAGTCCTCTGCCCAGAGTAGGTACTCAATAACCCACGAGATGAGTAAATGAAGTCAATGACATTTATGAATCCATAAAAATCATACTCTTATTTACTTTTTGTTACTGAAAGAGATCTGTGAGGATCTGAAGGAAGGACAGCTAACAATGGTATTAAATTCCCTTGAAAAGTATTAGTATGTCTTCATTGTTTTCTCTACAGCAAGCCATAGAACACAAATCCTTTTTATTTAAAGAGAAGAAAATAGAAAAAGGAAATGTGGACGAAGCATTTAAATATGTAGATGAAATAATTGAAGGTAAGTTGTTCTTTACCTGGGATGTCCTTCAGGGAAATACTAATGTGGATTGCAAATTGAGTGTGGATACATCAATCTGCAAGAAATATATTCACCCAAATACAGATATATATATATATATATATGTGTATATATATATATACACATAGGTATAAGCATAAGACATTTGAAATCATAGGAACTGGATAATGAGAAACAATAGAAAAAGGATCAGGACAAATGTTTGTCAGATATTCAGTGAGGGATATGACTAGAGTGTAGAACATGGATGGTGATTCAGGAAAAGAAACTAAAGGAGCAGTCTGATTGGTAGGAAGAGAACCAAAAGATATCAGTGTGTCATAGACAGACTGATAGGTGGAAAACTACACGACAGCACTGTCATGAAATCCAGGAGGAGGAAAGGTCAAAGTGTTTGATGCAATGGTTTTAATTCTGAGAATGTGATTTAATGTGGGTAAGAATCTTAATAAAATTGTCTGACAATGAAGATCAATAATTATTTTCCAAATTAATATTTTAAGTATTAAAGGGTAAATAGAATGCCCAGGGTTACACATCTAGTAAGTATTTTAGAGGAAACATTTGATCCCTGGCCTTCCTATCTCCCAGACATTATCCACTATACCAAACTGAATCAATAAACAAACACAATATAGGAAACTGATTATGGTGACTCAATTTATTAATATTGTTAAAGTGACTTTATCATGATGTATAAGAGAAGTCTTATTTATATTCTTTCTATAATTGAAGAAACTGAGGCCCAGGAAGATAAAATCACACACACACACACACACACACATATATTTATATATATATATATATACATAT
>NC_058132.1:211997200-212105943 GCF_016433145.1 Gracilinanus agilis | reverse complement strand
TATATATATATAGTTTTATATGTATAGTTATCTCTTTGTCAAATGATGATTTCTCCATAGAGAGGATAGCAGGGGAGGAAGAGAGATACCTGGGAAGTTTAATGTAATAAATGAACAAATTAATTAATTAAAAAACAAAGACTTTCATGGCTTCAAAAAAAGTGTCACCTCCCACAAGAGACCTTGATTCTCCCAGTCCCATCATAGTGTTAGACCTGAAAGGGATCTTAGAAGCCATTTAGTCAGCCCCTTAATTTTACAAATGGAACTAAGGAACTAAATTTCTTACCTAAGGTCACATAACTATTAATTATCTGAAGTAAGATTTGAATTCAGGTCCTCCTGACTCTACTGCCACCTAGCACTAGCTGGTTATTATTAGTTCCTAATCTCAAATTACTATGCATCTGTTTTGCAAAAATCCAGTATTGTTTCCCCCCATAGACCCATGTGTCTACGTGTGAATGAGTTTATAAACAGACATACACAATATACCATATGAAAACCTCTTTCCTGTCCAAATCTGCTGTACTATATATGTTAGCATAGCTAATGAAGTCCTGTTTTGTGTGATTTAAAACTGAACATACATTGTGAGTATGAAGCTTGCTTAGCACATACATATTAGACATCATTAAGCAGTTTGATTACTCTTTCCTCAGTGTATCCCCTTCTTGTTCCTTATCATCTAAATTGAAGTTTGGGAGATTACACAAGCAAAATCACATGCATATCTTTGTCCAAAATAATCCACTTTTAAAGTTCAGCTTCTATGTCCTCCTGGTTTTTCTCTTATTTTATAGCTTCTCAGAACTGACATCTTCATGGATGCTGCTTTCAGTATAAATCCTGCTGTTGACATAGGACAGGTATGTAACAACTAGCACCGCTTTATTTGTAGGTGACATCTTTGCTAGTTTTGTACTATTTTGACAGTTATATGGGGAGGATTCATCTTCTTCATTGTGTTGTTGACAGTTGTTTATAACTTTTTATAATGCTCTTTTCCTGCTTCCTTGTCCATTACATATTTTCATTTTTAATTCAAATTCAAAAATGAAATCACTTCTGAAATTCCTCTGCTTATCTCAATCTCATTTAGGTGTAACATAATCTGTGACTTTCTCTAGTTTTGCCTCTTCCCTTCCTTAAAGAATTTTGTAAACTAGTCCTTTGTTGCTATTAAGTTTGTGTCACCTATGGCATGGATTTCTTCTATGTGCTTAATCTAAGGATGTTTAGCTTAGAGAAGACTCAGGAGGCACACAATAGCTACCACATATATTTGAGGAATTCTACAATGGGTGGAAATTAAATAGGAATAAAAGTAAAGTCTGATACTTGGGCCCCAAAAACCAACCACATACATACAGGGTAGGAAGGTATAATGGGATTTGCAAACTATAATTTGAATGAAATATGGAGATGCCTCCTCCTCCTTTTCCAGTCATTTTACCACTCTCTGCAGCATGTTAAGTATCTTTAAAACAGGGATCGTTTTAAAGTTATCTTTGTATTTCCAGTGTATATCAAAGTATCTGGTACATAGTCAGTAATATATTGTCTGTAATTAGTATGGGCTTCTTCATTGATTTGACTGAAGATGAACAAAGTTATTTTAAGCTTTAGCAACTTTAATTGCATTAACATTGTTGGGATATCCTCTATTTGATCTTGGAGGTAATATGTCAGGGGATACTGACAAACGTTTGGGGGTTCTGAAGGGATGAGGAGAATGAGATGTGGTAAGAAGGGTGACAGGTGTCAGGAGGGTCACTGAAGCTGGTAGCAATCAGAGGCTAGGTTTATTGATCACAGCTAGTGTTATATAGGCCAATGTTACAAAAGTTATAGGATCAGGTAATCTTTTTGCAGAAACAGTGGTTAGTAATAATTTACAATCTTAGTACAATGACTTAGTTTACCTCACGGAAGCTTAGGCAGAGTTTTCTATAGGTTAATAAATCACAGGTAAATATATGACCATCTAGTCCAGGAGTGGAAAGGAGGGGTTTTGGGTGTCTCATGTGAGGAGTGCTACGTGACTGATTATGGCCAGACCATGGTTTTGTTTTTACAGGGGGCCATTCTCACTACTGGAGGCTACAGTAATAGAGAGCTATTAGAATTCACTAAATAGGGAAGTAACAAGATCAGACCAATAGTTTAGGAAAATCACTTTGACAGTTAAGTGGACGATGGATCAGAGTGAAAAGAGACTTGTCTTAAAATGACTGATTGCAAGAGTCTATCCAAAAGCTGATGAGGGATTGAATTAAAGGTAGCTTTCACAGTTATCACAGCTATTTACTGATTTTTCCCCACTAATTTCATGAAAAAAGCTAGCAAGTATGAGAAAGTACCAGTTTTCCTTTCCATAATAATTGTTAAAAAGGGCTAAAAAAAACAGAAAATGTTCATTATTTTAGACAGGGTTAAGAACTCATTTTCATACTCAAATATTAAAATTCAGTATATTTCAAATTTCATGAACGAGTACTTTTTTTGGATACAGATTGAAGGTGCATTTATTCAAGGCATGGGGTTATTTACAACTGAAGAACTGAAGTACTCCCCAGAAGGTGTTCTTTACTCTAGGGGCCCAGAAGATTATAAAATCCCTACAGTTACTGAAATCCCAGAAAAGTTTTATGTCACTTTGGTGCATTCCTGCAATCCAATAGCCATATACTCATCCAAGGTGAGATTGTATAATATATTATTTTCTTTTCCACCATTATGACCAAACAGGAAAACAACCAAAAAAATCATAGTCCTGATCCCATTAATTAACATTAGTCTTTACTAAGTCATTTGAACTAAAACCCAATGTGAAAATAAACTATGGAGTAAATAATCTACCTTCCTTCCAGCTTTAACATCCTATGTTTTCATCATTCCAAGATTAGTGCATGATTATGTCTTCATGATTCTGCTGCAAAAATTGTACTTCCCGGGGCAGCTGGGTAGCTCAGTGGATTGAGAGCCAGGTCTAGAGACAGGAGGTCCTAGGTTCAAATCTGGCCTCAGACACTTCCCAGCTGTGTGACCCTGGGCAAGTCACTTGACCCCCATTGCCTACCCTTACCAATCTTCCACCTATAAGTCAATACACAGAAGTTAAGGGTTTAAAATAAAAAAAAATTGTACTTTCCCGTGTGGGTCATTTTCTTGATGATTTTGAGAAAGTATAAAGCATCATTTTTTCTGTTTAATTGTTCTGTTTAATTGACTCATTTCTTGGTCTGTCATGGTATAGCATTTAACAGATTTATTCACTGCTTCATGCTGATGTTCCTGTATTGGTTCTGGGAAAGATGAAATTCTGATCATTCAGCAGATTCATAGCAGTAGGTAAAGAGACAGAATATGTGTGAGACATAAATGAAGAATAGTCTTCTAATACCTTCTTCCCTTCCTGTTAGGGCCTAGGAGAAGCTGGAATGTTCATGGGATCATCTGTGTTCTTTGCTATCATGGATGCTGTGGCTGCAGCACGAAGGAAGAAAGGACTTATGGAGCCTTTTGTTATGAATAGCCCAGCAACTCCTGAGCTGATTAGAATGTCTTGTGTGGATCAGTTTACTGAACAGGTATGGAAAGTTGGAATGGAGTAATTTTTTTTAATTTGATAACTCTCATGGCTTTCAGATCCTTGGTCTTTTTTATTTCTTAATTAGATTTAGCTATGTCCAAATATACCACAAATCAGATTTCCCAATACTGAAAAATTTACCTTTTCTTATTTTTCCCCAGTTAAGATTTTGATTGACTCCAACCAAATAGGCCAAAATGAAACTCAATATGAATGGTATTTTAGTTGTCCCAAACCCAAAACAAGAGTTTGCTCAATAGAGATAATGTTAGTAGCTTTATATTTCTCTTTTAGTCTTTCTTTACATTGTAGATACTTCAGAATAGGGATATAGATTCTTCACAAATGTATATAAAAAGTGTCCTATATAGAAAGGGGACTCAGACTATTCCATGGTGATGAAGTTTCTTCCTCTTTAAAACAGTTGCATCTCTCAGCATGCTTGTTGTGATGGCCCTCCTACTTGTGCTGTTTCTAATCCCTCTAGACTCAGTCCCTTCAGCTGCTGGGTTGGTATGAACTCTTTAAGGGGTGTGTAGCACTTTTCCAGCACATAATGGCCAGCTGGACCTTAATTATTCCCATTGTATTTGTAGATTCAATTAACAGACTGACTATTCATATGTTTTGGCATTTACATCTTCAGGAAATGAAAAAAAACCTATAGGTATTCCCAGTGTAAATTTTTCACTCAGTCATTCAGTCTAGGTACTCTTGTCTCACATATGGTGACCACTCTTGAAGAAATAAACCCAGATAGGATGAGAACCAGATCATATTGCTCTAAGTGTGGTTTTGCCCATTTTTAGTATTCTACATGATCTTTAAATACTGATGGGGTTTCCACCCCAGCAATGTCACTAAAAAATGTTTGATGTAACAAAGAGAAATATGACTACCTATCATGTTTATCCATTAGCATGTATTTCTGTGACAGTACAAATGGATTCTTAATTTGGAGATGGAAACAGAGACAGAGAGAAACTCAGAAAGGGGAGAGAGAAAGATAAAAAGATAGAGAGAAAAAGAGAGATGGAGGAAAGACAGAGGAGAGAGAGACAGAGAAAGAAGGAGCAGAAAAAAGAGAGATAAAATCAGAGAGGGAGAGAGAAGGAGGAGAGACAGAGAGACATAGATAGAGATAGAGATAGAGATGGAGAGAGACAATTTTTATTAAGGACTTATTATGTGTTCCAGGTTCTATGCTAAGGTGTGAGGATACAAAATGAGCAAATAAAACAGATATTCCCTTAAGTAACTTACATTCTAAAAGGAGAAGACTGCACATACAGAGCAGCTGGAAAATGGGAAGGGGAAAAATATATGTAAAAGAGAAAAGCTGCTAGCAAGTAGAAAGAGCAGAAAGAGAAGGGGAAAATATTGATGTCTTGCTTTCCTTTAGGAAATTAAAAAACTACTTTAAATACTCTAAGGGCCCATCTTTATAATACCATTTTCTTCTACAGTTGTATATCTGTGATACACAGCCAATATACTCTCTAAAGAATTGAAAATCAATAAGGCAATGGAGAGGCCTATGGTCAGTGTGATCAGGGTGCAATATGACCAATGAAGAGCTTTGGAGAAGAAAAGGAATAAAATATATCATCAGGGAAATATGGGCTAGGAAGAGAAAATGGATGGTCGTGTGAGAAGTGAGAGAAAGGATAGGTCAGCATTAGTGAACGTTTTCGAGATCATGTGCCCAAACTGCAACTTCAAGCTGCCTGTGAGTCCCCTGCATTACCCTAGACCAGTGATTCCCAAAGTTGGTGCCACTGCCCCCTGGTTGGTGCTACAGCGATAGAGGTGTGATAGTGATGGCTACAGGTGCATTTGGGGGCTGTGAATAACTGTAAGGTGGTGGTGATAGTATGTGAAAGGGGGCACTAAGTAATATTTTTTCTGGAAAGGGAGTGGTAGGCGAAAAATGATTGGGAACCACTGCACAGAGAAGGGAGGAAGTGCTTGTATTGGGTGGCTATAAAGAGAACATGCAAAAAATGTCCTAAATCACTGTGAAGAGGGGGAACAGAACAGAACAGGAGCCCCTCTGTGATGCCCTGGCACCCATGTCACAGCTCTGCCAACAAATGGGGATAGGTGGACAGCCCAAATATTCCATTGGTGTTTACTTGATGTCAAGAGAAAATGAGAAAATGTATCCAGTATATTGAATAGATCTCCTGTAGCAAAGCTATTGAAAGATATGAATAAAAGGCACATAAGATAGGTAAGAATGGATGGGTTATGATTGAATTGAGTAATTAAATAATCTTAAGCACTTATCTTTCTCTTTTGTCTTTCCTTCTAGATTCCCAGAGATGATCCTTCAACTTTCAAGCCTTGGTCTATCCATGTTTCCTAAAATGTGAGAGAATGGAAAAGTGCCATATCTATGATCAATTTTAAAAGTCTCAAATCAAACTAAAATATACTTTGGCTTATAAACTTTAAGATTATTTTTTAGCTTTGTCTAATAATCATCTTTCTTGGATTAAGGGATGCAGATTTTTCACTGAAGTGCATAACATTTAAAAAGCAAAAGCCAATTTTTGTTTAAATTCTGACTATTTTGCAACCCTATAAAAATCCATATCATATCCATTTGTGAAAAATTTTAGCAGATTCTTCAACTAAAGAAGGATGTCATAGCTTAGTTCAACCAGGGCTACTATACAATACAAAAAATACTCAGGCTATAGGTTTCAGGACATCTCATCACCTGTCACACTTTTCATTTTCCACATATAGAAATGGAGACTAAAGAGTCACATAGTTTATTTGGGACAGAACTACAACTGGAATCTTAATATTCTCATATCTGTGCCAGTTTTCCTTCTATTACAATAAGCTGCCTCTGGTATAATACTTTCATCTGTTTGTTTCTGTCACTCTTAGTTGCACTTAAAAAGAAAATGTGTTTGAAACTGAGCATTATGTTTGGTCCTAAACAAGTTGACTTTTTTTTTGGCTTGGTAATTTTGACACAAATAAACAAGCTCACTCCTGGATAACCTGTTTACCAGAAATCAGTGTTCATTATCCACAAATGAAAATCTATTTAGCAATAAGTATATGGGAAAAAGATACATGGTTAAGACATGTGGAGTCAGGTTAAAGAGAAAAGAGACTTTTCAGAAATAGTTCTAGCATCTCATAGGAAAATAAAATAATTCTTTCAAAAGAACTGGCCGAATCATAAGAGCTTTCTCATTCTAAGAGGTTTGATCCAAATATACCTCAAAATGTCTACATCAAAATTGACATTCTCTCAGCTCTTAGAATGTATACTAGGCTATTCTAACAAAACAGAATAAAATATTTAGGGACATATTTTAGACAGTATAAGAAGTCCACACCCACGAATGAATGGTCTTAGAAAGAAGTTCCTAAATGTTTGAAGTTGTGAGAAATTCTCTTTTTATTATTCGGAGTGCCCGATACCAAAATAATCCTTTTCATTTCAGCAAGAAGTTGGGAAAAGCCAGTCAGTAGCATATTTGAAAAATAGATAATTACTATACAGAGATCATTAAATACTACACAACTACAACAACTCAGAATTTTCTGCTTATGCATATTTTAGAAAACATCTATGTGTATACATGTTTACTATTGTTTTTTGAGTTGTAAAGGGCTGCTAGAGAATATTTTACTAACTATTGGCATACTATTTAGAAAATATCTTCTAACTTTAATAAACATGATCAGGTATCCTTTTGATGATTAAAACCATGGTATTTTCCAAAGAGCATCAAGCTTACTTTGTCCACTTATATGTATTTGATTGGCATTGGTAAGAAATAAAAATATTTTTTAAAGTTTCTCTTTTCTCATCTGAGATGTTATCTTTGGACAATAGTGAAGATCAAGTAACCAAACCTGATGAAAACATCACACTGTTCAAGTGTTTCAGAAAAAGATGGTATTCTCATGCTGTGGAGCTCAGATTACTTCATTAACCATCAAATCAATGAGAGAGGGAACACCGAATAGTGGAATAAACACTGATTTAGAGTCAGAGAACTGAAGTTTAAAACCTGACTTAGGCAAATCACATAGCTTCTCTGGGTTTCAGTTTCCTCAACTCTACAAAGAGAGAGTGAGATTGGATGATATCAAAGGTCCTTCCCAATTCTCTGTCTATAGTATGATCCATGACTTGATTATTCCTGAGTCTGGCTCTGAGGTGGAATTTTTCCTGCATGATTGATTATTAAGTGTGACTCTTACCTGAACGTGTAGTTAAGGATGCTGGAACATGTGATGAATCACTCTATGCCTTTAAATTTTATTTATGCAGGGACAAGTTTTGAGGATGTTATAATACGGTCTCTGCTTTTTCCTTTTATAGCAATTTTCTATAACCAGAGAAAGTACTTAATAGAATATATGAGCATTGTGCAAAGATGCAGTCATTTCATATCCCAAATAACTAAAGTGGATTATTATTTGGACATGTCACCTGTCTATTAATACACATTTATGTATAAAATTAGTCCATCTGAATGTGGTTAAATGAACATGTTTTACTACAGGCAACTATTTGTTAAACACTGTTCTCTCTATATAATTAGGAATTACTTACGTGTATCTGGACTCCAGTCCAAGTTTTTGTTTCCAATAGCAAACAATGTGTCTCTTGTAAGTCATTTCATTTGTTGCTTATGTGTATACAAACACACACACACACACACACACACACACACATTATTAGATTGCCCTAATAACATCTGATCCTTCTAAAGCAGTGATGGGCAAATTACAGCCTGTGGGCCAGATGCGGCCCCCTGAAATGTTCTATGTGGCTGCCCAACATTATTCCTAATCTGATGAATATAATGAGTTGGATACAATAGCATTGACGTAGGTGTGGACAAGGATCTTGAGTGTAGGCTTGGACCTCTAGTGGGGACCCAGTGCAAATGGGAGCAAGGTTATGGAAGCAGCGCCCTGAGACTGTTGAAGGAACCTCAGGCAGAGGGGCAGGCGGGGGACCACCAGGAGGCTTGACCATGAGAACAAAGAGACCTGAGACCTCGGGAGCCTAGAGAGTGCAGACAGACCCTGAGTGTGAGGATAAAGCTGAGAAGGCACAGGTCTAACAATGGCAAGCCAAAATTGGGAATCCCAGAAGAGAAAGATCATCAAGAAGAAATCTGTAACACTGGACAACTTTTACACAGAGAAAATCCAGACAACAGAGCAAACAGCAGAGGAGAGCAAACAAGTAATCATATCCAAACCTTCTCAAAATAATGAAAACTGGTCACAAGCTATTGAAGAGTTCAAATCTGATATGATGAGAAAGATGGAAGAGATCTGGCAAGAAAATAACAGCTTAAAAGGCAGAATTTCACAATTGGAAAGTGAAGCAAGTCAATTGAAGACCAAAAATGACCAGATTGAAAAGGAAAACCAAAAAGATTATAACCAAAAACCAGTCCCTAAAGGCTAGAATTGAGCAATTAGAAGCTAATGATCTCTCATGACAGCAAGAACAAATAAAACAAAGTCAAAAGACTGATAAAATAGAAGGAAACATGAAATATTTTAATGAGAAACTGACAGATCAAGAAAACAGGGCTAGAAGAGACAATTTGAGAATCATTGGTCTTCCTGAAAAAGCAGAAATTAATAGAATTTTTCACTCCAAACTAAAAGAAATTATTCAGCAAAATTGCCCTGAAGTTCTACAACAAGAGGGTAATATAGACATTGAAAGGATCCATAGATCACCCTATACACTAGACCCAGAAAAGACAACCCCCAGGAATATACTAGCGAAATTCAAGAGATTCAAAGTAAAAGAAAAAATCTTACAAGAAGCCAGAAAGAGACAATTCAAATATCAAGGAGCACCAATCAGGATCACACAGGATCTGGCAGGCTCCACAGTAAAAGACCACAAGCCTTGGAATATGATATTCAGAAAGGCAAGAGAACTGGGTCTTCAACCACAGATCAACTACCCATCCAAAATAACTATGTACTTCCAGGGGAAAGTTTGGGCATTCAACAAGAGAGAAGATTTCCAAGTATTTGCACAGAAAAGACCAGGATTAAATGGAAAGTTTGATATCCAACCACAAAAATCAAAAGAAATATGAAAAACTAAATAAGAAACAGAAGGGAAAGAAAGAAAATTCCTATTTTTTAAATTTGCCCCTTTAAGGGCTTCAATAAGATCTAATTATCTGTATTCCTATGTGGAGAAATGCTATATATAATTGTCTTTAGTGAACTCTATTCACTATTATAGTATTCACTATCATAGTAATCAGAAGAATTATATATAGGGAGAGGTTGGAACACTAAATGGTCTAAGATGATATGGGGGTGGGAAAGAGAGGGGTGAATAGTAGGGGACACCAAGAGAAACTTAAATGAATAACAAAAATAGGATGTTCTATTACACACAAAGAGGGCATGGGAAGGGGAGGGGATGAATACTATTATAAAAAGGAGAGGAAGAGAGCATTAAGAGGTAATATTTAAACCTTATTCTCAGTGTAATTAAACCTGAGAGGGAAGAGTAGCTATATCCATTGGGATATAAAACTCTACCTAACTCTACTGAGAAAGTCAGAAGGGATAAACCAAGGGGAACAGGGAAGTGGGGAGGTCAAAAAAGGGAGAGAAGAAGAAGGGGGAGGGAATTCATTATGTGTTTAAAAATAAAAAGAGGGGAATAATAACAGAGGGGGTAGAAAGGGAAGTTAATCAAGGGAGGGGATAAGGGTTACTGGCATAAAGCAAACCACTGGTTTAAAAGGAAAGAGTGTAAGAAGAAGGAGTAGAACTAGGAGAGGATACCAAAATGTCAGGGAATGCACAACTGATAATTATAACTCTGAATGTGAATGGGATGAACTCGCTCATAAAACAGAAGCAAATAGCAGAGTGGACTAGACACCCAAATCCTACCATATGTTGTCTAAAAGAAACACATATGAGGCAGGTAGACATACACAAGTTTCAGGTTAAGGGCTTAAGCAAAATCTTTTGGGCATCAAATGAGAAAAAGAAGGCAGGAGTGGTGATTATGATTTCTGACAAAGCCAAAGTAAAAATAGATATGATTAAAAAAGACAGAGAAGGTCATTACATCCTGATTAAAGGCAGTATAGACAATGAAGAAATAACAGTTCTCAATATGTATGCACCAAATGGCATAGCATCCAAATTCATAAAAGAGATACTGGCAGAGCTTAAGAAGGAAATAGATATAGTAAAACCATAACAGTGGGAGATCTAAATATTCCTCTTCAGATCTAGATAAATCAAACCAAAAAAAAATAAGTAAGAAAGAGGTAAGGGAGGTGAACGAAGTCCTAGAAAAAATAGATTTAATTAATATGTGGAGAAAAATAAATAGGGACAAAAAGGAATACACCTACTTTTCAGCTGCACATGGTACATTCACAAAGATTGACCATGTAATAGAGCATAGAAACATTGCAAACAAATGCAAAAGAGCAGAAATAATAAATGTAACCTTTTCAGATCATAATGCAATAAAAATAATAATTAGTAAGGGTACCTGGACAGGCAAATCAAAAACTAATTGGAAATTAAATAATATGAATCTCCAAAACCAGCTAGTCAAAGAAGAAATCATAGAAACAATCAACAATTTCATTGAAGAGAATGACAATGATGAGACACCCTACCAAACTCTGTGGGATGCAGCAAAGGCAGTACTCAGGGGGAAATTTATATCCTTAAGTGCATATATTAACAAATTAGGGAGGGCAGAGAATAATGATTTGGGTATGCAACTTAAAAAGCTAGAAAGCGAGCAAATTAAAAACCCCCAGATGAAAACTAAATTAGAAATACTAAAAATCAAGGGAGAAATTAATAAAATCGAAAATAAAAGAGCTATTGAATTAATAAATAAGACTAGAAGCTGGTATTTTGATAAAACAGATAAAATAGACAAAGTACTGGACAATCTAATTAAAAAAAGGAAAGAAGAAAACCAAATTGACAGTATAAAAGATGAAAAGGGAGACCTCACCTCTAATGAAGGGGAAATTAAGGCAATCATTAAAAACTATTTCGCCCAATTATATGGCAATAAATATAACAATTTAGGAGATATGGACGAATATTTACAAAAATATAAACTGCCTAGATTAACAGCAGAAGAAATAGAATACCTAAATAATCCCATATTCAGAAAAAGAAATTGAACAAGCCATCAAAGAACTCCCTAAGAAAAAATCACCAGGGCCTGATGGATTCACAAGTGAATTCTATCAGACATTCAAAGAGCAACTAATCCCAATACTATACAAATTATTTGATATAATAAGCAAAGAAGGAGTCCTACCAAATTCCTTTTATGACAGAAATATGGTACTGATTCCTAAGCCAGGTACATCAAAAACAGAGAAAGAAAACTACAGACCAATCTACTTAATGAATATAGATGCGAAAATCTTAAACAGAATACTGGAAAAGAGACTCTTGCAAGTGATCACAAGGGTTATTCATTATGATGAGGTGGGATTTATACCAGGAATGCAAGGATTGTTCAACATCAGGAAAATCATTCACATAATTGACCATATCAACAAGCAAACCAAAAGAACCACATGATTATCTCAATAAATGCTGAAAAAGCCTTTGACAAAATACAGCCTAGCCTCCATTCGTTTTGAAAACACTGAAAAGTATAGAAATAGAAGGAATTTTCCTAAAAATAATAATCAGTGTATACCTAAAACCATCAACAAGCATCATATGCAATGGGGATGAATTAGAAGTCTTCCCAATAAGATCAGGAGTGAAACAAGGATGCCCATTATCACCTCTATTATTCAACATAGTACTAGGAACACTAGCAGTAGCAATTAGAGAAGAAAAAGAAATTGAAGGTATTAAAATAGGCAACGAGGAGACTATACTATGACTCTTTGCAGATGATATGATGGTCTACTTAAAAAATCCTAGAGAATCAACTAAGAAGTTTGTAGAAATAATCAACAACCTTCACAAAGTTGCAGGATACAAAATAAATGCACATAAATCATCAGCATTTCTATATATTTCCTGCACATCACAGCAGCAAGAGGTAGAAAGAGAAACACCATTTAACGTCATCCTAGACAATATAAAATACTTAGGAATCTATCTACCAAAACAAACACAGCAATTATATGAAAACAACTACAAAACACTTTCCAAACAAATAAAACTAGATCTAAACAATTGGAAAAACATTGATTGCTTGTGGGTAGGATGAGCTAACATAATAAAAATGACCATTCTACCCAAATTAATTTACCTATTTAGCACCATACCTATCAAACTACCAAAAATCTTCTTTATTGAATTAGGAAAAGCTATAACAAATTTCATTTGGAATAACAAAAGATCAAGAATATCAAGGGAAATAATGAAAAAAAATGTGAAGGAAGGGGGCCTAGCAGTACCAGATATTAAACTATACTATGAAGCAGCAGTCATCAAAACAATATGATACTGTCTAAGAGACAGAAGGGAGGATCAGTGGAATAGACTTGGGGTCAATGACATCAGCAAGACAGTGTATGATAAACCCAAAGAGCCCAACTTTTGGGACATGAATCCACTATTTGACAAAAACTGCTGGGAAATTTGGAAAACAATAAGGGAGAGATTAGGTTTAGATCAACATCTTAAACCCTACAACAAAATAAATTCAGAATGAGTGAATGACTTGAATATAAAGAGGGAAAGTATAAATAAGTTAAGTGAACATAGAGTAGTTTACTTGTCAGATCTCTGGGAAAGGAAAGATTTTAAAACCAAGCAAGAGTTAGAGAAAATTACAAAATGTAAATTAAATGGTTTTGATTATATCAAACTAAAAAGCTTTTGTACAAACAAAAACAATGCAGCCAAAATCAGAAGGGAAACAACAAATTGGGAAAAAATGTTTATAACAAAAAACTCTGGCAGGGGTCTAATTACTCAAATATACAAGGAGTTAAACCAATTGTATAAAAAAATCAAACCATTCCCCAATTAATAAAAGGGCAAGAGACATGAATAGGCAATTTTCAGGTAAAGAAATCAAAAGTATCAATAAGTACATGAGAAAGTGTTCTAAATCTCTAATAATTAGAGAAATGCAAATCAAAACAAATCTGTGTTATTTCACACCTAGCAGATTGGCTAAAATGAAAGAAGGGGAGAGTAATAAATGCTGGAGGGGATGTGGCAAAAGTGGGACATTAATGCATTGCTGGTGGAGTTGTGATCTGATCCAACCATTCTGCCTGGCAATTTGGAACTATGCTCAAAGGGCTATAAAAAAATGCCTGCCCTTTGATGCAGCCATACCACTGTTGGGTTTGTACCCCCAAAAGATCATAGATAAACAGACTTGTACGAAAATATTTATAGCTGCACTTTTTGTGGTGGCAAAAAACTGGAAAAGGAGGGTATGTCCTTCAATTGGGGAATGGCTGAACAAATTGTGGTGTATGCTGGTGACGGAATACTATTGTGCTAAAAGGAATAATAAACTGAAGGAATTCCATGTGAACTGGAAAGACCTCCAGGAACTGATGCAGAGCAAAAGGAGCAGAGCCAGAAGAACACTGTACATAGAGACTGATATACTGTGGTAAAATCGAATGTAATGGACTTCTGTACCAGCAGCAATGCAATGACATAGGACAGCGCTGAGGGATTTATGGTAAAGAACACTACTCACATTCAGAGGAAGAACTGCAGGAGTAGAAACATAGAAGAAAAACAACTGCTTGACCGCATTGGTTGAGGTGGACATGATGGGGATGTAGACTCAAAACGACCACACCTATGCAACTAACAACAATTTGGAAATAGGTCTTGATGAATGACACATATTAAAACCAGTGGAAAAATGCATCGGTCATGGGTGGGGGGAGTGCGGGGGATGAAGGGGAAAGTAGGATCATGAATCATGTAACCATGTTAAAAATGAATATTAATAAATGTTGAAAAAAATAAAAAATACCTCTACCTCCTTACCCATCACTGAATATAGTAGATTCTGAGTCATCTAGAGGTCAGATGTCAGTCTTTTAGGTCTGCTGGAGAGTGGGACATTTTGCCTGAAACCAGAGCCAATGTGCCTTTAGTTTTTGGATCCTCAGATTATGAATTTCAGTAAGATAAAGCAAACCCATTCTTCTAGATATTTTGAATGTAGATAAAGGGAAGAATTTGATCATATAACAAGAATTTGCCTTACTTTATCTTGAATATTGAAGACATAAGATCAGAAAGAGATAATTTGTGCTAAATACATGATGTATTTGGAAAATGTAAAGATGCGAACTTGTCTAGTATCATGAATATGATTTTTTTAAACCCTTAACTTCTGTGTATTGGCTCATAGGTGGAAGAGTGGTAAGGATGGGCAATGGGGGTCAAGTGACCTGCCCAGGGTCACACATCTGGGAGGTGTCAGAGGCCAGCTTTGAACCTAGGCCCTTCTGTCTCTAGACCTGACTCTCAATCCACTGAGTTACCCAGCTGGCATCATTAAAATGATTGGCACAACTCAGACAACATATTGCCACTTGGAATTTCTTTATTATGCTTACAATTTTTTTAAGTAAATGAATTGTTGTAAATGTTGGGGTAATTTCTCTTTTGTCTCACTTGAGGTTGGTAAGTAAATGAGAATCTTAATGGCAAAACATATATATGTATATTTATATATGTCATATTTCCTTGAATTTTTGATAGGAATATAAGTTATAAAATTATGAAAAATTATAACAAAATTATTTTATGTTTTAAGCCCTAATTGAAACCCAGAAGTTAGATCAAGGAAGAGTTGCAAAAACACTCTGGAAATATTCCTAAATTTTGTGTACTTACAACATTAGCCTTGATAAATGATACCCCTTAATCTAAATGTAAGGACAAGATTAACTTTTTCTGGTAACATTCTTACTTTACTCACTTACCATTAAATCTGTAAGATGGAATTATATGGGGGCTGCCAGGGAAACCCCCAAATGGAGGATCAGTTGAAGGCAGTTGAAACCAGGAGGGTAAAAGGGGGAACCCCCAAGCAAGTGGGAAGTTGATGTTCAGAGTTGTGAATGAGAAGGAGGTGGAAGTTTACAACTCTTAGTCATACCAGTTCTTGTCACAATCCTATGCTCTTGCTGCCCCAGGAAAAACTGTTGACAGCAACTATCTTGGATCCAGCTAAACCTGTTAATCATTACATGATCTACAGAGAGATTTGGGGACTCTTTTGAGAGCCTGTCTCTCTAAGACAGCCTACTCTCATCCGTTTCTACAAGTGACCCATGTTTTGTTTTCCAAAGAACTATAATAGATTAGAAGAAGGGTTTAGTGGGAAGGGAGAGAGAAGCTCAGTTTGTGGTATTTTGCCCTAGCTGTGTCAGGGACTCTTAGGCTTCAACAAAGAAACAATTAGCCACCCTATATACTCTCTTTTCCTCAGCCTCTATCCTTTCCCTCTTATCAATCCTGTTATTGAACCCAAGTTATTAAGTCAGATAGCGTGTTGGGGTTCATTCAGTTAAGTTATCAGGAGAGAAAAAGTCTACTGTCTACCTTTGGATGATTCTCCATCTGGAAGCTGATTTCAGTTGAATGGGAGAGTGGTTGGTGAAGGGGAAGTTTTTCCAGATCACTCTGGCTAACAACATCACAGATAGTTAAGATATACCTTGATAGAGATGCCTTTCCTTCATCGACTACACAGTGGCACAAACAAATCTAGTCACTTAAAGTAGTGAAGTCATCAATTAATAACCCCCCCTGTAAAAATAGGGCTTCTGTTGTGACTGGAAGGAGAGAGATTCCACTTTGACTTCTCTCTCCCTAACACCCAACACCCACAACTGCAGAAGTCTCTTTTTACAAATCTCAGAATTTAATCAATTCTCAATACTCCATTTTTTCAAGGCACACTTGGTCACCTTGCTTTCTAACACTCAACAATTTGAAATGAAGATTTTAGACAATGGAATATGACATATGCAACTTTTAGAGGTTAGTCATGATGTGACAGAATGTGAAAATGAGTGTTATATTACATTAGGATGTTCTAGTGGAGAAGAACCCTGCTGTCATAAATTCTTAGGAGTTGAGTAGGAAGAAAAGGCAAGTCAGGAAAGGAAATTGACAAGGAAAAACATTACCTTCATGACTTTACAATGTTTTTCAGATCTGACTTATTTCTGAAAGGGAATAAATCACTAGTGTGAAGAAGCAAGAAGCCTATTTGAGATGAAAATGAATTTTAATTTTGCTAATTACATCAAGAAACTATCCAGTCCTTCCTGATTTTTCTCAGGGCATCCTTCACATCCTTGATCCTCAAACTATAGATCAAAGGGTTCAGCATGGGAATGACTGTGGTGTAGATCACTGAGGAAACTTTCTGTTGAGTGACGTTGCTGCTTGATGCAGGCTGACAGTACATAAAAATTACAGAACCATACAACACAGCCACAGATGCCAGGTGAGATCCACAAGTACTAAAGGCTTTGGAACTGCCCTTAGAAGAATGGATGCTGAGGATGTTAGAGAGGATGAAAGCATAAGAGATCAAGATGGGTAGAGTGGTTACCAATGAATTGACCAAGACAAGAAGCATCACTAAAAGCTCCCTGATATAGGTGCTAGAACAAGAGAGCTTCAGAAGGGAAGGAATGTCACAGTAATAATGACTGATAACATTGTTTCCACAGAAGGACAGTCTAGCCAAACAGCTTGTATGGGTAATGGCTCCAAAGACTCCCATGTATACACTCCTACCACTAGCAGGGCCAGATATTCTTGGATATGGTGCTGTTATAGAGTAGGAGGGCAACAGATAGCCACATAATGATCATAGGCCATGGCTGTCAGCATGTAGCAGTCAGCAATACCAAAAGTACAGAAGAAAAAGAACTGTGCCAAGTACCCTGAGTAGGAGATGATGTTTTGCTATGATACAAAGCTAACCAGCATTTTTGGGGTAATGACAGAGGAGTAGCAGAAATCAATGAATGATAAGTTACTGAGAAAATAGTACATGGGGATGTGAAGCTGAGGACTAATCCTGATAAGTAGGAATAAACCCATATTCCCTACAATGGAGATAATGTATATTTCAAGTAAAAGTAAGAAGAGGGGGAGCTGGAGTTCTAGTTGGTCTGTTAACCCCATCAAGATAAAGTTTGTCACCATGGAAAGATTCCCTTTATCCATTTTCCCTTGAAAGTTGATATGGGTATCTGTGGAGGTGAAAGAGAAGAATCTTATCAGACAAAGATGACTATTTGCCAATGTAGGATGACCTAAAATCTCATGAATTACACAATTTCTTTTATAACTCAGTAGCAACAGTCCCAAATACAAAAAGGTATTCATAAACTATTAATATAGAACTTGATCATAGCATTTAAGCCTAAGATTTGAGAGGGATTTTTAATGTTTTATAGAGTAATCTACATCAACACAGTAAATTCTGTCTACAATAGAAACAATAGTTTTTTTTAAAAGCAACTCTTTTTTGTGAACTGATCCAACCATTCTGTTTGGAGGGCAATTTGGAACTATGCCCAAAGAGCTATAAAAAAATGCCTGCCCTTTGATCCAGCCATACCACTGTTGGGTTTGTACCCCAAAGAGATCATAGATAAACAGACTTGCAAAAATATTTATAGCAGCGCTCTGTGGTGGCAAAAAACTGAAAGCAAGGGTATGCCCTTCAATTGGGGAATGGCTGAACAAATTGTGGTATATGCTGGTGATGGAATACTATTGTGCTCAAAGGAATAATGTACTGGAGCAATTCCATGTGAACTGGAAAGACCTCCAGGAATTGATGCAGAGTGAAAGGAGCAGAGCCAGAAGAACATTGTACACAGAGACTGATATATTATGGTAAAATCGATTGTAATGGACACCTGTACTAGCAGCAATGCAATGACCCAAGACAATTCGGAGGGATTTTTGGAAAGGAACACTCTCCACATTCAGAGGAAGAACTGCAGGAGTAGAAACACAGAAGAAAAACAACTGCGTGGACACTTGGGTTGATGAGAACATGATTGGGGATGTAGACCTGAAAAGACCACACTCATGTAACTATTAATAATGTGTAAATAAGTCTTGACTGACCACACCAGTGGAACTTCAAATTAGCTACGGCGGGGGGAGGGGGTGATTCAGGGGATGGGGGGTGAAGAGGGTGAAGGGTAAAGTAAAAACATGACTTATGTAACCAGGGAAATTTTTTCTAAAACTAAAAAATTATTTAAAATAATAAAAAAAAATTCTTAACTTCTGTCTTTGAATTAATACTCTGTATTGGTTCTAAGGCAAAAGAGTGGTAATGGCTGGGTAGTGGAGAGTTAAATGACACAGGAATCACCAGGCTAGGAAATGTTTGAGGACAGATTTGAAACCAGGAACTCACTTTTATAGGCCACTACCCAAAACAATAGTTTTAAAATAAAGAACTGCATGTAGTAAGATACCTCAAACAAAAAAGATGATGATGAAAAAAATAATAAATGTAGTAGAAACTAAATTTATTCTTCTGGAGGATGAAATTGATGGAAATAATAAGTAAAAAAAGAAAACATGAAAATTTCTCTAATGAAAAGATTTAGAAACATTGATGACAGATGTGATAGATTTAGAGAAGAGATCAAGGAGAAAAATTGTAATGATTATTGATTTCCTGAAAACTAGAAAAATAATTAAAAATCTATTTCTTACATTTCAGAAAATTTACAGAACATAAATATTCAAACTAAATGATAGGTTGATCACATTCCTTGAATATCAGTGAAGAATAATCTGAAATTCAACTCTTCAACATATGATAATATCAAGACTATAATAATATAGTAATCATTATATAACTGTCAAGATCAAAGGTGCCATAAATATAATGAACACAAAGAACCATAGGAAGACAGATTTATACATAATGAATTCAGAATCAGGAAAAGAATCTGGATGATGATTGGAACAATGTTTGAAAGAACAAACATAAAATAATTGAAATTGATTGATGTGAAATTATAATGATGAAGTTTGTCCCCCCAAAAGAAATATAACAAAGTGCCTACCCACCTTTTTTGAATATGTGAGTACTATGGGTGGATTTATGTGTTTGTTTACGTAACTGAATGCTCTCTCTCTCTCTCTCTCTCTTTCTCTCATTTTCTTATTTTTTGTGGTAAAAGATGGCTCTTTGGAAGGGGTAGGAGAAAGAGTTGTTTCGGCAAGTATAGGTAATTTATTATGAAAATTTATTATGAAAATAAAGTCATGATTTTTCAAAAAAGCCAATTTTATTAATATTAACATAATATTAAATAATTACACTATTTTAAAACATTTAAAATATTTAAATATAATCCATATAATTAATATTTAAATACATTACATAATGATAATAAAACCACGCAAAAAGTTATAATTAAATATTTTTAACGTTTCCCAAGATAGCACTACTCCTGGGAGCTATTCAGAGGTGTGAAGTTATGGCTGTGAAGTATTGCCAAGGACTTCCCTCAGCAAAGCAAATAATTAATCTATAATTACTATTTTACAAAGTTTGCTGGGGCCTCTAAGAAACTGAATATCTTTTTCGTGACTACAAAGAAATAATTTTTCAGAGTCAAGTTTGACCCAGGTTTTCTTAGCTCCAAGGCTGGCCTCTAAATGCCACACTCTCATTTAGAAATCTCCATTGCTGCCATAGGATTAAAAGTCCAAATGATCATTTTTTTCTTGACTATTGCAAAATCCTATTATTGTTAATTTTTTGAATTTTCTCTTTCCTCCAATGAATCCTTCATGTTATGTCCAGAACAGATTTTCTAAGCTTGCGTCTGGTCAGGTTTTACTCTTCTCAAAAGTTATGAGCCACATATTATATATCAAGTAAATTTCAGAAACCACTTCCTTGCAATCAATATCTTTCACAATTTGGAGGCGATTATTTTTCTAAACTAATTTCATATTCCCTGTCATGTATTCTAAAATTTGTCACTTTTTGCTCCTTCATAATGAGAAAAAATATATACAGTAGTTGCTCTTTGCAAAGCAAAACAGATATTGTTGAAATGTATATGACACAGTGGATTAATTAATCAATTAATCAATAAGGTTTTTTAGGGACCTACAATGTTCCAGGTACTATGTGTGCTAGCAGCTGGATATACAAGTTCAAAGAATTAAACAACTTCTATTTAAGGCATCAGTCCTCTGACTCGTAAGTTTTCATATACTAGGGATGAAAGCCATGAATAAAATCTGATATCTGAGAAACCAGGGGCAGAGGATCTAGATCAAATCCCAGTTTAGCTATTTACTAACTGGATGGACTTGGACTTAATCAGACTCTGAGGGCTTCAGTTTCCTCATTTGTTAAAGACAGTACTGGACTATATGAATTCTGAATTCTTTCCCAGCTTAAAATTTCTGATACAACTTTCTGATATTAAAATTCATAAAATTAATGTTTCTGAGACAATTCTTTAATTCTAATAACTTTTGATGGACAAAGACTCCTAACACATTAGCATGAATATCTCAGCCCTTACTACAGCTCTTAAATACATAATGTGACATAAACACAGCCATAAAAATATTAATCAACTTCTCCTAATCCCATCTCCTCTTCCTCATCTTAATCTGTCTATTAATATTTCAGAGAGCTCTAATTCCATCAATCTGGGTACCCCTCCAGTGACAAAGATCACAGCCACTTTGTAATTTAGACCAGTAGTGGACAGGGTAGTTAACCTCATAAAGGTAAACAATATTTTTGTTTCTTTGTTTGTACTTTTCAGTGAATGTTTCTCCCATCCTAAAAATAATTCTCTTTTGAAAACCTCTATTCTTTAGGATATTTTATAGCCTATGATATGAGTAGAAGGAGTATCATATTCAAGGAATAGTAAGGAACCTATATCATTGGATCAAAGAGTATGCATTAGAGTATAAGTATATGAATGCTGGAGTAGGGGCCAATTATCAAAGACTTTGAACACCAAACAGAAGATTTTATATATGGCTTTACAAATGATAGGTAACCATTAGAGTTCATTGGAGAGGAGAGTGATATAGTCAGAATTCTATTTTAGGAAGAACACTTTGACAACTGGATGGTGTATGAAATGGGGTGGAGAGACTTTGTGGCAGGCAGAAACCACGAACAGACTATAGCAATAGCTTTGGTGTGAGATGATGGAGACCTACACTTAGGTGGTAATAGTGTCAAAAGAGAGGATAGGTATTATGTGATAGATAAGAAAGGTAAGAAAGGTAAAATCTATCAGTATTTGCAACATTCTGGATATGTGGATAAAAGGGAGTGAGGATTCAAAGATGGGTGCATGGGAGGAACGGTAATATGTTAAGTTTTGGATAGGTTGAGTCAAAGACGAATATTGGATATTCAGTTGAAGATTCCAAATATGCAGTTAAAGAGGAGAAACTGAAGGTCAGCAGAAAGACTAGGACTGGATAAGTAAATCTGAGAATGATCCATAAAGAGATGATAGTTGAATTCCTGGGAATAAATGAGATTACCCAGTCAACTAGCAAGGAGGAGTGGACAGGACAGGAAACAATTTACAAAACAAACAAACAAAATTGAGATTTATGGGCAACATTGTAGATAAAAGTTGAGTGTATGAATTGAGGAAAAGTTCTAACAATAATACTAAAATGACTTCTGTCATTTAAGAGCCATCAAACCTGGAAAACCTAAAGATATGCCTAGACTTTAAACCGAATGGTGGAGCTCTGAGATGATAGTGCCACAAAGAGGCAAAATAGTTAATGTTATGTGGATCTCAGTTCTCTGGGCAACATGTCCTATCATTTCTCTTAAAGACATTCAGAAACAACAGCAGAGGACTACCTTGGTAGGACCTCATCTGAAAAGAAGACTATGTCTAGACCTACTACTAGGAAATGAATGCCCTGTTTAAGGTTATCTCAGGCACATTCCAACTATAACTCCTATATATATGCTGTTTTATCCTGGTAGACTGTAAACTCCTTGAAGGCAGTGACTGCTTTACCTTTGTATCACCAGTGCTTTGTATCCTCTCAGCACAGTACTTGGCTCACGCTACATACTTAATTTATCATTTTTATTCATTCCTTTGAACCCTTAGAGCTCACTGGCTATCATCAATTGAGGCACTTTGGCAGGTAGTACAATGAACAGACTATTGCAATAGTTATAGTGTGAGATGGTGGAGATCTACACTGGGGTAGTGGTACTAGTACCATGGTAATAGTATCAGAGGAGAGAATAGTGTCTGTGTAATAGATGTAATAATGGTAAAATCTACAATTTTTGCAACATTCTGGATATACAGATAAAAGAGAGTGAGAATTCAAGGATGAAACACAGGCTGAGAGCATGTGATCTAACAGTAAAAGGCATGTGATTTTACTTGGCAAGGAAAAGCCAGAGAGCTGAGGGAATTGAGGGCATTAGTACAGCCAAATGGTACTGGGAATTGAATGAACCACACTGACTCCAGAGTGATTTGTTTCTTGAGCTAGCTTAGGTCTCTGAACTACCCTCCTTTCAAACCCTTACAGGAATTCAGGCAGGGAAAATGAAGGTGGGAATATGGTGTGGTAGGGAGATTTAAAGGAATTAGCTAAATTAACAAATCTCAAAAGAAAAGTTGCAAATATAGGCCAGGTTTCAATCTAAAGAAGGAGCTCAGATGGACCCTGATTCTCTCCATGAGTTCCCAAGACCAACTGAACTTTTCCCAAGATTCTAAACACCTAACTGACAGAAGAACTCTATGCAAATCAGTTATGCCCCCTCTCTTCACCACAGGTCCCTTTCTATTCAGTTATGAGTCTAGTTCATTTTCTGCCTGGACCTAAAACTTTATTAAATTGTGGGAATTATGAGAAGTTTTTGTTGCATTGTCTGAGTCAGTCCTGCTTGGCTAGGAAGTTGGGTCACTTCTACCTATCACTTAATGTCCCTTAACTAAGGACTTAGGTTATACTAGCTAGAACTTGGTCAGATCCGAAGACTAATGCAAGTTTTCTTTTATCATACAACTCAACCAACCCATTGTTTTATTTGAAAACTGACACTGTACTTATCAATGAGTTATTATTTCTGTGTTTCTTTGATCGAATATAGACACTTGAGGGCAGTAGACACCTCTTTTTCTGATTTCAGGGAACTGCACCTATTCCTTCTCTCCCTCTTTTAGTCTTTCCTCCAATTAGAAATCAGATCACTTAATTTTGAATCCTGGTTGTTTTTTTAAATTAATTGTGTTAATTTGGTTAATTGAATAATTTTTTGATTACTTAATTTTAATGTATACAAAACTGTATCGCTCTGTATTTTGGGTCCAGCGCTAAAGTTAAGGCAGTCTTGTCCCAGTTTGTTTAGCAATTGTCATGTAGCTTAATAAGTTGATATGCTTGGAAGCTTGACCCTTTATTTTCCTCAGGCATTTCATCTTTCATTTCTAATATGACAGCAACCAGGAATATAGAAAAGTATGTCTGGCTCTGATCCTGCCATCCAGGACTCAGTCCTGTGGAAAAGACAAGCAAGCATTAAATCCTAGGCAAAATGAGGATATTATTTCTTCCTTCTAAAAGTCTTAACTCTTTCTGGAATCCTTGTGCTTTGACATAAAAAAATACCAACTTGCCATAAAGAGCTAGAATTTTGACATTTATAAAAATTAACAATGTAAAGTGTTCTTCATTTTCGTATCTGCATATTCTCACTAGGTTCCAAGCATAAATGTAAAGAAGGTTGGAAGAAGTGAATTGGGCCATTCTTTCTCTCTATCATCTAAGCATGTATAGGGAAAGGTACAGAAAGGTGTCTGCTTCCAGTCCCATCTTACAAAATTTGTTAAAACAAACCTTTAGTGTGTTCCAGCCACCCCACATCCTCCTTGGTTTACAACTGTTTTTTAGTTCAAACATATGATATTTGATTACTTGCCTTATTTCTTTCAAAATCAAAAGAATCAGTGGATTGATGATTATTTCCCTCAATTTCTTATTCTATAAGAATAATTCATAAAGATTGCTGCTTTAGCAATTGTCAGCTGGCAAGATTTTGATGGCAGTGCTTCAAAAATGGAATTTTTAGAAATTTCTGACAAAGTAGATAATAAAATAAATAAAATGATAAAATATTCTCTTCAATACCTCAAAGGCTACCAAGAAGAAGCATGAACAACAGCCACCTTTTCTCTGAGTTGCTTAGAATAGAAGAGGGAGGGTGTTTGTTTGTTTTTTGGGTAGTAATAATCCCACAGAAAATTTCTGCAAGAAAATGAGAGAGAACAGATTGCTTTTCAGAATTTCTTCACCCTATAGGTTGGTCTCCCTGGGAAATAAACAATTGCATGAAGTGTGTTTGTCTCTAGCTAAAGACAGTCCCTTGAGCATTTCTGGTAACTAGAGAAGAATGGAATTTGTTGGTAGGGGGAGCAAAAGTCATGGTTAAATATGGTCATTAAGTTCTAGATTGAGGTCAGAAAAAAAAATCCTCTTAGACAGTTCTGTGTAGGTGTTCCTTTAGCTCACTGATCTCCTGCATTCTTTCACTATAGAAACTTAAGGCATCTTGGGGGCAGCTGGGTGGCTCAGTGGATTGAGAGCCAGGCCTAGAGACGGGAGGTCCTAGGTTTAAATCTGACCTCAGACACTTCCTAGCTGTGTGACCCTGGGCAAGTCACCCCCCCACCCCAATTGCCTACATTGCCTAGCCCACTCTTCTGCCTTAGAGCCAATACACAGTATTGACTCCAAGATGGAAGGTAAGGTTTAAAAAAAAATAAAATAAAAAGAGGAAAGAAACTTAAGGCATCTTCCTTAAACACTTTCCATTCTTTGCTTTACTATATGATACAACTGTTTGGGTTTTCTTCTGTTTTCTACTATTGAAGTAGACTGAATAAATGAAATAGGTTAGAGAATAAAGTAGAATTGAAGTAGATAAATCCATTCCTGCATTATTTAGGAAACTGACCTAATCCCTCTAGGAGGCCAAGCAACCTAGGCAAGTGAAGGGTCAGAGTCATAAATTCCCCCTGCAGATATCAAAAGGACACCAATACAAACAAATGGGTCAGGATGAAATACTAGCTAAACACTCATAGTTAACTGAGGATGAGTGTTTATGTACAAATAGGTTAGGATAGAATGTAGGGCAAACATATAGCTAACTAAGTTTGAGTGTTTAGGTATATGTGAAGAGTAAATATCCAAAATGTCATCCACTTATCATTACCAATATTTTGTGATGAGTTTTGCTTAGACAAATAAGAACCTGGATCTTGTAAACCTATATAAGCTGTATTGCAATGTTAGTCTCTACAGATTCCACTAGGGAAGGTGTCCCAGCTGCTGTCCCAGCTAGTAATAATAATTTTTTTCTTTTCTCCTTCTTTAACCAATAAATAATGCTTCCAATTATTGAATTTCTGGGTGTCTGGACTCGTGTTATGAAGTACCCCACTTCACTATTATGATAAAAATCTTCAAATAGGTCCAAAATTTCCTTTGCATAAAGTTGATCCTCAGTTAAATATAATTTGGCAAATAATATTTATTAAGCATTAATTATGTATCCAGGCAATAGAGATATATAGAGGGAGACAAGAAGCATTTTCTAGCATTTATTATATATCAGGCATTGTGCTAAGTAATTTTAACCAAATGTTATATTGTTTTATCCTCAAAATAATCTTGAGAGTTTGGTGTTATTTTTATTTCCATTTTACAGTTGAGAAACAGAGATGGGCAGAAGTTAAGAGTTTAATGATCCAGGTCACACAGCTAGTAAATTTCCAAGTCAAAATCTGAACTCAGGTCTTCCTGATTCCATTTTACCCAGTACTTTATTCACTGTCCTACCAGTTGCATAAAATGAAAACAAAATAAACTTTGTTGTCAAGGAGTTTACTTTCTGTGAAGGAAAAAGTGTATAGTCATAGGTAAATAGAAAATAATCCAAGGAGGAGGAGACTTCAGTTTTCTGGAATACTTCATGATTGTGTGTTGTTCAACAGAGCTCAATTCAACAAGCATTTCTTAAGGGCTTATTATGTATGAAGTTCAGTCATATGCCCTAGAGGAGCTAATCAAATTTCCCTTTGTCTCCAGCTGATTTATTAAAATAATTCTGATTATAGGAGAAGAATAGTGAAGAAGCCCTTAGGTATTTTCAAGCAATGCCAAATGAATAACCTAAAACCACTGCATCCAAGAGAATTAGAACTGTTTTAAAGATGTTTATGGCTACTTCAGGTAGGGCACAAGATGGACAGCTCAGCAAGGTCAGCCGGCAAATACCATGAAGGTGTTTGGGAGTGAGCAAGATTTCTGATTCACTACAGGCTCCTGATTGGCTCTTTCTTGTAAACAGGCTTACTCTGTATTTTGTGGATCTTTATAGTAAGGTGGCACATGGAAAATAGACATATTAATTTTAGGAGTATTTCCACAGTTGCTTATTATTTGACACTGAACAAGTCATTTAACTTTTGTTGGACCTTAGTTTCCTCATCTGTAAAATAAGGGAGTTGGAATGGATGACCTCTGAGATTCCTTCTAGCTTTATGTCTATGATCCTATGTTTTTATTAGTTTTAGAATATTTTAGTTTAAATTCTGCCTCTGCCACTTACTCGCTACATAATCTCGGGTCCAAACTCTCTTTAAGCCACATGTCCCTCATTTGTAACATGGGGATAATAATGCCTGCTTGATCTGCATCATAGGGTAATATTAAATGAACTGTGAGGATTAAATGAGATAATGGCTTATAAAAGTGCTATGTAAACTATAAGATATTACATAAGGAGAAAATATTACAGACTTATAAACTGTTATGTTGATCTTAACAGAGATATTTGGGAAGCTGAAGAGATGGCCAGATATCTGTAGCAGTTGGACTCTCTCCTCCCCCACTGAAAGGCTTGAGTGGGAAGGGAGGGGCTCAATTCAGCTCAGTGCTCCTTTCTCCCCCCTCCCAACAAGCAGTTAGAAATCAGTTGGAAATGGAGGCAGGACTGATGACTTCTGGCAAGGCTCAGCAAGGCAATTCACTAATGATATTGTCTTTCCTCAACTTATTTCCCCATTGGTTTGACTAGGGAAGATAGGAGAAGCTTGATGTCTAGTAGATATCAGGGACAGAACTAGGATCTGACTTGTTGGGCTGACAACTGAAAGGAACCAAGCTTTATGGAGGAAGTGAGTATTCCCAAAATAACAGCCAGACACAGCTACCTCAAAGATGAAGTTTTACTGACAAAAAAGGAAGGGGAAGGAAAGGAGGAGATTACAAGGATTTGGATAAGAGCTGGGAAGCCCTGTACTGTTAGGTAGAAACAGTCCCTCCCCCCCAGGAGGGAGTGGCAGACTTTATAACTAGCTTGCCCTCAAAGACTATCAATATCACTTCTAATATCTAAAATAACTAAATGATAACAAAATGTTATTGCAGGAAAGGTCCAATTCAGCTGAACAAGCTAGGAGCAGTGAAAAATCTAAATGGCTTTTGCCACAGGCCACCAAAGCTATCCAGAACTGGGCTCACCAAACAGAGTGACCTGCTCACTTCAACCCTCAGGAATCAACTGACTCTAACTGCTTTAAACTGTCCCCTCATTCAGAGTTCTCCGGGGGGGTGGTCTCCTGGAATTCTGGGTGAAACTTGACCCTGTATCTTGCAGAATTCCACTCTACCATTTTCCATGTTACAGTATTCCCCCTTTTCTAGTAGGTAGAGTTTCCACCGGAAACTCTGCAGTCTTAAGATATTTCAGCACAGTTTACCCCTCTATATGCTATAACTAAAGCAACTTTCTAAACAAATTCCTATTCTTAACACCTTAATCCTATTCTTTCCATTCCTATGGCTTATGTTAACTATCTACCCCTATCTAAGGAGAGAAAAGGAAGGTGAACAAAGGGGGAAAAGGGTTTTGGTATAAAGTACAAGCATAACAACAAATGTAATGTAGTGATACAACCATAAAACTAAATTTGCAACAAGTACAGGTTGAAATGACTATTCATAAGGCATGCAATGAAAATACTTTGAAACACACTCCAATGCAAAATTGAAAAAGACTAAATTGTTTCTCAACTTGCTCCTAACTCATAACAAAAGGAACATGGTAAAACTCTATAAGCAAAGTGTTATAAAACTGTCTATACAGAAACCTGAAACATTAATTCTAAGTTTTCATGTTAGTACCTTACTCAAGCTATGTTAATGGGATTAATACTTATAAGTTCTAAATTGTTAGTATCTTAATGCTACTCTGTTAGTTATAAGTATGCACAAGGCTATATACATTACTTATCCTCATATACTATAGTGACTCTCCCTAACTAACTCTGTATTCCAAAAGGTCCCTAAACTACCTTTCCCTAAGTGGTTAGTAACTCTGTACTATGTGTTAGTAATTATAATACAGGCTATACACAATGCCTATATATAGGTGGAAGTTCCCTTGATGTCTATCAAATAAAAAAAATAACAATGGATCTTTTGATATGCTAGAGATCCTAGGGTACTCTTCCATTATATACAAATATTCACATGTACTATGTACATATAATACATATATACATAATAGAGATTCTGCTTTATCTACATGAGGTCCATGTCAAAATGTGAATAATCAATATTGTGCTGTGTTTGATGAACTAATGAATGCCGATGCATGCACATACTTACCCCTTACTGCACAGATCTTCTGGGCACACTGGAGAATCACAATTCTCCTTGTGTAGCATATGTAGTGTGGCATGCAAGCTACCATGTGATGTCTTATTTGTGTAATGTGTGTTTATGACATGATATTACAGACTTGCATATTTCTTCCTTCCAGTCCTCTTCCTGCACTGTACTTAATAAAGATTACAAATCCCTTGTGATAGTCCATTCCTTCGTGTCACCTCTGCTGTGAATTGCTGCAGGTTGTAGCTTTTGTGTTCTTCGTTTTTTCATCTGTACTGGATTCATACTTCCCTGTTGTGTATCATCTTGCCAGGTGGTTCACTTGTCACCTTCTCAATCAGGAACATTAGTTGTTGTCATGTAATTGTGTTAATCATTGTTGTGTTGTTTTTGTGTTGCAAAAATTTTTTTTTGCAGTTTTTTTTAACTTTCAAGAAGTTCAATTTTCTTTTGTATGCTGTGGATCTGGCTGTGTATTCATTTCATGTTGCTCTAAGTCAGTTGGTTTGTCATGGTGTTCTTCATGTATAGCATGTTCTTTTACCAGCTTCACACACGTAATGTGGAACCAGGGGTCTCTGTTCTCAACTTTAACACATGTTGGGATAGTTAATAGTATGTGGTAAGGCCCTACCCATTTAGAGTCTAGAATGGATTTCCTTGCAAAGTTCCTTATGTAGACCATGTCTCCCAGTTTAAGCTGATGTAAGCTAAAGTCTAAAGGAACTCTCTGGGTTAACAAGCTAAGTTTGTGCAATTCATGCAGTCTTTTCTTTAAAGCTTTTATATGTTTATATAGCTGACATTCAGCTCCAAGGTGTGACAAATGAGCTGACTTCTGGGATGAACTGTGCCATGGAGCATGACCATACAAGAGTTTAAATGGCAATAGGGGTCTGTCACTACAGGGTTGACTTCTTAGATAACAGAGAACAATGGGGAGTGCTTGTACTCATTTCAGATGGTTTTCAGAACACACTTTTCCATTCAAATTTTAAGTTTCTTATTGCACACTTTAATTTGCCCTGAGGATTCTAGGTGATAGACCGAGTGTAAGCTTCTCTGTATCCCCAAGGTCTTGTAAGTCTCATGTAGGATTTTTTGAGAAAAGTGTGACCCATGGTCCGAATCAATTCTAGCTGGTACAGAAAATCTCAGGACTATCTCTCTCAGAATTGTCTTTACCATGAAGACTGAGTTGTTTTTCTACACAGGGAACACTTCTGGCCATTGAGTCAACCTCAATGACTAGGGCATATTTGTATCCTTGACAATTGGACATCAATATATAATTGATCTGTAAGCACTCAAATGGTGTCTGTCCCCTAGTCCCTTAATTCTGGTCATACCCTGATTGTACTGCAAACACACCTTGCATTTCTGGCATGTTCTAATTGCACAAGTGGATATGCCAGGAGCCATCCAGTGTCTTCGAATGCCATCCATAAGGGATTGGGTCCCATAATGGCCTCTGGCATGTAATGCATTACATAGAGTATTATATAGAGATCTTGGAAGAATGGGTTTGTCTGCACTAGAAAACCATACACCTCTCATTAATTTGGCCCCTAGATTTTCTAGCCAGTGCTTCACTTCCTTCCAGGAGTATGCCTGTTTTAGATCTGCTTCATCCACCAAAAAGAAGTTCAGCACATGGATGGGACCAAATCGGGCACCATATTTGGTTGTTATATCTGCCCTTCTGTTTCCTAATGAGACTTCATCTACATGCTTTTGATGTGATCGGCAATGCATCACCGCCACCTCTTTAGGTAAGTGAACAGCTTGCAGGAGTTGGTTTATAAGGCCTCCCATAGGCTATTTCCTTCCCACCAGCAGTTATAAAACCACGGTATCTCCAGGTTTGGCCTGTGAAATGCACCACATTAAAAGCATACTTGTTGTCTGTATAAACATTTATCCTTCTGCCCTGGCCAATCTCTAGATCTCTGGTAAGACTTAGGATTTCAGCACCTTGAGCACTCATGGACTTTGGTAAAGCTGCATACCATAAAGTCTCATCTTCAGTCACTACTGCTGCACCTGTATATTTGTTCCCCATCTAACATGAATGCAGAACCATCGGTAAACACTGTCAGGTCTGGAGAGAACAAAGGGATATCAGTTAGGTCATCTCTAGTTTTCTGAACTATTTCCAAGGTATCTGCACAGCTATGGATGGGTTCCCCTTCTAACTGTAAGTCTGGCATTAGTGTGGCTGGGTTGACCTCTTTACAACAATGGAAAGTCAGGTTCTCATTGCCCAGCAACACAATTTGATACTGGGATAAGCTCTAAGATGTAAAGGCTTGCAGGTTGCTGTTTTTCAAGATGGTATCTATTTGATGAGGTGAGTACAGAATGTCTTGCATCCCAAAACCAGATCTGAAGATTTTTTCACCATTAGGGCAGCAGCTGCAATTGCTCTCATACATGGTGGCATCCCCCTAGCCACAAAATCTAGCTGGGAGCTATACTAGGCTATTGGTCTAAATTGATCCCCAAGAGTCTGCACTAATACAGCACTGGCTATTCCCTTGTCCTCATGCACAAACAGGTGAAATGTTTTTGCATGGTCAGGGATTCCAAGTGCAGGGTTTGTTAAGACAGATGTTTTAAGTTTTTCAATAGCATGCTTGTGCTCCTGTGTAAGCTTCAAAGGTTCTGAGACAGTGTTCCTAGTCAAGTCTGTCAGAGGTTTTGAGATCAGACTATATCCTGTGATCCACTGCCTACAGTAACCCATGATTCCTAAAATTGCACAGAGCTGCTTCTTGGTCTTAGGCATGCACAGCAGCTGTATATCTGCTACTCTTTTTTGGGAGATCCTTCTCGTACCTTTCTCCAACACAAAGCCAAGGTATTTGTCCCTTGGCATAACCCACTGCAATTTGGATTTTGAGACCCTGTGTCCTCTTTTGCATAGCTCTGAAACAGCTCTCACTAAAACATGAGCTGAGCAACCTCCTCCCCCACCCCACGCCACCTACAGTGCCAAAGCCAGCACACAAGAGCTAGAGCAAGCTTGGGGCACCCATTAAATCCTTGGCAGCTACCTGGGGTCACCAGGGCCTGTTCCTGAGAGCGGCAAGACTTAAGACCCCAAGAGGCTAAAGAATGCGCGGACTCTGAACACAGACCCTGAGCACAGGCACGAGCTCAGGCTCTTGTGTCCATGGATCCTGATCTCAGGAGAGGCCTTGGATCCTGAGCCCAGGAGAGGACCCAGTGCAGAGCGGTGCACAACTGTGGAAACAGGTCTCTGAAACTGTTAAAGGAGCCTCAGACAAAGGAACAAACAAGGGGGCTTGACCCTGAGAACAATGAGATCTGAGATTTCAGGAGCCTAGAGAGCACAAACAGACTCTGGGTGTGAGGATAAACCTGAGAAGGTGCAAGGCTAACAATGGCAAGCCAGAGACAAGAACCCGAAAAGAGAAAGATCATCAAGAAGAAATTTGTAACACTGGACAACTTTTAAACAGAGAAAGTCCAGACAGCAGATCAAACAGCAGAGGAGAACAAACAAGTAATCACATCCAAACCTTCCCAAAATAATGAAAACTGGTCACAAGCTATTGAAGAGTTCAAATCTGAGATGATGAGAAAGATGGAAGAGATCTGGCAAGAAAATAACAGTTTAAAAGGCAGAATTTCATAATTGGAATGTGAGGCAAGTCAACTAAAGACCAGAAATGACCAGATTGAAAAGGAAAACCAAAAGATTATAAACAAAATCCAGTCTCTAAAGGCTAGAATTGAGCAATTAGAACCTAATGATCTCTCAAGACAGCAAGAAAAATAAAACAAAGCCAATAGACTGATAAAATAGAAGGAAACATGAAATATTTCAATGAAAAATTGACAGATCAAGAAAACAGGGCTAGAAGAGACAATTTGAGAATCATTAGTCTTCCTGAAAATGCAGAAATTAATAGAAATTTGGACTCCAAACTAAAAGAAATTATTCAGCAAAATTGCCCTGAAGTTCTACAACAAGAAGGCAATATAGTCATTGAAAGGATCCAAAGATCACCCTCTACACTAGACCCAGAAAAGACAACCCCTAGGAATGTAATAGCCAAATTCAAGAGCTTCAAAGTAAAAGAAAAAATCTTACAAGAAATCAGAAAGAGACAATTCAAATATCAAGGAGCACCAATCAGGATCACACAGGATCTGGCAGGCTCCACACTAAAAGATCACAAAGCTTGGAATATGATATTCAGAAAGGCAAGAGAACTGGGTCTACAATCATGGATCACCTACCCATCAAAACTAACTATATACTTCTAGGGGAAAGTTTGGGCATTCAACAAGATAGAAGATTTCCAAGTATTTGCACAGAAAAGACCAGGACTTAAATGGAAACTTCAATATCCAACCACAGAAATCAAGAGAAACATAAAAAGGTAAATAAGAACCAGAAGGGCAAGAAAAAAAAAACTCCTATTCTTTAAAATTTGCCTCTTTAAGCCTTCAATAAGATCTAATTATTTGTATTCTTATATGGAGAAATGTTATGTATAATCCTCTTTAGTGAACTCTATTCACTATTATAGTATTCACTATTATAATAATCAGAAGAATTATACATAGGGAGAGGTTGGAATACTAAATAGTCTACGATGATATGGGGGGTGGTGGGAAAGAGCGGGGTGAATAGTAGAGGACACCAAGAGAAACTTGAATGAATGAGAAAAATAGGATAATCTATCACACACGAAGAGGGCATAAGAATGGGAAGGGATGAATATTATTATAAAAAGGAGAGGAAGAGAGCATTAAGAGGTAATATTTAAATCTTACTCTCAGTGTAATTAACCCTGAGAGGGAAGAGTAGCTATATTATCCATTGGGATATAAAACTCTATCTAACCCTACTGAGAAAGTCAGAAGGGAAAAACCAAGGGGAACAGGGAAGTGGGGAGGTCATAAAAGGGAGGGGACAAGAAGGGGGAGGAAATTCATTAGGCCTTTACAAATAAAAAGAGGGGAATAATAATGGAGGGGGTAGAAAGGGAAGTTAATCAAGGGAGGGGATCAGTGTTACTGGCATAAAGAAAACCACTGGTTTAAAAGGAGAAGAAGTAGAACTAGGAGAGGATATCAAAATGTCAACAACAACTGATAATTATAATTGTGAATGTGAATGGGATGAACTCACGCATAAAAAGGGAGCAAATAGCAGAGTGGATTAGAAACCCAAATCCTACCATATGTTGTCTACAAGAAACACATATGAGGTGGGTGGACATACACAAGTTTAGGGTCAAGGGCTTGAGCAAAATCCTTTGGGCCTCAAATGAGAAAAAGATGGCAGCAGTGGCAATTATTATTTCTGACAAAGACAAAGTAAAAATAGATATGATTTAAAAAGACAGAGAAGGTGATTAAAGGTAGTATAGACAATGAGGAAATAACATTGCTCAATATGTATGCACCAAATGGCATAGTAACCAGATTCATAAAGGAGAAACTGGCAGATCTCAAGAAGGAAATAGATAGTAAAACCATACTAGTGGGAGATCTAAATATCCCTCTTTCATATCTAGATAAATCAAACCAAAAAATAAATAAGAAAGAGGTAAGAGAGGTAAATGAAGTCCTAGAAAAATTAGACTAGAAGCTGGTATTTTGAAAAAACAGATAAAATAGACAAAGTACTGGACAATCTAATTTAAAAAAGGAAAGAAGAAAACCAAATTGACAGTATCAAAGATGAAAAGGGAGACCTCAACTATAATGAAGGGGAAATTAAGGCAATCATTAAAAACTATTTTGCCCAATTATATGGCAATAAATATAACAATCTAGGAGATATAGATGAATATTTATGAAAATATAAATTGCCTACATGAACAGCAGAAGAAATAGAATACCTAAATAATTCCATATTCAGAAAAAGAAATTGAACAAGCCATCAAAGAACTCCCTAAGAAAAAATCACCAGGACCTGATGGATTCATAAGTGAATTCTATCAGACATTCAAAGAGCATCTAATCCCAATACTATACAAATTATTTGATATGATAAGCAAAGAAGGAGTCCTACCAAATTCCTTTTATGACACAAATATGGTACTGATTCCAAAGCCAGATAGATCAAAAACAGAGAAAGAAAACTACAGACCAATCTCCCTAAGAACATAGATGCAAACATTTTAAATAGAATATTAGCAAAGAGACTCCAGCAAGTGATCAAGAGGATCATCCACCATGATCAGGTGGGATTTATACCAGGAATGCAAAGATGGTTCAACATTAGGAAAACCATCCACATAATTGACCATATCAACTATCTATAAAACACAAATCACATGATTATCTCAATAGATGCTGAAAAAGCCTTTGACGAAATATAGCACCCAGTCCAATTGAAAACACTGGAAAGTACAGGAATAGAAGGACCTTTCTTAAAAATAATAATCAGTATATACCTAAAACCATCAACAAGCATCATATGCAATGGCTATGAATTAGAAACCTTTCCAATAAGATCAGGAGTGAAACAAGGATGCCCATTATCATCTCCATTATTTAATATTGTACTAGAAACACTAGCAGTATCAATTAGAGAAGAAAAAGAGATTGAAGGTATCAAAATAGGCAATGAGGAGACTAAGCTATCACTCTTTGCAGATGATATGATGGTCTACTTAAAAAATCCTAGAGAATCAACTAAGAAGCTTGTAGAAATAATCAGCAACTTTAGCAAAGTTGTAGGATACAAAATAAATGCACATAAATCATCAGCATTTCTATATATTTCCAACACATTAGAGCAGCAAGAGGTAGAAAGAGAAACACCCTTTAAAGTCATCCTAGACAATATAAGATACTTAGGAATCTATCTACCAAAACAAAAACAGCAATTATATGAAAACAACTACAAAACACTTCCCAAACAATTAAAACTAGATCTAAACAATTGGAAAAATATTTATTGCTCGTGGGTAGGACGAGCTAACATAATAAAAATGACCATTTGGGGGCAGCTGGGTAGCTCAGTGGAGTGAGAGTCAGGCCTAGAGACAGATGGTCCTAGGTTCAAACCTGGCCTCAGCCACTTCCCAGCTGTGTGACCCTGGGCAAGTCACTTGACCCCCATTGCCCACCCTTACCAATCTTCTACCTATGAGACAATACACAGAAGTACAAGGGTTTAAAAAAAATGACCATTCTACCCAAATTAATTTACCTATTTAGCCCCATACCTATCAAACTACCTAAAAACTTCTTTACTGTATTAGGAAAAACTATAACAAATTTCATTTGAATCTCCAAGTCACCCCCTGGGAATGGTTTATATAGCCCTTTACATGCACAATCCTTGAGTCTGGATGAACTATAGTCCTGTTCGTGATAGGTAAAATTGTGACAGGAGCTGCTTCAGCCCCGAACAGCTTCTTGTTTGTGGTGGTAGTGTCATTGGCCTTTTGTTTACTATCCTCTTTCTTTGGCAAAACTGTTCCCTCTATAACCTCTAGGTACATGACGGTTCATACATCTAGCTCCTTGCCTTCCCTAATCTTTTTTATCTTAATTAGGGCTCTCATTTATTCAATTAGTGTTTCCAAACCTGGGTCTGTCACTTCTGCTTTTCCAAATGCAAAATTCAAAATCTTTACTAATATCATAAACGCCCCATAAAATGACACTCTTATGGTCATCCCTGATGGTACATAGGCCAGAGATTCACCCAGGGGTATGGTCAATCACTGGTATGAATTATAGACCCTGATAATTTCCATAAAAAACTGAGGGATTGTCACAAGCCATAGAGTTGAACATGCCCTCCAAAGACCATACAAGAGTACTGTAGAGCACCTCAAAATAACAATCACCCTATTAATAAGGTTGGCCATGATGAAGCTTTTCACCCTCAGGTTCTGAAAAAGAAATCCTAGGCTGGCTGGCCAGACTGTAGGATTCTGGAAACTGTAAGATGACAGGGGTATCCCTAATCCCTGGTTTTTGGAGAGACACAAGCAGGTTTGACTGTGAGGGAGGGGCAGGAACTTAAGGAGTACTCCTTTACCTCCCCCCTCCCTCTAAGCAATTGGAAGACAGTTAACAGCTTGGTAATGGGGGATAGTCTGGCTTGGTAAAGGCCAGACTATGATGATATCTTTCTCTGTATTATTTCCCCACAGGATAGAATAGGTGAAGCTTGATGTTTTAGAAGCTCACTGGCTCAGAGGTTAGGATTAACTTCAGGGCCACTAGTAAAAGGAACTTGGCTAATGGAGGATGTGAGTATTTCCCCAAATTATCTGTATCCAGACACTGTTCCTAGATGATAAGGGTTTAATGATATCCAGAAATGGGAAGGGGGAATATGGCTTAGGATTGATAGGTAAGGAGAAAGCTACCTAATACAGCTATGTCAAATAAGCAACCCCTACCCCCAAAGGGGGAAATATATCTTGAATGGCTGATCTCCTCTCTAAGTCTCTAAATATTCTTCTTTCTAAACCCAGATAGCTAAACTAAGGTAGTCTGTGGTATTGCTTGAAGGTCTAACAAAAGTAAAATAGCTTTGGCTGTCAGAGAGTGAATGGCTCAACTCAGAGCCACACAGATTGCCCCTCTGCTCAGATCCAAGAGCCAAGAGACAGCACCAAGATCAGGACCAGGACCCAAGACCCTGCAAACAGGGTGACCTGCCTTTTTATACCAGGACTCCAACTGCCTTTAACTGTCCCCTTTCTTAGAGTTCTGCGGGCACTATGGAATTCTGTGCTGCAGCTTGAACCCCTCTCAGCAATATGGATCCCACAATACTCCACTCAGCTGCCAAAGTGATTTTCATATAATGCAAGTCTATTACTCAACAAATTTTCATGGCTCCCTATTACATTCAGAATCAAATACAAATTAGATCCTTGAAAGCAGGAACTATTTTCCTTTTATCTCAAGCATGTGAGTTTTAAAATTAATATCTAATATTCTAAGTATTATATTTAATAAGATTTATTAATAATAACTAACATAAAAAAGTTAGAGCAAATAACCACCATTCTCAGGCCTGCATGCAGGAAGAAAGAGGAAGAAGAAGCATTTACAGCAAACTATAAACAAAACGGGAAAAATGCACACCTGAGGATGCTGGGAAAGGGATGTTGGGAGATGAAAGGAATTCTGGAGAATGTAGTTTAAAGGTACAAAATTTCCACTTAAACATACCCCACTGGGATCCTTTGAAAGATATTCAACTTAAAAACTTACAATAATTTGGAGATAAAAGAGAAAAAAAACCAAAACAATGATTGCAACATTGACAAAAAGTCAATTTAGGTGCAGATCCCCTTGGCATAAAAGTATACATTCAAAACAAATGCATTCAACCCCCTATAGTTCAATTTAGTACATCCCAAAGTTCACTCTGAATCTTCTAGTGCAGTGTATGGTCTCTGAAGACATTTTCATGGTGCCTTCTCCAAAGAGTTCACTTTCTGGATTCAGGGAGGTAGCCTCTTGTTCTAAATTAGGCTCAAATTCAAATCAAAGTTCACAATAATACCATAGGACTCCCTGAGGAGGATAATCACAAATACAGGGATCACTCAGGGATACATGGCTGAGTTATGAGGTATATGAATTAATTGTCAAAAGAAAATAAAAAAAAACATCAAAAAATCCAAATAAAAGAGAAAAAATAATTTGTGGATAAAATATAAAATATCAAAATCTTATGTCTAAAACATCTAAGTTAAGGAAAAACAAACCTATAAGAGGTCCTTAAATCAGAGCCCAATTAAAGTGATTTATGTAATTATGCACTTAGCCAATCAATAGCCAGGACTACAGAAAGTTTGCAACACTGTGAAAGATAGAAAAGGAACTAGATTATGGAAGCCAGGATGGCAGCTTGTGAGGTGCTTGGATAGAATGTGGTTAAGGGTAGTTAGGCCTCTGACATATGTCGCATCCTGGAACCCCAAACAAGTTCACATACTCTTTTCTTGGCTCAAAATTTCATCAATCCCACTGGGATTGGTTGGTCTCTTTGACCTTGTGCTCAATAGTGTTGTGAGATTATTATTATTATTTAGTTGTTATGTAGGAGATTTAGCAGGAAGGGCTGGAGAATTCCACATGGAATGGAGAAGCAGGAAGTGGCTTGCACTCTCTGAGAAGGACTCCATGGTGGGAGTTACAAGCAGTAACTGATTCCCTGGGAGACCTCAGAGCTTGTGGAGTTGCACCCTAATTCCCCGGGATCCTGGAGTGTGGTGAAGGTTGGAAGCAGAGGACATCTATCCTGCACAACAGCACTGAGTAGGGAGTGATCTGCGATCTGGACAGCTTGCAGGCTCCTCTCCATACTGGGCTGTGTAATAAAGGGAATAAAGCAAGTGGAGTGGGGTTTCTGGGTCCCTAAGTCAGTAAGTGGAAAAGAGGATACAATGGTGGAGGTAGTAAATTGAGGTGGTAGGAGATGTAAGGGAATGACTGAGTTTAGGGAAATATAAGATGATGAAGTATAATGAGTGGCAAGAGGAGATGATGAGGTAGTTGGGCAGGCAACTGCAACAGGGAGACACAGACTGGGTATACAGCCTTGAGGCAGGGGACACTGAAAGGAATCAGGCTGAACCCTTTTAGGTAAGAAGGGCACTTCTACAGACAAAAGGTTAGGGCCAGATAGAAATGGTTTGAGACTAACTGGAGGGCTTTCTAGTCAGTTCCTCAAGTTCACAAAGACAGAGTCTCAAGGCTCTTCCCTGTATGTGAAATAGAAGGGCTTCTCAGAGGAAGTATAGAGATCACCACTTCCTCCCAGATGGACACTTCCAACTTCCCTCAGGACCCAAAGAGAAACTATTCCTTTCTCTCCTTATCCCTCTTTTATCATTCAACCAATTATTTAGTAAAAGGTTTGATTAAATGACAACAGGGTTTATTAAGTTTCAGGGTTTATTATAAAGGACAGAGGGATACAAGGTTTCTCTAACAACCTCCTAGGGAGAAGCTCCAGGTGGGGGAGGGACACAGGAATGGGGCAAACTGAGCAAGAGCCTGCTCCCACTCAGTCCCGGGAGGTTTTGTTGCCTTTAAAGTTAGGGAAGTTATACACAATGAATCAGGAGGTAATTTGTATCAAGGGTAAGCCCTACTTGACTATGGGGAAAAACTAAGTCTTCAAAGTTTGATTGCTACCACCAAAATCCACCCTTCTCCCAAACCCCACAGGAAATTAGGAAAGGAAATGGGGATTGAAATAGGGAAGGTCAGGGAGAGCCAGAGGAATTAGATAAGCTACAAAATCTCAATAGAAAAGGCACAGAATCAAGGCCAGGTTTCAGCCCAAAGACCAAGCTCAGTTGGCCCTTCCTCTCTGTCCCTGCCTCCAGGATCAACTGCCCTTAGTCAGGGTTCTACACCTTCTTAACTGCCAGAAATTCTGCATTTAGCTGTTTGCAGGGTTGATAGCACCTCTGCATTACAGCTGCTTTTGACCATCAGTTCTGGAGGAGTTGGTTCCTGGCATCCTGAAAACATCTCTGTACTCTACTATGAGGATTCCCACTCCAGTACTGTTATTCTCTGGGACCTGCCTGGCTTAGGTCTTAGTTTAGTGTAGTCAAGTCTTTCCCCTGACCCTGTGGTTTGCCCTTAGCTTGTAAGTGTAGAATCCCAATTCCCATCCTTTATCTTGTAGTCCCTGATTAAAAACTCTTATAAACCTTTGCCTTTGGCCTGCTGGTTTCATAGGCCCTTGTCTAGGTGGGCTGAGTGACTGTCTTTTCCAGTAACTATAACCTCCTAGTAGTTAAACTTGGTCTCCCTACCTTGTTGGGTCCTGTTCATCTGTCATTCCTGTCTCTCTCACTCCAGTGTGAACCCACAAATAGTAATAGTTAATGTCCCTGATAACACTCCATTACAGTTTGTCACTCCCAGATGGCTGGGTAACAGAGAGTCAGGCAGGAAGTTTTCTCCTGGGTAGCCAGAGTTGGACTGGAAGTCAGGGGACTACAAACATTCTGTGGGGGGTGGGGGTTCAGACATTGGTTCTGAGCTGAAAGTTCTCAGCCATTGGTGAATCACTCAGAACTGCTCACCCCCCACCCCAGGTCATTCATAAAATCTCTGGGTAAAACCAAGTTACTCACAGGGCCAGAGTGACCCCAGAGAAAGGGTTTTCACCATTTTTTTGTGTTTTGCTCTGTTGTTTGTGCCTAATTGTAATTGTAATTGTTATTGGTTATTGTTGTTAATTGTTGTTATTAAACAGTAATTGTGGCTAATAATATCACTGATATTGTATACAGCTAGTTGGTTTGGGCAATGCTGGGAACAACGATGCTGGAGGATTGGATTAATTATATCATCTTGGGGTTGTGGCAAGGAGTGTTAGCTATTCCATACCTGTGGTTCAAAATCATACCCAGGTATTGTAGGGGTGTATTAGGTTTGGAATTTGCCCAACCTATTCTTACTATTAATGTCCTGAATGTATTATTATCACACACCCCAATCATTGTCCTTACTGGCTATATTGTGTATAAATTGAGGTGGATGTTCTTTCATGTCCCTTATTGTTGTAAGATCATAGTGACCTGGTGTTGTAGGGATTCAGAGACTAAGCAGATGTTACAGTTGTTGCAAATCAAAATGAATAATTTAGAGTTATATATGCAGAATAGTGGTGTTTCTGGTCAACCTCCTAGTCCTCCTAATACTGCCAATGTGGTTTTACTTTCACATATGGGAAATTCTGGCAAAAGTGTTACATCAAAGGCTGAGTTGGAACAACAGGCACTGAACAAGGGTGATAAACCCATTAATCTTTTCCCCCTTCGCTACCTTCCGATTGTAGGTGATGATGGCATTTTCCATGTTAGACAGCACACTAGGTTTAGGACAGAGGATGTAGAAAATTTAAAAAGGAAAATCCCCAATTTCCACAATGATTCTGGGAAGTTTGTTAAGATCTTTAAGGCATTTATCAAAGCTCATGACCCTGACTTAGAGGATTGCTGGTATGTATTGGGGGAGATCTTGTCAAATTATGATAGGGCCAAGTTTGTTGAGGAGACCAGGAACACAGAGGGGATGACACCATGGCCAGTAGCCTGGGAGGAACTGGACCCTCAATTCAGTTCCAATATACAGAATGTTAAAGCAGGCGAGAAAGTCATTAATAAAAATCATGGGAAAAAACTCTCATTGTCCAAATTCGTGGTCTAAATTTGAAAGAATCAGGCAGACTGTACAAGAGACCCCAGAAACATTCCTAGATAGAATTAATGAGGCAGCTGAGATGTATCTGGGTATGAATGTCTCAGAGGATACCACTGTGGACCACGAAAAAGAATATTTGTAAGGAATGCTGTTCCCCAGGTTAAGAAGATCTTTACAGATAATTACCCGAATTGGAAATTTCTGAGCCTGGATGAGTTAAAACAGAAATCCACTTATGTGTTTATGCAGAAGAAAGATAGGGGAAATGATGAGAAAGACACTCTAATTGAAAGCTTTAGGAAACAGTTAAGGGAGGCAAATTCTAGAGACAACGAGAAAGAGATAAATGAAATTAAGGCAATGGCAGCATTAAGGGCAGCAGAGAAGAAGAATGCCAATAATTGTAGACCTAGTGGCAATACATACACAAGGAAACAGAGACAACAATCCTGCTGGGTTTGTGGGCGAATTGGACATTTACCCCGAGAGTGTAGATTTAGAAGAAGATCATATGGGCAGAGGTACAACAATAACAATGGATTTAATCTGCTTAACAATAATTATGGATATAGGGGAAATAACTGGAATAATGGTTTTAATCATGGAAATGGCCAGCAAAATATGTTCCAATGCCAGAATGCATGCTGCCAAGGTTCTCAAGCTCCTGATTTGGCAACAATTGCAGGATTACATGAAAGCAGGTGTAAGGCTGAAATACAGTCATATTGTACAGGGGAATGTTAATAATGGTAACATGAATAGAGGGACAGCTTCATTATGAAGGTGTGCCCGAAATTTAGAAGTGATTAATCAAGGTAATGGGGCTAAAGTGAGTGTTGATGAAATTGTATGTGTTAAAGATAATGATACTGTAGTTGTGAATAATGGAAATGGTGCACTTGGTATTACTATTGATTTGATTGGTGATAATAAGAATTTAATCAATAATGGTGATGAGTTGATCAGTGTTAATTTAAATGAAATCAATGATACTTTTATCAATGTGAATGATAATTTGTTGATAATTAATGATAATTTGAATGGTGTAAATGTTAAATTATCTGAATTAGCTACTGGTAATGGTATAAATAGTACTTTAACCAATGTTAATGGCAATTTATCCAATGGTAGTACTAATTTAACTAGTGTTGGTAATAATTTGATTAAAATTGATGATGGTTTATATGGTGTTGATAATAATTTGATTACTGTTGTAAATAATGGTGAGAAAAAGAGAAATAGTGTTGTAAATGGTTTAGAAGTTCTAGTAATTGTGAAATTAAGAATAATAATAGAAATTGTGATTTGATTAAGGATAATTTGATTGTAAATAAGAACAATGATACCAGAATAGAGGTGAAAAGGACCAAAGATGTAAAATCCTGGGAAAATTCTGTAATTCAAGACAATGTTAATTTGGATGGATAGGAAATAGCTGAGCTATGTTCTGATGTTACTGTTTTAGCTCCTGTGTTGGAAACTTTCCAACCTCCCAATAGTACTGAACCATACCTGTCTGTAACTATTGGAGATCAGATTTACAACCTTCTTGTAGATACCGGAGCCAGTAAATCAGTTTTGCAAAGCTTTTCTGAGGGTTGTGCAGCTGTTGGTACAATGGATGTCGTTGGTGCTACAGGTGTAACTCAGAAAGTAGCTGAATTGCAAACAAAAATAGTAACCCTAGGACCCCTTTCAGTAGAACATGTATTTTTGTGTGTTCCAGAATGTACAATGAATCTTTTGGGAAGGGATCTGTTGTGTAAATTATGGGATACTATCCAATGTACTGAATCTGGTGATATTTCTTTGCATCTCCCAGAGGAATCTTTTAAGGCCTTTCCATTGCTTTTCTTAGATTCCAGCAGTACAGAGGATGACTTAGGTACTATCTATCCAATACCTGAGGATATACCTAAGGACTTGTGGTCAAGATCATCCACAGATGTTGGGTTGCTAAAATCAGCTACTCCAGTCAGGGTGAGGACAAAGGAAGGACCAGTTCCTTGTGTGCCTCAATATCCCTTGACTAAGGAGGCAATTGATGGTATACGCCAGATTACTGAGTCCCTAATCCAACAAGGGATAATAATACCATGCTTTTCTGAGTATAATACACTGATTTTGCCTATAAAGAAGCCAAAACCAGATGAAAATGGCCGACCTCTTTACCGATTTATTCAAGATCTAAGAGTGGTAAATGATTATGTCATCAAAACACATCCAGTTGTTCCAAGTTCAGCTGCTATAATTTCTTCTGTTCCAAGTCAGGCTAGATATTTCATAGTGGTAGATTTATGTTCTGCGTTTTTCTCAATACCAATTCACAAGGATTCTCAAAAGATCTTTGCTTTCACTTGGGAGAAGATTCAGTGGACCTGGACACGTCTCCCACAGGGGTATAACGAAACACCTAGCCAATTCTCTCAAATTTTAAATCGAGATCTAAAAAATATTAAATTCAAAGAGAGTAAATTGGTGCATTTTGTGGATGATATTCTTTTGGCATCCCCAAATGCAAAGGTGTGTCTTAGGGATAGCAAGATTCTTTTGATTGCATTATATAAACAAGGACATAAAATCTCCAGGGCAAAATTATATTGGGTTTTACCCCTGGTGCAATATCTTGAATTGTGTTGTCAGAGGGTTCCAGAAGTATTATACAAAAGAGAATAGCTGACATACAGAAATTGAGTGCACCTAAAAATAAAAAAAAAAACAACTTAGAGCTATTCTTGGAACTACTGGTTTCTGTAGACAATGGATTCCTGGATATAGTGAGATCACTAAGTATTTGAAAGATCTTACCAGGAATTCAAAACCAGAACCTCTGAAACTAAAGCCTGAACATCACTTAGCCTTAGATAAGCTGAAAGAAGCAATTCTATCTGTACCTGCATTAGGAATCCCAGACTATGAGAAACCTTTTCAGCTGTTTGGCAACGAAACAAAGGGTATAGCTTCTGGTGGTGTTGACACAGACTTTAGGACAAAGTTATTGTCCAATTTGCTATTACAGCTGTCAATTAGATCCAATAGCTGCAGGGACAGTACCTTGTCTAAGATGGGTAGCAGCAGCAGCTGTGTTAGTGCAGAAGTCAGCTGATCTAGTTTTGGGATGTTCTTTAACAGTCTATTGTTCACATCAGACAGAGCACTGATGAGAAAGTTCCATACTCAAGCATATTCAGATCAACAAATATCTAAGTATGAAATTATTCTCTTATATAGTGAGAACATCAAGTTGAAGAGTTGTAGCATACTTAATCCAGCTACTCTTCTTCCTGATTTACCAAAGAATGGTGAGCCATTGCATGAATGTGTTGAGGTAGTAGATCTTGTGGATATGCCTAGGATAGATTTAAAAGACACTCCACTGGAAAATGCAGACTTGGTGTTATTCACAGATGGATTATCATATTTATGTAATGGAATCAGATGTACTGCTGCTGCAGTTGTCACAGAATTTGAGACACTGTGGTATGGCTCATTACCTAGTAATCATAGTGCTCAGGGTGCAGTATTAGTGGCATTGAAGCAAGGCTGTCTTCTAACTGAAGGTAAAAGTGTAAATATTTACACAGATTCTTGGTATGCATTTTCTGTTTGTCATGCAACAGGAATGATCTAGACGAGGTTTTATTACTGCATCGGGAAAACCAATAGCTCATGCAGGAATAACAACTGAGTTGTTGGAAGCAATTCAAAAGCCAAAACAGCTGGCATTAATTTGTTGTTGGAGTCATACTTGTGGTAGAGATTCAGTCTCTAAAGGAAATCACAGAGCTGATATCACTGTGAAGTATGTAGCCCAGAATGTTCCAATTTATGTAATGATTTTAACATCTATTGATTCTGATGATCTAGAGAAAGCTTATGTAGACTCAGACATCCAGAAATGGAAGGATAAATTTGGAGCTAGGAAAGAACATGGGATATGGATTACTGATACAGGAAGACCATTGTTACCAAAAGATTTGTATACCTATTTGTGTCAAGCCATCCACACAAAAGGTCATTTTGGTACACAAGCTGTTGTGGATTCCATCAAGAGACCATGGGTTGCTCCTGGAATAAGTACTGTTGCAAATAAGATCTGTAATAGTTGTTCAGTCTGCCAAAAGTTCAATAAAAGTGCATTCAGAAAGAAAGATTTAGGTGGCAGGCCTTTAGAATATTGTCCATTTGAGAGTTTACAGATTGATTATATCTGTATGCCTAAAGCTGGAAGATACAAGTATTGTCTTGTGATAGTTGATAGACTAACTAAATGGCCTGAAGCTTTTCCATCAAATACCAACACAGCTAGTCTTGTGGTGAAAGTGTTACTCAAGGAAATTGTGCCTAGATTTGGTGTACCTTTAACCATAGATTTGGATAAGGGATCTCATTTCACTCAGGATATCCTTAGAAGAATCTCTGAGAATCTAGGAATAATACCTAAATATCATGTTCCTTATCACCCGCAGAGTTCAGGTCAAGTGAATGAATAGGGAACTCAAGACTATGGTTGGGAAACTCTGCTGAAACTCATCTTAAATGGACAGATATTCTTCCCATAGCTTTGTATTACCTATGTATGAGGCCAAGAGCAGATCTGCATATATCATCATATGAGATGCTCTTTGGACATGCTCCACTACAAGCAAAAACTTGTAAAGCTCTTTATGAATCACTTTTAGGAGGTGATTGCCAAATTGCTTCATATTTAAGTGCTTTGCAGCAGAGGTTAAGAGAATTACAGGATATGGGAATACTGGTTCATTCTGGTCCATTGGATTATTCTCTTCATAATTTTCAACCAGGTGATATGGTCTATGTGAAAAATTTTGCCAAAACATCGGCAACAGAACAAAATTGGGTAGTTCCTTATACAATTGTATTAGTTTCACCATCTTCTGTAAAAGTTTTAGGTAGAGATTTGTGGTATCATTGTTCGTAAATCAAATTAGCACATGGAATAGATAATGGAAATATAGAGATGATTAATAATGAAGAAGAAGAAGAAGAAGAAGAAGAAGAAGAAGAAGAAGAAGAAGAAGAAGAAGAAGAAGAAGAAGAAGAAGAAGAAGAAGAAGAAGAAGAAGAAGAAGAAGAAGAAGAAGAAGAGACTGTGTAATTTGAGATCTTCAGTCAATGAAAGTCCACAGTCAGAAAGTTCAGTAAGGAGAGAACCATTCCAGTGGAAGAGGACATTTGGATGGAAGAGGACATGGATGAAGAGGATTGTTGTGAGGAAGATTAGATTAGTTAGTAATTAAGAATTAAGGTGTACCTAGCAGGAAGGAGCTGGAGGTGGGAATTCCAAGATGGAATGAACGAGCAGGAAGAAGTGACTTATGCTCTGAGAGGGGTTAGCACAAACTGTGGTTAGCCCTGGGAGATCTCAGAGTAAAGGACACCCTGCATCCTGATTTCCCTGGGATCCTGTGTGGTGGTGGCATCTAGCAAAGAGGTCAAGATCTACCGTACAGTACCAAGGGAAGAGGAGAAGTTTGGGATCTGGTGGACAGTGTCTCAAGCACACTCTCTCAACTTGGTACCTGAGACCACCTTGGCTCTTGGCATCCAGAGATTATCAGTGGATTACAGTGAGAACCCCAAAGCCACATTAGCCCTTAGCTGTGCTGCTCAAGCCTGGCAGTCATGCAGAGACTCCATTACTGCTCCTTGGGCCCTGCCTGTTAGATCACATAGATTAGTGTAGAAATAAGTCCTCCCCTTTGCCCTGTGGTTTTATCCTTTAGGTTCTAAGTATAGAAATCCCTTTCCCACCTCTATTTTAGTTAAATATAATTAAACTTGTTAAAACCTGTTACCTTGCCTGTTGGATTCAAAGCCTCTGGCCCAGGGTGACAGTTGATCAACAGTCCCTTTGTCAGTTAGGAGCAGCTTGGCTGTTCTGGTCTCCCTGTCCAGGTCTAGTCTCTCCTAAACCCCAGTGTGTAAACCCACAATCATTTGGACTTATTATAACATCCCTGGTGTCTCCATTATTTATTATCATTTTGTACAGGATTCAAGATTTAGGATTTATGGACTTTGTATTAAGACTGATGAACTTACGAATTGAACTGATAAAACTTCATTTTCAAGGATTTTCTTAAAGAAGAGGATTAATCATGGTCAATTTGGATTAATGGTTTGGAAGTATTTTGGGTAATGTAAACAGTATCACTACATACTCATATGCATCCAACATTGCACATAAAACTATCAAGAACTTCGATGGAGAAGAGGAGAAGAGGAGAAAAGGAGAGAAGGGAAGGATTCCTTGAGGAATGGAACATCATAAGGAGAAAGGAGATCTACAGGAGATCTGTTGTTTTGGTAGGTATCATACATCCATCAGTAACATGTTGCAACACAATATAGTGAAGAAACAACATAACAAATCAGATACATATGACACAAACATGTTAGGATACATTGTGTTCCTTATGGAATGAAACAATGTATAAATACTAACAAAATTAGCATTAACTGTAGGATAAGTAAGTACTAACAAAGGATAGTTAGTTACAAAGATTAGCTAGTTATTTAGGTAGATATAGCTAGACTAATATACTAATACCTTAGGGATAGTTTTTTAGAATAGTTTAGGAATATAGTATTAGACTAGATTAGAGGATATGGTAAGGTACTAATGTACATTAAAGTGCAAATACAACAAACATAACAAAAATGCATTACATGAAGAACATATAGCATACTACAGATCACATATCACAAAATAATGTAATTAGTTGTGTAATTAGTATGTGTATATTGTAAATTGTATTATAGTGTAATTATTGTATATATGTAAAGAGTGTACATATGTATATTTTATGTGCATATATTATGTGTACATATATGTATTATATGTATATAATACATGTATATGGTATGTATATATTGTATGTTTGCATCATATATATATGTGTATAACTAAATTCTGTGAATACTTTGATATAATTGAGTTGCAAACATTTAAATGTAATTTACATAAGGGAGTTTAATGTTTTGTTTTAATTTTGATGTAAAGACTTATGCAATATTGTGTTAAAATGTATTTTTCAAATTGTTTGCATTTATTGGTTGGTAGGATATTACTGTATTAGAAGAGGAGTTGTGTTTGATGTTTGTTTTGACTTTTGTGTTGATATTTCATATTTGCTGTTGATTTTGTTGGAAATTTTGCATTGTTACTTGTTGCTTTGTACTTTGAGCTATGTAACTGTTCAATGTTTTTATCCCTTTACATTTCCTTGTTAAAATCCCCGGTGTAGGGTAGAGTAGGATAGTGTTAAATAGAATAGAGTTAATGTAGGTTGCTTGTTATTTTGAGTTAGAATTTTAGTTTAGTTTGTAGTGCACAAATACCAAAATTTTGTTAATTTTGGCTTTGTGCAAAGGGGGGGAACTGTTGTGAGGAAGATTATTATTTAGCTGTTATGTAGGAAACTTAGCAGGAAGGGCTGGAGAATTCCACATGGAATGGGAAAGCAGGAAGTGGCTTGCACTCTCTGAGAAGGACTCCATGGTGGGAGTTACAAGCAGTAACTGATTCCCTGGGAGACCTCAGAGCTTGTGGAGTTGCACCCTGATTCCCCAGGATCCTGGAGTGTGGTGAAGGTTGGAACAGAGGACATCTATACTGCGCAACAGCACTGAGTAGAAAGTGATCTGCAATCTGGTGGACAGCTTGGAGGCTCCTCTCCCTACTGGGCTGCTTTGGACCATCAGTTCTGGAGGAGTTGGTTCTTGGCATCCTGAAAACATCTCTGGACTCTACTGTGAGGATTCCCACTCCAGTACTGTTATTCTCTGGGACCTGCCTGGCTTAGGTCTTAGTTTAGTGTAGTCAAGTCTTTCCCCTGACCCTGTGGTTTGCCCTTAGCTTGTAAGTGTAGAATCCCAATTCCCATCCTTTATCTTGTAGTCCCTGATTAAAAACTCTTATAAACCTTTGTCTTTTGCCTGCTGGTTCCATAGGCCCTTGCCTAGGTGGGCTGAGTGACTGTTGGGGCCTAACTGCATTTCCAGTAACTATAACCTCCTAGTAGTTAAACTTGGTCTCCCTACCTTCTTGGGTCCTATTTATCTATCATTCCTGTCTCTCTCACCCCTGTGTGAACCCACAAATAGTAATAGTTAAAATCCCTGATAACCCTCCATTACAATAGTCACTATGCAGGTTAGCTTTGTGCTTCTTTGGAACCGAGCAATGGCTCTTTTTGTTTATCCTTCTTCTAGAATCAGAAAAAATCATTAAGCAAAGTCTCATAAATTTTTAAACAATCAATTGAATTATTTCTATAGTCTAAAGCTTTTTGGGTATGCATTGACATTAGGGTTTATGGACATTTTTAAAATTACCCTACTGCAAAATTAAAAAATAATTTTTATACTGGCAATATGTGCTTCAAGTCTAAAAAAGGAGAGCAAAAATAAAACTCAAATATTGAATTGCACATGCAAGAAGTGTTATGGTGGTATGGTGCTTCTTCCCAGATGTTTCCTATTACAGAATAAAAACAATAATAAAAATGTATTAAAAATAAACTATATAGCTTACAATCAGTGACACACTGTGTCAGCCAAGGAGAGATACAATACAAAGTTTTCTTACCCAAAAATGAGATCCATTTCCTTTTGTACTTGGCCATGAACCACTCTGTGAGTACAAATGATTTTCAGAAAGTAAGAGTTTTTATAAAATCTAATACAGTAGATAATGCACATTCAAAGAAATACCAAATACCCCAAATTTATAATAGCCCAGTTAATGACAATAGCAAACACACCCACTATCATATATAGGACTCACATGAGTCTCTATATAACCAGTTGCTGTATGACATTTTAAAAACCTATGAACTGATGGATATTTGTTACAAGTTCTACAGATGCAGCAAATGTTTCAACCTTGGCAAAGATTTTTTTTTTAAACCCTTAACAAGGCAGAAGTGTGCTAATGGTTAGGCAATGGGAGTCAAGTTACTTGCCCAGGGTCACAGAGCTGGGAAGTGTCTGAGGCCAGATTTGAACCTAGAATCTTCTGTCTCTAGGCCTGGCTCTCAATCCACCAAGCCACCCAGCTGCCCCAGCAAAGATATTTTTAAACAAAGTTTATTACTGCCATTATTTCAAAATTTGGCAGAAGCGCCTTGAAAAAAACACAAACCTCTGTACCGCTAATGAAAACATTTTGGGGTCTATAGCATCATCAAGAAATCTAGATTGTTCTGGTGGAAGCAGATTAAACTGAAGAGTTAAAAACATGCTTGCAGAAGCTACTTTTGGCTTCATGCTTTATATAAAAAACTTTTTGGCAGGAACTTCTATTTTGTTCTCTACCTTTAATTGAACATTCTTTATTATATGTACATATATATACATACATACATAATATATATAATTCCAGAAACTACTAGATATCTAGAAATCATTTCTGAAAACCCCTTAAAATTACAATTTAAATTCTTAAGTCATTAAATTCTCCAAAAGTTCTATGCAATTGTAACCAGTTTTAATAGAGTCTATCTATCATCATCTTTGTGACAATTAACAAAGGAAAAATGAAAGATAAGACTGTATAGGCAACATGTGACCTTGATGGATTTGGTGGCAAAGCTAGCATACTATAAGGACGTATGGGCTTTTACAATGATATGTTCTTCAATACAGTCATAGGGGAAAGATGCAAATAAAAATCATGTAACAGAATATATCTAATAGCCAAAAACATAATAGCTTAAAATGATTGAGTATAACAGAAATATATTAATTAGATTAATATATGAACTTAATAAAATTAAAACTTAAAACAATCAGCAAATAAGATAAGCATGAGAAGGACATAGGCATTGAAGTCAAAAGTCCTTTTCTCCAATTCCAATAGACTTCTTCACTATTTAGAAGGGAAGCAAAATTCAAAAGTTTAACATCAATAAACTTCCCGATCTCATTAAAGGTTCCTTCCTTCCCCTGTATTTTCATCCATTTGCATTTTTTGGTCACCTCTCTGGGTGTCCCAATATATGCACTGGGCAGAATCTCCATTCTGTACTTTGAGAGTATTTAAAATTTTCAAAACTTTGTCTAAATATTTCAGTTTGGTCTGTAATTTAAGTAGCATGGCTTGCTGCATATTCTTGAGGAGAAGGAAACAAAATAGGAAATATGTAATTTATATACAAACTGCTAGTAAAAAATCAAGAACAGCCAATATGCATTGCTAGTTCTATAAACTCCAGAATTTCAAGCATGTTTTGCAACATTTCAAGCATTTTTCTGCAAAAATGAAGGCTGAATGGATTTTATTTAACAAAAGGGGTAAAAGCATATTTGCATATGATGGACTGACTTTGGTGTTTTGGGTCAGGAGGGAAAAGGAAAAAGCAGACTTATTCCCCAAAACTCTGACTTCAAATCTATTGATTTGGTCTCTGTCCTTCTTGTGGAAAAAAACAAAACACCCTTCAGTAGACATTGTCTTAAGTAGGAGTCTAAAGTCAGCTTAAGAATTTGGCTTAGAAACTAGAAGGAGTAGTGGGGGTGAATAGCACAGTTTTTTTGTTTGTTTGTTTTTTCCATGCTGTGTTCCCCATCTGAAAATGGATAGGACAGGCTGGAAAACCCACTTGGGGTGTGGAAAGGGATTGGGGTGAAAGGATTTTTATACGTCACCTTCTGCACAGAGACTCAACTCAGAGATAGTAGCAGGAAGGGCCAGCAGAGGAACTCATAGATTTCTCAGCACACTTCAGCAGTAGGGAGACCTGGGCAGAAGCAGCAGTGGCCTCAATGGCACAAAAAAGCAGGTGGGCTGATGTGAAAGCAGGAGCCTGCAGGCTGGGCAGGGTGGCCAGCGAAAAATGGCAGGAGTGTAGGCTTGAAAAAATGTATCTCTTCTCTATTTTTTCTCAAGGCTTAAAAAGTATTTTTTAAGAATTCTGTCCCTAAGGGGCCAGCTGGGTGGCTCTGTGGATTGAGAGCTTGGTCTAGGGATAGAAGGTCCTAGGTTCAAATCTAGCCTCAGACGCTTTCTAGCTATGTGACCCTGGCCAAGTTACTTAACCCCCATTGCCTAGCTCTTACCACTCTTCTGCCTTATTCACTCCAAGACAGAAGGTAAGAGTTTAAAAAAAAAAGAATTCTGGCCCTTCGTGGTTGCCACAATGTGAGTTTCAATATTAATATCCAATATTCTAAGTATTATATTTAATAAAATTTATTAATAATAACTAATATAAAAAAGCTAGAGCAAAAGTCACCATCCTCAGCCCCACACATGGGAAAAAAGACGAAGAAGTGCTTATTGCAAACTATATACAAAACAAGAAAAATGTAAACATGAGGGTACAGGGAAAGGAATGCTGGGAGATGAAAGGAATTCTGAGGAACATAATTTAAAGGTACAAAATCTTCACTAATACAAGCAGGAGGTACAGTGTGTGGCATTGTAAAAGGGGAAAATGGGAAGATTATGGTTGGACTGCATGTTTATAGTTTGGTCGTCAGGAATATGTCACTCCATCCAACTTAGAATTAAGTGGGGAGGGGGGAGGTCTGTGACCCACATGTGATAGTAAGTGACTAATCAAAAACAAGTGACTGCCCCCTGGGCAGTCCAAAACAGGGTTGAAGCTGCCATTTGTCCACGAGAAAATGGACATGGACACAGGGAGTGATGAAATCTATTATCTTTTAAATATGATGGTAACTTCCTGTGAGGGGTTTTTTGCCTTTTGAACTTGGTGTTGGAAGAGCTCGGGTGAGACCTCACACTGCTTCCCCTTGAATTGTCACATGGGTAACTTAGGCTGACTCTCTTTCCTTTTTCCCTTGGCATTCTGGAGGCTCTAGCCTCAAAGAGGCCTCTCATCTTAGAGAAGGCCTTGTGGCTAGAAGCCTTGTTTAATAAACCTCTTTGCCCCCTCTGCTGGGGCATCTGAAGCCCCACCTGGTTTGGGCCTCTGGTCCAGGCCAGAATTTCTCTCTCTCATTTTCCCTACCTTCAACCTTCCAAATTGTAAATAAACCACCATAAAGTCATCCTGACTTGGGTCTGTTATTATGTAATCAAGTAATCAATTCCTGGCGACCAAACTTTAAATATCCAGTCCAATCATAATCTTCCCATTTTCCCCTTTTACAGCATGTAGTAGGTTCTTAAATTCGAGGTGAATTGAATTATTGGGCATTTAAAGCCCTTCACGAGCTATTTTCTTTATTCCTTTTTAGTCTTTCTATATTTTACTTCTCTTCATGAACTCTAAGACACCCCTATACTGGCCTTGCTGCTATTTCTCACACACAAATACATCATGTCTTTGCCTCAGCTGTCCCCCATGTCTGGAATGCTGTGCTTCCTCACTTAGTTTCCCTGGCTTCCTTCAAGACTAAGTTCACCTCCTGTAGGAGACCATTCCCAGTCATGCTGCTAGTTCCATCATATATAATACATAAGCATACATATTATACTTACATAGTTATTGACATATTATCTTAGAAGGTGAACATCTTTAGCATAAGGAATGTGTTTTATCCTTTTTCTACAGTGTTTAAGAAGGTATCTGGAGCACAATAATTTCTTAATTATGTTTATTGACTATCTGATTTAATCTATTTTGTAGTACTTTGACTCCAAATGCATATACTATACACTGTTTTGGAGGAAACTGTTCAACTTTAATTTGCTTACTCTTTGGCCTGGAAAGGAGAAGAACAAAAAAGGGCTAATAGGGAGTAGAAACTCAAGAAAAAGTACTTTCCTTGGTGCGCTTGAATTAGTCCACACAGTAGAACTTCTAAAAGTATTGAAAGAACTGGTGGGTATGATTATAGAACCACTGTAAATGATATATGAAAGATTGCAAAGAAGAAGAGAGAAAGAGAGACAGAGTACAATTCTAGAGAAAGGCAATTATCATTCTGATTTTCAAGAAAGGGAAGAGAATTCAATCTTCTAAGTAGAGACCAAAAATTTTACTTTAGTTCCTAATATAATAGAATGCATTATTAATGGGATGGCTAGTGAATACCTAGAAAAGGAAGCAGAGATTATAAAGTGACAATCATGGCTTCAGTAGGAACAAGTACTGCAGACTAATTCCATTTCATTTTTTAAGGCAGTATAATTAGTATTTGTCCCAATCCAGTGCCATGACTTAGGAACTTATAAGTAGCTTTATAAAATTGAGTTGTAAAAGCAGTAGGCCTTCATTTGGCATTTTTCTAGCACACAACAGAGAAGGCTTTGTTGGATAGATTGAAATCTTAAAAGTGGGAAAATGGTAGGTGTAAGAGGGATATGAAGAGAGGTACTAAAATAGCAAATGACACTCCTCTGAACTCGGACAGTTTCTTATTCTCAAAATAGGGCAAGATCCAATACTTCCACATCTTATTATAGAAGAATAATGAAGTGGAGGAACTATGCATGTGGCTAGAACCTCAGATATAAAAATATTTGGGTAAGAGCAGAAGGAGGGAATGCACTAAAGTATTGTTTTGCCTCATATATGGTGCATTGTTGCCTTAAGCTCTCACCACTTCTATTGAGTTTGATGGGTGGATCAGGGATGCAAAAGAAAAGTAATTTTATGGGGAAATTGAGGTCTCTAACAGGCACCTCTATTTGACTCTCAAACTTGCAGGCAGAAATCTACCAGAGAAGCTAGAAGTTTCCAGCAAGGAAGAGTGTAAATATTAGATTTGGGATGGGCACAGTATTCCAAGTTTAAGAAAAGGAATGTTTAAAGCTGAGACAGCTTATCAGGAGAAACCTTAATATCAGAAAACTCAGAGTAACTATCTAAACTACTATACTGTAGATCAAGGGAATACTGTGCATATAGCTTACTTCAATGTTAACAAAATATTAAACAAAGTCTCATATTAATCTTATAGAGGGTTTAGCTATTTGGGGTTATCTATTAAGTAGATTTAGAACTTTTTGGAGAGATATATTCAGACTGGTTATTAATGGTTCATTTTCATCTTGGGAAGATGTCTTAGAATGTTCTAGTGATTTGTGCTTGCCCTTTGCTATGTGAATTTTTGTTTTTCAATAACTGATAGAAGAATGTTTATTGGATTTTCAGCTGACATAAAGTTCAATGGCATAGCTAACACAATTGAATGATAAAAAGATCCACCAAAATCTCAAAAAGTCAGAACATTGAACTGAATTAAATAAGAAAAAACTGCACTGTAAAAAAAAGCAACAAACAAACCACAACCCCCAAACCATCTAAATACTTTAAAGGTACATGCTAGGAATATAAAGACAAAAAACAAAATCCTTGTGGTAAGAAACTTCTGCAAATAGTATTTAAAACAGAAATATGTGTTGTCAAGGAAAATGGAGAAGAAAGGATAAAGCAAGTACAAAGAGAAAAGGTGGTACTTATGTTACACTGTGAAGTGTCAACCTGAAAAACACAGAACTACTAAAGTAGTCAGCAAAACCAAAAAGAGTCAAGTTACAAATACTACAGAGTTTTGAAACCCTGGGGCTCTGGGGACAGTATCTCTGGAAGAATCACTGCCTGAGATGATTCTTCAAAAAAATAATAGAACTTTGGGACTTACATACTTTTGGGGGAACTAAGAACAAGGAAGCATGATTGGTTAGCTTTTCCATGTCTACAAGGAAATGAGAAGTCCAAGACAGGAAAAAGGTCCAGCCAAGGGCTCCCCTACCTGGAAGAAGACTTTGATAAGATGGGAGAAACTTCTAAGACAAAAAAGGGTACTTAACATTTGATTCTGTCCAATACTCCCACCTAAACTGGGATCATTAAGTACTTTAAGGGTGAGTCTGGGTGAGTTCTGGGTGAGTTCCCAGGGGACTGTTAACAGAAGTATGCGCAAAAAGACAATGTACTCCCCCTCAGTACTTTTTAAAATTAATTCAAAGATTTTAATTTTCACAATTACATGCAATAATAATTTCCAATATGCCTTTTCCAAAATTATAAGATCCTGCTTATCATTTTTATAGCATAATAGTATTCCATTACCAACAATATGCCACAATTTACTCAGCTATTCCTCAATTCCCTTCGATTTACAATTCTTTGCCACTGAGAAAAGCTGCTATAAATATTTTTGTATAAGCAGGTCTTTTTCCTTTTTTTATTATCTCTTTGGGAAACAGAGCCACTAATGGTATTGCAGGATCAAAGGGTATGCTCAGTTTTATAGCACTTTGGGCATAGTTTCAAATTGCTGTCCAGAATGGTTGGATTTCACAACTCCAACAACAATGTGTTAGTGTCCCAGTTTTGCAACATCCTCTCCAACACTGATCATTTTTCTTTTCTGTCATATTGGTCAATCTGATAGTTTTGAGATGGTATCTCAGCATTGTTTTAATCTGCATTTCTCTAATCAAGAGTGATTTAGAACATATTTTCATATGATTATTGAAAGCTTTGATTTCTTCATCTGAAAATTGCTTCATATCCTTTGACCATTTGTCAATTGTGGGAATGACTATATTCTTATAAATTTGACTTAATTCTCTATTGATTTGAAAAATTAGACCTCAATCAGAAAAAATATTTTCCCCAAATTTTTTCCTTCTAATCTTGGTTACATTGCTTTTGTTTGTAAAAAAGCTCCTTAATTTAATATAATCAAAATTATTTATTTTATAACTTGTAATGTTCTCTATCTCTTATTCATTCATAACTTCTTTCCTGCTCAAAAAATCTTCTGGGTAAACTGCTCTATGTTATACTATTTTACTTATGGACTTACTTTTTGTATCTATTTTGACCTTATCTTGGTATGGGGTGTGAAATATTGGTCTATACCTAGTTTCTGCCCTATTGTTTTCCAATTTTCCCAGCAGCTGTTAAATAGTGAGTTCTTATTCCCAAAGCTGGGATCTTCGGGTTTATCAAACACTAGGTTGCTAAAGTCATTTACCCCCCTCCTATATTGTGTATACGATCTATTCCATTGATCTACCATTCTATTTTTTAGCCAGTATTAGACAGTTTTGATGATTATTGCTTTATAGTACAGTTTGAGATTGTATACTTCTAGGCAAGTGGTTCCCAAACTTTTTGGGTCTACCGCTGCCTTTCCAGAAAAAGTATTACTTAGCGTACTCTGTCACATACCCCCTTACAGTTATTCACCACTCCCAAATGCACTTGTGACCATCACTGCCCCCTGGATCTCTGCAGCACCCATCAGGGGGCTGTGGCGCCCACTTTGGGAATCACTGTGCTAGGCCATCTCCCTTCACACTTTTTTTTTTCATGAATTCCCTTCATATTCTTGACCTTTTGTTTTTCCAAATGAATTTATTTTTATTTCAGCTCTATAAATCAATTATTTTGGTTCTTTTTTTTTAGTTGCATGTATATTCCTGAGTACTCTGCTAACAGACTGGCAGATACATATCCTTTAAAGGCAACACAAAAGTTTCACCATCATAATGAACTTTAATCTGTTTATTGAATATTTCCTTCATACCATCTAAGACTTTCATATTAGTATCCTAGTAACCTACCTAAATTTCATCTTAAATTATACTTTTAAGTTGACAAAATTGGATACTAGGGAAGAAGAAGAGGAAAATTGAGCGGCCAATCTGCCATATAGACTTTGTCTCATCCCACTCACAGTTGATGGTGGAACAGAGCAGTCCATATCCATAATACAATAATAGTTAATCCTACATTTCACTGTATCCCTAAGAAAAAAAAGAATGATGCAGAGAGAGGGAAAAAAGAATTGAAAAGGAGAACTATTAGGACAGGTAGGTGGTGAATGTAGTAGGTAGAGTGCTCAACCTGGATTCAGGAAGACTCATGTTCCTGAGTTAAAATCTGGCCTCAGATACATCCTAGCAGTATCACTCTGGGCAACTCAATTAACCCTACTTGCCTCAGTTTTCTTATCTATAAAATGAGCTGAAAAAGGAAATGAGAAACCACCCTAATGTCTTTAACAAGAAAGCTACACTGGGGAAATTGAACATGACTGAAAAGACTGAAATAGATCAATAGCAGTAATGTAGGAAAAAGAATTGAATGATAAAACAAGAGCACTATGCTATATTCTTTGATAATTCAGGGTATCTTGGACATCTTTCAACTTTTTTTGGAAATAGTAAATTTTTAAGTAGAAACATTAAATTCAGAGGAATATTATTGTATTTGACCCTCTGTAGTATTACAAGAGCAGGTATGGTTCAGTAAATGGCCTTGGATTTAGAGTCAGAAGGTCTGGGATGAAATCAAGGCTTTTTTACTTACTCTAACGTCTCAGACAAATTATTACACATAAGATATTTTAAGGTTTTCAAACCACTTCATATATATTATTTCATTTGTCCTTTTCAAACAACTCTGTGAGGTAGGTACTCTGGGTATTATATTCATGCTTTGCAGTTGAGGAAACTGAGGCCCAGAGGAATTAACTGATTTGTTCACAGTCATACAACTAGTAAATATCAGATTTAAACCTATGAACTTTGATGGCTCCAAGACCATAACTATTCCCTTTGCATTGTGTTATGATGTTCTGAATCAGGTTCTTCAACTACAAAATGTTTATCTCAAGGTGTTGTGAGAATAAGGCAAGCTAATTTAAATAAAAATGCCTGATAAATATAAGCTATTATTAAACTGTATAAAATATTCACCAACACCCTATTCTAATACCTTATCATGTCATGGAGGCAACTAGGTTGTTGAGGAGGGGTTAAGCCAGGAAGGATTTGAGTTTGGACTCATCACTATTTTGGCTGCAACAAGATGATTTTTTGTGTGTGTGTGACTATAGAGAATAATCCAAAGTTTCATCCTTAACTACTCAATCTATGATTTTGAAATATAAAATATGCTTAACAGTCACATTCCAGTGCTATACCACAGCCTGGAGACTACCCTGGCTTCTCCAAGGATAAACTACAGTAGCACAAAATCTAACTGGTCTTTGCAAGCTGAATGGTTTTATAGATAGGCTTACTCATGGAATGCATCTCTATTACCTGTAGAACAGATTCTCTAAATTCAAAAGAGCCATATCATTTGTCTGGCCATGGAATAATTAATACTTTTGGTCATAGCACCTCAAAATATTGTTAAGCAGCTAAGGCATAGAAGAGGGTTATATCTTTGACAATGGAAGGAGGACCTATGTGGACAAAAATTACACATTTATGAAGTGTGTAAGTGTTATATTATGAAGGAAGACCATTTTTCTTTGTTTCAGATTGAAGGTGCATTTACCCAAGGGGTTGGACTTTATACTATGGAAGAACTGAAATACTCTCCTGAGGGAGTCCTGTACACATGAGGCCCAGATAAATATAAAATTCCTTCAGTCACTTATATCTCAGAGGAACTTAATGTTTCCTTATTAACATCCACCAAAAACCCAATAGCTTTCTACTCATCTAAGGTAAGCATCCATGACTTTAATTTATGTGGCTGTATAAATGACTGTTTAATGAATGAAGCTACACATGAGAGGGTCTAAAGTGAACCTAATGATAGTGACTAGACCTATGATTTTCCTGGTATGGGTACTCTGAGGAAACTTTCTCATGTAGTTGCTATGTATAGTTAAAAAAAAACACAATCCTTTTCTTTTGTCTCATTATCAATTCTATGATGGAAGAGCAGCAAGGACTGGGCAACTGGGGTTAAGTGACTTGTCCAGGGTCAGACAGCTAGGAAGTGTCTGAGGTCAGATTTAAACCTAGGTCTCAAGTCCAGGCCAGGTCCTCTATCCATTATGCTAGAGGGGGCTGCTCCCCTCCTTTTCCCCACTGGGCTTGAGGACATTTCTTACCTGATCTGCCCCTCTACCCAGACACTCAATGCAAGTGCTTCTTCTCTTCCTTATCTGGGGTAAGGTGTGTGTGTGTGGGCTCACATGCCATGTGAGAGTGCAGTTTGGGCACTTGGTCTATAAAACGTTTTCCATCACTGAACTATGCCATGCTACTAATGTTAAAAGACCCTAAAAGAAAGGCTCTAACATGTTTTGTGTAGGCTTCCTGGGAGAGTGTGCACATAAAATGAGAAGTACAAATGATCTCAATCTTCAGATCACAGATTCTTTAAACTATTGAATATGTGGAGGAAAAATTGCATTAGAATGATGTCAAGCTATGTAAGATTCATTCAGAACTTAATACCCTGATGCTAGACCTGGACATTTTATGTCAGTTAATTAAATATTTGGCATCTGGTATATACATCATTTGATCATCTTTGATATGTATTATCTGCCTTTTAAAGATAATTAAAAAAACAACCCCCTGGGAAGGACATACTGTGTCCTTTTAACATGTAGAAATTTGGCCAGAAAGTGGTCTAATAATGAAAAATATGATTGATTCTTAGGTGAGATCCAAGGCCTATTATTAATTATATTTCAGGTTTTGATGCCTTCTAGAAGGAATATACAATATTTTTTATTTACTCTCTATATCCTCGATAACTTAAAACATGATGACTTGCACATCCTAGGCCTTCCCGGCAATTTGTTTAAGTTTTTGGGGAGAATTATGTTCTCTATGTGGTATATCTCCCCTACTTTTATTTTACAACTAGAACAAAACCAGAGATTGTGCCAAGGGAAATATATATTTGATTTTAAGTCAAACTGTCTATGCAACAATGCACATTTTGATATTTTAAATAAAGACTAGGTAAGCCCAAAGGGCAGTTTGACATTTGTAGTTATGACCTCTGAAGGTTATTTAACTGCTACCTTTGTAAATTCATGTGTTTTTTTTTAAGTCTATAAAAGTAGGATGAACAAAATGTTCTGTGCACCATTCATTTAGAGGAATATATAGGTGACTAGATTGGCTAATAGTAGATAATTGTGAAATGTAATGGGATTAAGCAAAGTATCAATCACATTATTTTCTTGATTTAGAAATTGAGGCAGAATATATTCCATATGTGTGGGAGGCCAATAAGAGAAACAGAGTCTTAAATAGATGAAAATCTGAGACTCCTCTTTTGACTCCTTTTCATATCCACACCTTTTCTTAATAACATTATAAGTCCCACTGGAAAGCTTTAAACAAACCAGCAGTTACTGGGTTAATAATTTCTCTACAAGAAAATTAAGATCCCTAAACTCTAAGAATATTCCTAAGTCAGCCAAGGTCAGAGGTAGACAAAACTCTATCCAACCAGGTGCAGTCCTCCCAATAAAAAACACAAGACTAAATTCATTTAAGATATCTTTAGAATATAGTTACAATTCTCAGAATTTGCTTGCTGATATCCAGGCAGCTAGAATTCAGCCTCGAACCCTGTTTTATCTTTACTTTGAAGCCTCAAAGGATTTTCTCTTGTATAATTTGTAACCTCTACCAGCTGTAAAGTTTTTCTTTGTGTTCTTTGTGTAAAAAAATAGTATATAATAAACTCCATGCTCCTGGAGACAGAGCTGTAAGCATGAGCTAAAAGACAACTCCCTTGTTCCATTATTTCCTTATCAACTAAACTGTCTTCATAAGATTATCAGAGATGATAGATAGATCTCGAGACATATGGGTCAAGATCAGAGGGAAAGATTCAATACATATAAAAATATTAAAAGTAGCACTTTTTGTAGAAGAAAGGAACTAGAAGAAATATTTGTTGTTCATTGATTGGTGAATGACTAAATACATTTATTTGTATGACAGTAATGATATATTATTGAGCTATAAGAAATAAGAGAAACTTGGTAAAAGTTATATGAACTGAAGCAGAATGATCTAAATAGAACTAGGAGAATAATTTGTGTAATTAAGAAACGTATAAAAGACAACAACAACAAAAGGTTTCAGATTAATATAACAGCTAATCTTGATTTAAGAAGACCGATAGTAAAGTATGCTGCCCACCTCTCATCAGAGAGATGGTGGACTGTGTCCATAATGAGGCATTTATTTATTTAATAATAATACATTTATTTGGAAATATGGCCAATGTGTTGGCTTATTTTGTTTAAATGTACTTTCTTATAGGTGACTGTTCAATGGGCAGAGAAGAAATCTATTGGGAAATGACAGTGAGATTATAAAAAAGCATCAATAAAATAGCTTTTAAAATACTTTTAAGTTCACATGGGTTGCCTATGTCATCCTGAAAGGACTATTAAAGAAGGGACTAACTGTATTTTCATATTGATTATTGTACTGTCTATGTATTGTTTGTTTTGGGTGTGGACATGAGAAACTCCCTTAAGAACTTTGTTTTCTCTTAGGGTCTAGGTGAGTCAGGAATGTTTCTTGGATCATCTGTACTCTTTGCTATAGTTGATGCTGTGACTGCAGTACATAAGGAGAGAGAACTGACCCAGTCTTTTATGATGAGCAGCCCTGAAACCCCTGAGCTGATTCAAATGATCTGTCTGGATAAATTTACAGACCTGGTATGAAGCTTTCTCTCTCTGTCTCTGTCTCTGTCTCTGTCTCTGTCTCTGTCTCTGTCTCTGTCTCTGTCTCTCTCTCTCTATCTCTCTCTCTCTCTGGATTCTCCACAACTTCTTTCTCTTCTTCTCTGTGACATCTCAGCTTGAGGAAGGAAGGCAGAAAGAATTAAATGTTAAGTAGGCATATCACTTTACTAGTGGTTGTGAGGATGAAGGAAAAAGAAAATAAAACCATTAAACACTGACTTCATCCTGCTTTGGAAACGTATTATCCAAAAAGAAAAAGGTTTTTCTAGACTCTATCTGTCCATCAAGAAAGACACAGTGGTATTCTGGCAAGAGCACCAATCTTGGAGCCAAGAGATCCTCATTTGAACCTTGGTTTTGACACATTAGCTATATGACCTTTAGCAAGTCACTTTGTCTCTGAAGCTAGTGAATGTGCTCCTCTTTTGAACTGAATGATAATACTTGCATTACCTAATTTAGATAGTGGTTGTTAGAAAATTGTAAACCTTATAGTGCTATATAAGTGTGAACCCAATGTGATCCAAAATGAATCCAACTCCCTCCGGAAAGCCTTTCTAATACAACCCATTATTATCTTTCCTTCTCTGATTAATAGCACTCATAATCTGGGTCATATGTTTTGGCAGTCAGTCAATCATTTATTTAGTGCTTCCTTTGTGCCAGGTTCTAAGTGTATGGAAGAAAGATCCCTACCCCCTTATACTTGATTTGATTTAAGTGACAGTGATAAGTTTAAACCTAATTAGTATTGTGATTCTAAAGTATAGTGATAAGTTTAAATCTAATCAATATTGTGATTCTGAAGTGATTAGTATAATTCCATTATAATCTTAATTATAATTAGTAGAATTTATGATTTTATAAGGATCTCTAACTAAAGTATAAAACTGCTTCTAAGGGAGTTTCCAACTCTTCCCTAAGTCATATTTCCCTTCTATCATAAGATGCTGACCATATGAGTTTCAGGTCCCGGAATGCTGCATCATGTCCTGATATGGTGCAAGAATGCTCACCCTTTCCTATTTGGAAATAACCATCTGCCCAACAGATCAGATGAGCCCTGAGATAATGGTAATCAAGATTTCTTAATAAGGGTATTGTCTTGTGATTTGACCTTAAGACTAATATGGGTTTTCCCTTAATAAACTAGCCAATCAGCTTTGTAGTTGGGTAACAGTTTCCAAAAGAGTCAACCTGATCCAGTGTCTTGTGATCAAATCATCATCCTTGTTTGGAAATATTCACTTTGTCATTGTTTTGGTATAAAAACCAGGTCTCTGCTGCTGAACCTTGTTCGACTGCTGGTTTCTAACTCTGTAATTGGCATGCAGCATCTGGGTTTATATGGAGGACTTGGCCCTCTTCCAATAAACTCTAAAATTCTACCTTGACTTGAAGAAATTTGGCTTTTGACTTTATTTATCTAAATTGTTTAAATTGAGGTGGTGGGTAAATTTCCACAACATAAGCAAGGTAAAGGATTACAAAGGTAAAAATGAAAGTAACTGTCCTCAAAAATTTATTTTATCACAAGAGCCATCATGTAAGTTTATACAAAATAAATAAAAGAAAACTGGATAGGGGTGAGGTTTATCAGGAAAGGCTTCATATAGAGGATGATAAATGAGCAGTTGAGGTTTAGAGATGGTAGTATGGGAGACAGCTAGGGCAAAAGTTCTGAGAAGGGAGCTCAAGTATTATGTGTGAGAGACTGCAAGAAGAGCAATTTGACTGGACCCTGAGTATGGGTAGGAAAGTCATGTATAAAAAATAAAACTATTTCGGTAAAAGGACCAGTTTCTAAAGTACTGTGAAAAATCTTACAGTTGATTTTGGAGACAACAGTGGGGTATTTGATGCTTATAGAATAGAAAAGTGATATGGTCAGATTTACATTTAGGAAAATCACCTTAATTCTATGAAAGAAGGATTAAAAATGGGGTAAGATTTGATTCAGGGAAATGAATTAGTAGGCTGCTACAATAGTCCAAGTCAGAAGTAATACTGGGGTGATGGCACTCTGAATACAGAGAAGGTGAAAAATGCAAAGATATTGTTGGGATCAAAATCACTAGTTTTGGCAACTGCTTGATTATATGGGTTGGGGGAGAATGAAGAGTTGAGGACAATATCAAGGTTGTGAACCTAGGCTAATAGTAGGTCTCTCAAGAGAACCAGTTGTTCAGAAGAGAGATGGATGTGAGGGGAAGCATGATGAGTTCATATTTGGGTATGATAAGTTTAAAATTTCTACAGGAAATCCAGTTTGAAATGTCCAGGAGGCAAGTGGAACTCAAGAAAGACTGGTAGTGATTTCTGTAGAGATGATAATTAAACTGATGGAAGCTAATAAAGCCACCCACAGAGTGAGAATGTACAGATAGAAGAGGAAAATATGTAGGACAGAACATTGTGGTACATTCAGACTTAAGAGGAGTGATATAGATGCTAAGTAGATAAAGGACACAAAGAAGAAGTTATCAAATAAGTGGAAGAACTACTCTTTTTTGACATTTATTAGTTTATTGCTTAGTAACTAGTTGGTGAATGCAGCCTAAATCAGGGATGCTTCCAAGCCTTAGTCACCTTCCATGCTGGCTGGATCTGGCCCAGAGAATTAGGTTGTTGAATGTCTTCTTGGGTGCTCACTGAAGTTTTGATATTAAGACTTGAACTTTAATTAAGAAAACAAAAAGTTTCTGAATCTGGGAGAAGGAAGGAAACCTTTTCTGCTGTCTTCTCCATGGATTGCATCACTTTGGCAAATAGTTATCCTGGCCAGCCTTTCAATGTCTTCATTCTTGAAATGTAATTCTTTAAGTAACATGGCTATAGACTGTGTATATATGACATTTTTCTGAGAATGCTTCTGCATCAGGATCATCTGGGATAACACTGATATAATACAATAGCAATTAATGTCCATTCTGTGGGCTTGTGAATGACGTTTTTAGTTGTTAACCAAAAAGACTGGATGAGATTTTCTTAAATTCAATGTAAATTTCCCTTAAAGTAACCTGAAGAGAACTCAAGATACTTTACTCAACTTTTCAAGCATGATGCATTTTCTAATCTGCTTCTGAGAAGTTGAATCTATCAGTGGAAATGTGGGATCATCCTTGTCTACTATTTGTTTTTCAGGAGACTCCTAATCCAGAACATATTTTGGAACTCCCTTAATCCTTAAATTCAGCGATTCAGTTTCTTTGTTTTAGGCACTTGTAACTAGGCAGAGAGTGCATGGTGGTGCCTGAGGGGCTGAAAAGTAGAGCCTGATCAGGGTGTTTTGAAACACCTACCTATCTGCAGATTTGTAACTGTCCAGGCCTGTTACTAGGGCCTTCTCATCTTTGTCTTCATCTTTAGCCTGAGGAGTGATGGGAAGGCTGTGAGGGGGCAGGGACATAGTTCTGGTTATGTAAAACTTTACTGTTTTTTCTCTCCTCCATTCCACCAAAATCTCCTTGAGGTTTCCAAACAAGTCTGCTTTGGCTTCAGCAGGATCCACTAGCAAGGGACTGGTTTTCATTACATGAAAACCTATAGAGGAAAGAAAATCTAGGCAGAAAAGTAGAGGCAAAATACCAGCTGGTATGGAGAGATAGAGAAGGAAGAAGACTGAGAAAACCCAGGAGATTTGGAAATTAAGAAATCACTGGTAACTTTGGAGAAAGTATTTTCAATTGAGCAATGAGGTCATAAGCCAAATAGCAAACTGCTTTCCTCAGTTACATTTTTATAAGCACAATAAAAATAACTACTGTCTGAAAGGCTTTCTATTTCCAAACCAGTCATTTGCTATCTTGATTTTTTTTTAGCTTTTCAAGCTCTCTAGTTTTCCTTAATTCTACTAATACCATTTCCATTAAGGGCAGGAAAAAGAGTCCTGAGTCTCAGCTGAAGAGCAAGGAGAAATAAGAGAAAGAAAGAGAGGAAAGGTTCTATTTTGGAAAAGGAGGGTTACAAGAAGAGGAAACCAGAAAAAGACAACTGAGATGTTTTATAAGTAAATGTATAATAAAAAGTGGCTTAGCACTAGCCAACAATTCTAACTTATGTTAGAATGTCTACTTATGTTACAGAGTCAAAGCCAAGACCAAAACCATTGAAAAATATTTTATTGAGAAGACTGAAAAAACATTCAGTATAGCTTTTTGAAGGCACACAGTTTTATATGCTCTTTTATTTTTTGGGAAAATGAGGCCAAGAAAGATGACATGTCTTCCCCAATGTCATCTCACGGGGAGTATCAGAGAAAGGATTTGAACAGAGGGCATCTGACTGCAGAGCAAGTAGTTTTTATTCTATATCACTTTAGAACTTTTCTACATTGTCATTTTAGTCAAAGGCTGGAATGGTGGATGCTAGGAAAAGGAGAAGCATGAGAGATCCTAGAATACAGCTGTGAGCAAGACTGTTTACTAATATTAATTTAGCTTCTAAAATCATCCTGATGAAGTATGCTGAGGAAGAGAATTCAAACATAGTTCAAAAAGAAGATGGCTATTTGGGGCTTACTAGGGATGCTATAATGCTACAATCCCTTATTAAAAAGGACATAGGGGATGGGGGCAGAAGGAGGGTGGCAGGTAGGTGGCTGAGTGGATATAAAGCCAGGTCTAGAGAGACAAGAGATCCTGGGTTCAAATCAGACCTCAGCCACTTTCTTGCTGTATGACGATTCTAGGGGCAAGTCACTTAACCCCCATCGCCTAGCCCTGACTGCTCTTCTGCCTTGGAACCAATACACAATATTGATGCTAAGATGGAAGGTAAGGGTTTAAAAAGAAGATAAAGGAACCTACTTTAGCAACTCACCTCTTTCATACATCTCCTAATGACTCAGTCTTAGACCTTGTTTTACCACTGATAACACGAGCAAGTCGTCTGAAATTTTCAGAGCTGATGGTTATTAAGCCTGACATGTCTACATATCTGGGTTGTGGTAGGGATCAAACAGTGGCTGAAATACATATTTTAAAATCTGCAAAATTACCTGTAGATTTTCATTGTTGCTCTTTGAGGTAAAATGTGAAGTAAAAAAAGAGCATTGGAACTGGAATTCAAACCTTGACTCTACCACTAATAAAAATAAAATAACAATAACAGTAATAATATTGAATAGCTTGCTTTTAGATAGCACCTACTACATTTCCAGCACTGTGCTAAGCTCTACAAATGTCTCATCTGATTTTCACAACTCCAGGAGGTTCTACCAAGACCTTAATTTTATTGAGGAAACCAAAGCTGATAGAAATGAAATGACTTGCCTGGTGTCACACAGCTAGCATGTGACTTTAATATAAAGTGTATCCCCTTATACCACCTGACTCACCTCATTAGGCAGGATGTCATCCAGTCATGTGACTGCCAAGTGGCTACTTGAAGTAGTCCTGATTTGCAGAAGGGTGACCTATCAGGACTCCAAGACTGGGAACTCAGACTGTATAATCAGAAAGCCCAGAAAGTTAAGCCTGGACAATCAGAAAGCCCCACTAGGAATGGCAAAAATGGTCTTATTAAGAACAGGGATGGAGCAGTAGGCTTCTCTCTTTTGCTTGGGACTCTCTTTCTTCCTTCTCTGGAGCTTATCTGAAATGGCTTATCTCACTGAATGGCTTGAAGCTGTTATCGGGGGACTTGAGGGAAACCCCAGGTTCAGGACAAGTACCTTTTGCAAGAATGCAAGACTCCAAAACTTAGCTTAAAAATAAAAAGAGAAATTTTATTAATATGGAATTCATTTTGAATTTCACTGGGGGGAATAGTGGGACACTGCCTCCTAGAGGGGATGGTTTCTGGGCTTCTTATACCCTTTTGACAGTGGGGACTGGGAGGGCTATGTGACAAAGAATGAGGGAATGGAATAAAGTTGAGCAGAAGTGGGGGATGTTTGTCACCTGGTTGGGGGCTAGAGTGATATTTAGTGTCCCAAAGAAACAAGGGGTGGCTGGCTATAGTTTAGGGGACAAATAGATGTCCTAGATTACAACTCAATGGTATCAGGGCATAAACAGAAGTTGTATATTTTTGTCCATCTCAATCTAGGGGAGAATCCAAGAGGAATATTTCTCTCAGGGGTCCTTATCGTGAGTCTCCGATGCCCACATTCATCTTTTCCTCAGCATTACAAGAATTCAAGGAAGAAAAGGAACTTTCTTGTTTTCTGTTTGACCTGAAACAGCTCTAGGATTTGGGGTGTCAAAGGGACACCCAGGGTCCCATGCCAAAGAGAGGCTTGAAGGCTTTTTAGTTAGTGCAACCTGGTGATCTTTCTCTGTCTGTGTCCCTCTCTCTATCTGTCTGTCTCTACCTCCCTCACCCCTCTCTTTCTCTCCCTCTCTAACTTTATTAAGAAATAATTATAAACTAATATATAGCCTCCAGAGAATTTTGATCTTTACACTAGTAAAAATTTGAACTCACTTATTCCCAAGCTCAGACCCAACATTCTGTTCCTTGTGCCACCTAAATGCTTCATATCATGAGATCTTGGACTGGTCTTTGAAACTTATTTATCACACTCATGAAATGGAAATACTATTTGCCTTAGGGACTGTGTGAGAATCAAATAAGGTAATGTTCATGAAAGTGATTTTTAACTTTAAAATGTGATTATCATTATGAGTCTGCAAAGAAAAGAAAGGGAAGGATAAGATGATAAAACCTTTTACATCCAGAGATTTAGTTAAACCTGAAAATAGAAGGCTGTAAGGAGATGATAATGGGTTGCACTGAAGAAAGTGTCACTACTTCCCATCAACCTTCCTCTGGTTTCTGGGATCCAGAAATGCTGCCAAGGGTGTGAGCACCAATGTGGGGGTGTGGGCCCACACCCAAAGAACAGACAGTTGTTTTCACTATGCTAATTCTATTCCTCAGGCACTTTCTAGATTGCCACCTCTCTACTAAGTGAATTAAGCTATAGCTTCTGAAAGAGCTTTTGAAATGCTCTCCTGCCCTAAATCTGACTGGACAGTTTTCCTAAGCTCTGAATTTCCAAGTCATTGCCTAAGGCATTGTGGTAAATGTCAAAACCCTAGGAGGAATGCTATTAGGTGAGAGATGATCTGAATAGTGAGCTATTACTTTTTTCAGCCTCTGAGACAATGTAAATCAAAACATGTGGGCCAAGGAAAGAGCAGGGTCCTGTTGAAAGGGACTAACATTGGTGGTAATGTTATAGGAAGGAGAATTTGAGGTGCTGCTGAACCTGGAGGCAGAAGTTGAACATGGATCTCATCTTCTTCAGAACCCTGGAGATTGTCTTGGGACAAAGTGACTGCTACATTTGAACCATCATTGAATTTCTAGTACACAGATAGGAAGGTGTAGTAGTATATTATGGATCAGGCCATTTTATATGTGCTACATAAGGAAATGGAAGAATTGCATAGGAGAGACTGTTGACCCTAGAAGGCATGCAGTGACTGGCATGTTGTGAGGGTTTATTTAGTAATTTATTTAGCAATAGTGTTGGACCTAGCAGGAAGGGCTGGAGAATTCCAAGATGGAATGAAGGAGCAGGAGGTAGGGCTTGTGCTCTGGGAGAGACTCCATTAATGGTTGGCACAAACTGTTGCTAACCCTGGGAGATCTCAGAGTTAAGGAAACCCTGCATCCAGATTCCCTGGGATCCTGAGTGGTAGAGGCTTTCAGCAAGTGGACAAGACCTGCAGAGTGGCACCAAGTGGAGAAGGGGTTTGGGATCTGGTGGACAGCATCTCAAGCACATTCTTTCTACCTGGGTACCTTGGATCACCTTGGCTCTTGGCATCCTGTGACCATTCTCTACTATATCTCCTCTACTATATCTCAGGTGCAGAACCTCCTCTCTTGTAATCTGAACCACCTTGCTCATATTCTGTAACTCCTGGCTAACTTTACCTCTCCACAGTCATTTCAGAAACCACAACCATTGAATGATACCTGTGCAGGCATTTTCCCCTTAAGGGAAGTGTCCACAATAGGACATGATGGGGATGTGGTTACATTAAAAGAACATATGCCTTTCACGCCTCAGGATATAAAGGAATTTGAAACAAGATACTCACAGTTATGAGGAAGAACCGATAGCAGTAATAAAAAAGATGAATGACATTTTTTTTCACTATGATCCTTCTTATAAAGACGTAGACAAATTGCTCCAGGCTTTCCTAATGGAACATGAGTGGAATAAAATTATCCCCCATGTTTACAAAGCCCAAGGACTCAATGCAGCACACTGGCCATCTCAAGATCCTAAATGTGACTATAACAACCCCAGAGAATATACACAATTAAGTCTTGCTAGGGAAGCCATTCTCAAAGGAATGTTAGAAAGCTCCAAAAGGCTATATGGCTGGAACAAATTTAAAAGCCTTATATAATCCGATGATGAGACACACTCCCAATTCATGGATAGGCTCATTTAACTGGGAGGTAAATACATGGACCTTGATATTTCTATTGAAAAGGATATTAGGCAAATAAGAGAACAATTTGTCAATAACTCTTGTAGTGAGGTCCAAAATTACTTTAAAACACATTGCCCAAAGTGACCTGAGATGGATCTTGAAGAGTTAAGGAGAACTGATGTTTTTGTCTCAAAAGGCCCTTAAAGAAAAACAGGAAGAGACTAATGATTTAGTGGCCAAGATTCAGAAGGAACTAAAATCTTTAAGTAATAGAATGGATAAATGAGAAAAAGGGCATGATACTCAATCTATGACACTTGCTCTTCCCCAAGAATCTATCAATCCCTTAACTGCCACTTCTGTGAGAAGAAGGGTCATACAATGATAAATTGTAGGAATTTGTTAAGAGTAATCAGAAACCAGTTTAATGATAATTATGTGTGTTATTTAAAAGTACTGGGGTTCTATTTGGAAGGATTGAGCCTCAATATATGTATCAAAATAGTGTTTGACAAACTTCCTGTGGACATTTAGGGGACTTTGGAAAACTACATTCCCCGTGATCCAATGGGTTTCCGGTTTCCGTTTTTTGGACGTGGGGACATCTCTGATGTCCCCATGTATAGGGCAGCTTAAATTCAGAGGTTGGGCTTGAGATGGCCTTTTTTCGGCTTCGTAGAGAGAACAGGCACTGGCGGTAACTTTGATGGGCTTTTACCAGGCACGTGGTCTAATGATTTATCTCTATCAGCATGGCTTTTATTAAAATACTATTCTCCCTTTTAATCTCAGCCTCCATCATTTTTAATAATAACATATGGAAATAATCATAGGAATAATTGTTATAATAATGATTTCAGGAATCACAACATTTTAGACTGATAACAAATCTAGGAACATGGATCAGGCAATTGATAACTCATACCAAACGACTTCAGAGCAGTATATCTTGAGTGGAGCTCATTCCTGAACCACCCAGGGTGCTATTGTCTCTCAAGGGCGAGCCAAGGATCTACCCAAAGATTATGAAGTTGGATGGGAGTGGGGTTGGGGCACAGGAATCAGAGGATACAACCTTTTATTTTACAGACCCTGATGCTTTACTACCCATTGTCCCCATCCACTGCCCCCCATACTAATGAGCCCCATGTAACATTAAGGTTGGTAACATCTATTATGACTCTCTTTTGGACATTGGAGCTTCCAGGTCTGTATTGAAGAGTACACCTGACCCAGATGCAATTCCATAGGATCAATAAATGTAGTGAGGGTACTGGGGACACCCCTAAAACTTCAAAAACTTTCCCCTAGGATAGTGTCCAAAGGACCCCTGAATGTGGAGCATTCTTTCCTATTGATGCCTGGCTCCTCTATAAATTTTCCTGGAAGAGATATTTTATGAAATCTTAGAGTCACAATAACTTGTTCATGTAAATCTTTCCAGGTTATCATTTCTTGTAACACAATGATATTTCATCGCAATTATATATCACAATTTGTTTAGCAATTCCCCAATTGATAGATGTAATCTCAACTTTCAATTCTTTGACACCATAAAAAGAGCTGCACTAAATATTTTTGTAGAAATAGATACTTTCCCCTTTTTTGGGTCTCTTTTAAAAACAGATTTAGTAGTGGCATTGTTGGATCAAAGTGTATGCACAGTTTTAGAAAACTTTGGGAATAGTTCCAAATGGTTCAACAGAATGGTTGGATCAGATCACAACTACAGCAACTGTGCTTTATTGTTACAATTTTCCAACATCCCCTCTACCATAAATCATTTTGACTGTTGAATTGACTAATCTGATAGGTGTGAGGTGGTACCTCAACATTGCTTTAATTTTCATTTCTTTAATTAAGGACTATTTAAATTTTTTTCATATGACTATAGATGGCTTTGATTTATTAATCTGAAAACTTACTGTTCAAATCCCATGACCATTTATTAAATGGAGAATATCTTATATTTTATACATTTCATTTAGTTGTACTATTATATATTTGAGAAATAAGACCTTTATCAGAGATGCTCATTGTAAATTCCCCTCCAACCCAGCTTTCTGCTTTCCTTTGGTTGCATTGGTTTTGTTTGTACACATCCTTTAAAAGTTAATATAATCAAAATTATCCATTTTACTTTTTACAATGCTATTTCTCTTGTTTCATCCCAAATGCTTCCATTTTCCATAGATCTAACATGTAAGCTAGTTCATACTTCCCCATCTTGCTCATGATATTACCCCTTATGTTTACATTGTATGCCCATGTTGACATTATCTTGGCATACTATGTAAGATGATTTATCCCCAATCTCTGCTATACCATGGCTTGCTGAATGGTGTTCATATATGATGTGGTACCCAAGGATGCCAATGCCTCCATTGCCATGACTAAGAGACTCATTTAGGGTGTGGATTGCTGTCCCACTCTATCATAGTCATACATCATACATTTTTCAGCTATTCCCCAAATAATAGATATCTCCACAATTTCCAATTCTTTGCTACTTCAAAAATTGCTGCTACAAATATTTTTATACATACAAGTCCTTTTCCTTTTTCTTTGATTTCTTTGGAATATAGACCTAGTATTTGTACTATTAGTCAAAGCCTTTTTTTAAATAGCCTTTTGGATATAATTCAAAATTTTTCTCTAGATTGGTTGGACCTGTCCACAACTTAAGTTCTACCCACAATGTACTAATTTTCCCTTATTCCCTTCATCATTTTTCATTTCTGATAGGTATAATGTGGTACCTCAAAGTTATTTTAATTTATATTTCTCTAATCAATAGTGATTAAGATAATTTTTTATGTGACTATAGATACCTTTGATTATTTCTTCTAAAAAAGGGTTCAAAGCTGTGTGTTGCTTACATGAATGTGAATTAAAAATAAATGCCTGTTCAAATTCATAGACCATTTATAAATTGGGGAACGGTACTTACTTTTAGAAATTTAACTCAATTCTTTATATATTTGAGAAATTAGGCGCTTATCAGAGAAACTATAAAATTTTTCAATATTATTTCATTGTCTATGGTAACAAAATGCAGTTTCCCTGATCATCTCTCTTTTTTTTTAATTTTAAACCCTTTACTTCTGTGTATTGACTTATAGATGGAAGATTGGTAAGAGTAGGCAATGGGGGTCAAGTGACTTGCCCAGGGTCACACAGCTGGGAAGTGTCTGAGGCCGGATTTGAACCTAGGACCTCCTGTCTCTAGGCCTGGCTCTCAATCCACTGAGCTACCCAGCTGCCCCTGATTATCTCTTTTAATTAGGTCTATTTTATGCTTAGTCTGAGATCATGAATGCTACCTTGTCTTAATTTTTCAGCTGAGTCATAATTGACTTTGCTCTGGTCCCTTATTTTAACTCTCTATATATGTTTCTATTTCAAGTGTGTCTCTTATAAATATGCTATTCTTGGATTCTCATTTCTAATCTATTCTGTTATCCACTTCAATTTTAAAGTGTCCCGTTCACATACAGAGTTAAAGCTACTATATTTTTCTCCCCATCCTAATTTCTTCTTTTTATCCTTCTCTCTTTTTCCACCTATCTCTCCCAGAAAGGTCTGTTTTGTTTTTGTCCACTGCATTCCTTCACCTCCTATTCCTCCTTAGGTAAGACAGATTTCTATACCCCTCAGTATATATTTGTATTCTTCCCTCTTTGAACAAATTCTAATGAGAGTGAAATTTGTATATTGCCTATCACACTTTCAATTCCTTCCCCTGCAGAAGTTCTTCCTTACTTGCCTCTTATGTGAGATAATTTTTCCTTTTTTATCTTTCCCTTTCCCCTTCTCCCAGTGTAGCCTTCTTTTTCACTCCTTCATTTTTCAAAAGCATACCCAAATAATCGATTCATACTCATGCTTTTCTCCATGTAGAATTCTCTCTTGTCTTGCATTTGAATGTCAAATTTTCTATTCAAATCTGATATTTTCATTAGGAATCACTGAAAATTCTCTATTTCATTGAAGATTTATTTTTTCCTAAAGAATTATACTCAGTTTTATTGGATAGGTTTGGTGGTTGTAATCATATCTCCTTTGTCTTGCAGAATATTATATCACAAACCCTCCACTCCTTTAATATGGATATTGCTAAATCTTATGTGATCTTGAGTGTAGTTCCATGATATTTGAATTATTTCTGGCTACTTCAGTATTTGCTTCTTGACCTGGGAGCTCTTCAATTTTGCTATAATATTTCTGGAAGTTTTCCTTTGGAGATCTCTTTCAAGAGGATATTGATGGTTTTGTTCAATTTCTATTTTGTGGAAGCCTGATTGGAGAAATAGGGTCATGATAGGGCCTTTTATCTGGATTCCCTATGTGACCAATTCAGGCTGAGGCAGCCTTTGCATTTGGCCCTGGTAAGCTGAGCCCTGAAAAGCTCTGGTACCAGCATGTTGGTTAATCCAAAAACAATTTGACCCCTCCAGGAGGCTAATTGGAAGACATTTAGAGAAATAGAGTCTATAATAGCTATTTTATCTGGATCCCATTACAAAATTGTCGGCAAGTAAAACTGTGTGTATGATTTTTTTTTGCACTGCATGTCAGGACACAGATAGAATGGGTTATCTAAGGTAAAAATCTGAGACTCCTCTTTTGACTCCTTTTCAGATCCACACCTTTTCTTAATAACATTCTATTCTCATTGGAAAGCTTTGAGTCCTTAGCAAACCAACAGTTACAGAGTTAACAATTTCTCTCCTTGATAATTAAGAAGCCTGAACTCTAAAAAAATATTACTTAGACAGTCAAGGTTAGAACTGGACAAAGTTAGACAAGACTTTAGCTGACCAGATGCAATCCTGTAAATCAAGAGTATAAGACTCAATTTATTTAGGATATCTATATAATGTAGTTACTACTCCCAGAACTGGTCTTTTGCTAATGAGTGGCTGGAACGTGGCCTTAGACCCGGGACTTGTCTTTCTACTTTGAAGCCTCTAATGGGTTTTTGTATACTTTATAACCCCTACACAGCTGTAATTCCTTCTCTGTGCTCTTTGCTTGAAATCAATATATATTAAACTCAAGACTCCATTGCAAGTTGGAGCAGTTATGAGCTAAACATTAGTCTGACTGTTCTCAATGCTCTATTTCTATAATATTTCAATCCAACACTATTAAACACCACTCAGTATCCCTGGAAATATAGAGCTGGACTTCTATACTATTTTATCCTTTTGATCTAAGAAATCAGGACAGTTGTCCTTTATAATCTCTTGAAGGATGATGTTTAGTCTCTTTTTTGATCATAACTTTAACATAATCTATTAGTTTTTAGATTATCTCTCTCTTCAATCTATTTTTTTATGTCAGGTATTAGCCACGAAATATTTCACATTTTCTTCTTTTCCCCAAATACTTTTGACTTTATTTGGTTATTTCTTGATGCCCCATAGAGTCATTAGGTTCCATTCTTCCAGATGCAAATTTTAAGGAATTATTTAAGGAATTTTCTTCATAAACATTTGCATCTATTGTAATATTAATTTTTGATAAGAAAATGGAAACCAGGATGAGTGACAACCAATAGTTTAGAATTTGGAATTTACCCAGATGCTATGAGCCAAGGAGCAAAAGGCAGTTGCTGCCAGCACTATTAAAAGGCAAAAGCTGAATCCAACATTCTCTCAGTTGTGAGAAGGGGACCCTGCGTGGCCGGGTGGATAGGCCAAGGAAACTCCTCAAGTTACTTATATCCTGTTTCTAATCCTGTTTCATTGATTACCACATCATCAACTACTGAATAGAACTATAAGATATATACCAGGTATCTGATTATCAAGAAGAATATCATCAAACTCATACCATCTTGTCAGGGCCGAGGTGGTTGTCAATTATCAATTGATAATCAGGTTGTGTCAATTGGCTGGAGAGATTCCTCTTCCTCTCTGGCCCTGGTCAGGCTTCTAGTCACTATCCATTCTATTTCAATCCAATTGTCCATTAGTGGACAAAATTATCTTCCTAAAAATCATGTCATTTCCAAGCTCAAGAGACTTTAGTGACATGAATATGCTATTGGTGAAGTCACAAATTCATCCAACAATTCTGAAAAAGAATTTGAATCCAAAATTCTACTGATCTATCTGGAAAACAAAGTTTCATGTATTTATTATAACATTATTTGTAATAACAAAAAGCTGGTGTCCATCAGTAGGAAATGGTTAAACAAATTAGATTGTGTGTTTAGAATAGAATAATATGGTGCCCTAAGAATTGACAAATATGAAGAATTCAGGGAAATATTTATAGGCTTCTATGAATTAATATAGAATAAAAAACCCAGGAAAATTATATATATGTATATATATATATACATATCAACATATGTATATATATTCAGTGACTAAAATATAACCAGAAAGAATAACAAAATGGAACTAAACAGTTTGGCTGTTAAGAAAGCTTGTGAAAATGCTCCTCTCTTGAGAAATGATTGTTTCCTTCCTTTGTTAGAATCTCTTTTTTCTTTAAGGATCAGTCTTAAAAAATCTTGCACAATACCTTTCTATATCATTCCATTTGTTAGCTTTCCCTCTTTCCCAATCCCAAATTACTTAATATGGATTTTATATTTACCTATACTTATACATGAGGCAGCTAGATGGCAAAGTGGATAGAGCTCTCGGGCTAGAGTCAGAAAGACCAGAGCCAAATATGACCTCTGTAATAAGGGGATTTTTAGGATGTAATAAGGGAATCTGCAGGATGTAATATGGGACTGAAGCTAGGGGTAATAGCTGGTTGGAATAGAGGATAGGCCCTGTGGATAGGGGTTTATGAATCCCTAAGGCAATATAGTGGATGAGGAAGGTGCAATGATGAAGTTTGGTAGTTGAGGTGATAGGAGAAATAAAGGAATGTCTGAGTTTAGGGAATATAACACTAAGGTACCAATGGTTGCAAGGGAGAGGATGAGTTAATCTAAGGCAGGCAATAGCAGCAGGGAAACACAACCTGGGACCCAGGTTAGAGACAAAACACTGAAGGGAAATAGACTGAGCCCTTCAAGTAAAAGGACACTTTACAGAGCAAGATTAGAGCCAGCCAAGACAGCTTGAAACTGACTTGAGGCCTTAGTCAGTTTCACAGGAAGGAACTGGAAGGAAATATTGAAGTTACACTTCCTTCAAAATGGATATCCTTAGCTTCCCTCAAACTTCAGAGAGTATGTTATTCCTCTCTCTCTTCTCCCTCTCTTATTAATCAACTAAAGAAGTAGCCAAAAGGGTTTGATTAAATACAAACAGGGTTTATTGTGTTCTAGGATGGATTGGCAGAGTAAAGGATACAAGGTAGCCCTAACAGCTGCTTACAGAAACTTCAGGTGGGGGAAGGGAGGCAGGAATGTGAGACTGAGAAAGGACCTGCCTCAACTCAGCTCTCAGATGATTTTGTAATCAATGGGGTTAGGAAAGTTGGATACAATGATTCAATAGGTAAATTGTTGCAAGAATAAGCCCGATTTGATTATTTAAAATATCAAGTTTAAACTAATACTACGAACTACCCTCCTTTCAGACCCTCACAGGAATTCAGGCAGGGAAAATGAAGGTGGAAATAAGGTATGGTAGGGAGATTCAAAGGAATTAGCTAAATTAACAAATCTCGAAAGAAAAGCTGCAAAATACAGGCCTGGTTTCAATCTAAAGAAGAAGTTCATATGGACCCTGGTTCTCTCCATGAGTTCCCAGGACCAACTGTCAACTCTTTCCCAAGATTCTAAACTCCTTAACTGACAGAAGAACTCTGCAAATCAGTTATGCCCCCTCTCTTCACCACACCTCAAGCACTTACTAGCTGTGTGTCCCTAGGCAAGACACTTAAACCCTGTCTGCTTAAACTGGAGAAGGAAAAGGCAAACTGCTCCATTATTTTTGCCAAAAAAAAAATCCAAGGAACAGTTGGTTCACAGGTAGCAAAGAACAGTACATGACTGACTGACTGAACAATAACAAGAGCAATACTTTACATGTTTTCCAAGTTGTCCTGGATTCCTAGTAGAATATAATCACTTTTTGGGCACAGCCTTTGTATTCTCAGTATCTAGCACCGTGCATGACGCATAGTAGGTGCTTTAAAAAATGATTGTTGATTTTAAGGTTTAAATAAAGGGCCATCTTCTACTAAAAGTTGTTTCCTCTCTTCCTTTTTGCTAGTGCTTGCCCACTGTTCAACTTACTTTATGTTTACTTTTCTTATTCCATGGCTACTAAAATTAAAGGAAATATATACTCAACACCACAAAACTCTAAATAGGACAAGGGAAAGCAGTGGCAGAGGAGGAAATATATATCTCCTCTTCATATTTCTTACCATATTTTTTCTTTGTTTGCTGGGGAGGGCACAATATTGAGAGTCAAAAGAGGTTGATTCACATTCCGGCTCTGCTATTGCCTTATCTATATGTGGTTACTTACTACCTGTATAATCTTGTACAAATCATATAAATTCTTTGAGTCTCAGTTTCTACATCTGTTCTTCTAGTTCTGTGACACCTCAGTTGAAATATAGGTAGCCTTATGTTTCTTCTCTTGGACATTTGGACAGCCTAGAATTTATTCCTTGTTTTAATTGTATTACCATGGAATGGATTGTCAATTTCCATTCATAAGGGTGGAGCAAATTTTTTATTTTCTGAAGAAATACCCCTGGAAAATGTGAATTTTGTTAAATCTAAAGTAAATAAATTAATTGATCCAAGCAGTTTATACTTCAAAATACTTATTTTAAGAAATAAATGAGTATAGTGAATAAAGTATAAATGAATAGACCATCCTTTCAGAGATGAGTATTTGTTAGCATTTACAATTCAGAACAATTTGGCCCTAGAAAGAACATTGTATCTAAGCTCAGAGGACCAAAAATCAAAAGCCATAGTTGTACAAAATTGGATGTTTCATTTCCTTTCTGTGGGCCTTATTTTTCTGATTTTGGGAGTTTTATTAAGTGATCTATAAGATCTCTTTTAAGTTCTTAAAGGTTATGATTCTTAGATTTAAATACTTTCAGTTTATTCAATTTTTAAATGAAATCTTTTAATGCTAAAATATTTCTGTTCTAAAAACATACACACAAACTTAAGTGATAATAAATCTAGGTATTTAGTAATAAAGTATTAAAAGTTTAAATATTGGACGTTATAGATTTATATAATGGTTAACTAAATTTTTAAAAAGCCTTTTGTATTTGTGGTATTTATTCATAATTAATTCATATTATTATTGCTTCATTTTATATTGATTCTCCTGAGTAAAGGATACTTTTTACCTAAGTCTGACGCAGATAAGAATCTATAAATGATGCAAAGAGGAGGTAACTTCCTATGAGCATTAATTATAAAAGGTTCTAAGCAGTGTGGGAAGCAACCCTAATTGCAGCATTTAGGGAAGGGAGTTGATATAAATTATTCATTGGTCTTCTCATATTGACAGACTGATATTTTCCCTGAATTGCCAGGGATATTAGTTTTAATCACTTGGAACATTCTCTTGGCCATGTCTTTTACCAGTTCTCAACAGTCTGAACCTCTGACTTTCTTTGTGAATGGGAAGAAGGTGAGTTTTTGGCATGGTTATATGAGAAATTTCCATAGATTTTCCCAGAACAAGGACTTAAGGCACAGCTAAATTTCCTTCAGTAAGATACTCTCTCATATCTTTTCTTCTTTCCTCATCTTATTCCTAACTAACATTTTGCATTCAGAACTGAGTCAATGATAGGCATTCTCTAGATACCTAATGTAAATTTTGTACTAATTGAATACAAATATGATTGATGTTTTCTTATTTTTCTTTAGAAATTTGTAAAGGATGATGGGTATTTGGTAACTTTGCAGATTTTATAGTTTTAAAATCTTGTCCAAATATGGATGAAATTTCTAGAATTAAATTTTTATCTGACTGAGTTCACCAAGGCTAATATGACCATTATAGTAATGGTGATGAAAATGATTATAACTAAACATGTCTGAGCAAATTTCATGTGTGTCACAGTGAATTTTACTAAGTTTACAAACTATTCTAGAGACTAAATTGTGGCTGTCATAGATTCCTTTATTTATTTGACTGAGTTTCTTCAAAGTCTCACTTTGTTTGCTGGTATAGAGGAAGTCTCTATATCAGCAGAATATGCAGATTTTATCTACCACACAATAGGAGGTTTTTAGGATATATATCTTCTAAAAAGCCATGTATGCCTCTATTTGAAATATATGGAGTAACAATTTGCCAATATCTTGAGTGAGGTGAAGGCAAATAGAACTTAAGGAAAGAAATATGGTGGAATGATGAAACGTGATAGACTTTGCTACTAATAGCAATACAATGATCCAGGACAATTTTGAGAGACTTATGAAAAGAATGCTATCCACCTCCAGAGAAAGAAAGGTTGGAGTATAAATGCAGATTATAACATATGATTTATCACTTCAGTTTTTGGGTATATTACTAGGGGTTTTGGTTTTATAAGATTATTCACCTATATTGAATTGCCTCAGATTAGCTATGGTTGGTAATGGAGTCCAGCTAGAGGATGAAGCTGGCAGTCCTAACAATGGGAGGGTTAGGAATGTGTAGAATTCTTCCTTCTCTCTCCAACCACCCCCTCATCCCTGGGAGCAGTTGGTCCAGAAGGCAATAGCTGTTTAACTGAATCCCCTTTAGTTCAAGCAAATGGAGGCTGTACAAGCTTGGCTAATTCAGGGTCAAGTTGGTAAATTGACAGGGAATAATCCCACTGAGGTTAACAACTCTCACTGCTTAACCTATTCCGTAAACCCTAGGATAGAATAGGTTCCAAGTTGTCTTCAAATACAGATGACTTGCTCTCAGGACAGAAACTGCACCAGTGCTTAGATGAAAGGATCTTTTCTTTGGTAAAGTATATCAATGGTAAGTATATCCTAGTATAACTTCCCACAGGCCCAGTAGCTTAACAACCAAAGGGCTTTATTATTTTCAGGAAACAGGATGAGGGGAAATGGTTTTAGGAATGAAAGGGAGGTAAGCTATCTAATATTTTCAATGAACTTGTTGATACACATTGCCCAAATGGGAACGCGTTTTGAACAACTTAACTTCTATCCCACTCATTAAATAATCTTTCTCTTCATCTAATGTAACTAGGTTAAATATGGAAACATAATCTTGCTTGAAGATCTGTATAGAGACTAATTAAGATGCAGCAATTGAGATATTCTCCCAGTAGTAAGCCACTAAAGTAACACTTAGCCTTTGAGGCCAGAGAGGAGCTAACCAAAGGATAATCTAACTCTTCTGAGCCCTTGAACCCACAAAGAGTATGATCAAAGTATCCCTGCAAGTAGGGTGATCTGGCCTTTTATACTCAGAATTCTAACTGCCCCCTCTCCCGGAGTTCTGGGGGTCACAATGGAATTCTGTGAGGCAGCTTTGACTCCACTTATGATCATGAATGCTACATCCACAAAATGAGTAATATGGAAATGTATTTTGCTTGATAAAGCATGTATAACCCAGAACTAAAAGTGGATTAAGTTTTCTGAAGAATTGTGATAAATTTTTCTTTTTTAAAATTCTTACCTTCTATCTTAGAATTAATACCATGTATTGGTTACAAGGCAGAAAAGCAGTAAGGACTAGGCAATGAAGGTTAATGACTTGCCCAGGGTCACACAACCAAGAGAGGTCTGAAGCCAGATTTAAACCAGGATCTTTAGGCCTGGTTATCAATCCCCTAAGCCACTGACATGCTCCTTATAACACCTTTTTCTAATAAAAAAGTTTCCTACTTTTACTTTATTTTACCTAAATGAAATTGTTCATGTGGCAGTTGGTAGGCTACTGGTTAGAGTAACAGAAGACCTTTGGAGTCCAGAAGACCTTTTAAATCGTGGCTATGAGTCATAAAAATTATATGTATGATCTTAGAAAAGTAAATTCATTTCTCTCAGCCTCAGTTTCCTAATATATAAAATAGAGATGGTAATAGCATCTACCTCAGAAGGCTGTTGTCAGACTCAAATGGTATAATATATAGAAACTAAGATCAGATGTTTATACTTTAATATTTCAATAATCATAAAAACATATTCACCATTCAATATTTTAAATGTGTCATTTTTAATTTTCTTCCTTTTCCTACTACTTTGTTTTGGAAATCTCTGAGGGGAAAGAGAGAGAGAGAGAGAGAGAGAGAGAGAGAGAGAGAGAAAGAGTAAAGGTATTTGAAGCCATTTTTTCTAAATACTTAGAAATGAATCGATTTTGTGAGTTTGTATATGTATGTGTATGAGTTGGTGTATACGTATGTAGTGGAGGGAGAGATCAAATGTATAGACTGTACATTTGTATGTACAAATGTAAATATATAGGCTTTGTTCTTTAACCTATTACTGAAGGAATTCAAAGAATGATTCATTCTTTTTAAATGGTCCCTTTACTACTATAAGGAGGCAACTTTCTTCCTGAGATAGCTATAGAAATATTTATTAAAAATAGCTAGAAGTCATGTGCATTGACTGACTTTACGACTGAATGCAGTATGCTTTTTATTAATTTCTTACTCTTTCATTCACTCTTCTTTTGAAATTTTATAAGTTTCAAGAGGATTAAGTATAATTTTTCTCTTTGAACTGGTGCTGGGATTGGTGTGTGGTAGACTTTGGACAAAGAGTGGTAAAAGTGCATTGTGAAAGCTTGAAATCAATAGTCAGACTTGGAAGGTTGCTTATAAGTTTTGGAAAAAACAATTACAGACTGTGAAAGACCAGGCTAGTGTCATTCTATGAATCTATGCCTGAGAGTTAAGGTCCTGAATTATGTTTTTGAGGAAGAAGGTTCCCTTCCAAAGTCTTGAAAGGAAAACTTGGAAATTAAGGAGAAAATATTGGTACAATACATTAAAAAAGCAAACCTCGATTTCTGTCTTAGAATGGATCCTATGTATCTATCTCAAGGCAGAAGTGAGATAAGGGGCTAGGCAATTAGGGTTAAGTGTCATGCCCAAGGCAACACAGCTAGGAAGTGTCTGAGGTCAGATTTGTACCTGGGGATTCTTGTATCTAGGCCTGGCTCTTTATACCTTGAGCCACCTAGTTGCCCTTGTCACACCCATGTTTCTTCCATTTTACATAGGTCAGTTTTCTTTCAACTCTCTGTTCTACATTCAGACCATTCTAACAACAGAAGAAAAGGATGTAAATCTTTAGAAAATCTCTAGAAAATTGATCTATTATTTTTTTTACAAGAAGTAATTTGTGAGTTTATGGGTATAGTGCTATATCTGGTCATCAGGCTTTCTCCACCAATGAAGGATGGATTCTACTTTGTAGCTTATAGACTTTGAGAATGTCCAGCTAACACCAAGAGGTGAAGTTGTCCCAAAGGTCACATAACCTTTGTGTTAGACAGGGCTTGAATCCACATCCTCTTGGCTTTGAGGCTATGTCTCTAGCCATTAGACCACATGATCTCAACATATTCTCCTTGCAATTTACCTTAACAGCATCCCATATATCCCCTTCTTTTCACTCACCCAGCTACCACTATGGCACAAGCTCTAATCACCTGCTTCTTATCACTGTTGAAATAGCCTTCTAACTGGTCTTTCTCTCTCTCACACCTCTCCATTTTCCAATCATTCTCTGCTTAGCTGCCAAAGAGAATTTCTTGAGGCACAGATGTGACCACATCACCTTTCCTCCTCAATAAACTATAGTGGTTGCTTAAAATATTTGAGATCAAGTATGAATTTCTGTTTGCCTTTTAAAGGCTTTTGCAATTGGGTATCTTCCTAGCTTTCTAATCTTCTTATAGTTTATTCCTACTCATACAGTCCATCAGATATACAAACTTGCTATTCTTCCCATACAATTTGCTGCCTCCCATTTCTGTATCTCTATTTCTGAAAAGCTCTACAGCCACTTTGTCTCTTCTCTGGTCACCTTCTAGACTAAGCTCCAATTCCACATTGTCTAAGAGTCCTTTTCCAGTCCCTACCACTTGCTAGTGATGGATCTTGTGAGTATGTAGTTATTTGCTTGTTGTATCTCTGATTAGAATATATCCCCTTTTCCCAACTGGGTGACCCTGGACAAGTCACTTAACTCCAAATGTCTAGCCTTTACCCTTACTATCCATTCTAAGAGAGAAGGTAAGAGATTAGAACAAAAAAAGAGAATTTATCTTTTTTGAGGGCAAGAAACATTTCTTCCTCTCTTTCTTTGTATCCTAAGTGCCTAGTACAATATCTGCTTATAGTAAATACTTCATAATTGCTTAACTGATTGACCAGTGAGAATATATATTAATCATACTGACAAGCTCAAAGAAACTGAAATCATGCTAGGATGGTTGCTGCAGGATTTTATAATATTTTTCTATATGACAAAACAAAATCTTAAGAAGGTACATTTTCTCCCTCAGAGGAATTAAAGCAATGCTCCACATTACAAAATTAAAACTTGGATGGGTTGATTTCACTATATTATTAAAATCTTTCTCTCATTTTTCAATGCAGGTAGTAGAAAGACAGGCAGATCCTGAATGGAATCTGGTGTATTATTTGAGAAGACATCGTATCCTTGCATTTTTTATTTTTCTAACATTGTGATTAATGGAATTTAAATCAACTAAGAATCCCTAAAACAGCTCTGGAAACAAGAAACAAGCTATACATAATTAATGTTACATTTAAAAATTTTCTTGAATTTGTGGGGGAGAGGATGTTTCTTCACTTAGAGAAAGATTGTGATCTTGGGCAAATTTCTTCATTTCTTAGAGTCTAGTTTCCTCAGCTGTAAAAATTGGATGATATTATATCTAAAGTGTCTTCTAACTCTAGAACTGTGATCTGTGATATGTTAAAGCTGGCCATTCAGCTATGATCATAGTTTTGGACTCATTACTTACTAAGTATCTGCAAAGGTGGGAAAATTTAAAATAAAATCTGCATCCTTATTTCCTTGATTACTTTGTTTCCTAGTCTCCCTAACAGGAACCAAATTTAGCTGTGGAACAGGAGGCTGTGGGGCCTGCACTGTGATGATCTCAGAATACAACCCAGATACCAAGAAGATCCAGTATCCTTTCAATGACTCATACTGGGGGATTTTGGGATTGAGGGACCAGAAAGAGGAGTGAATACTCTAGAATTCTTATTCTGATATATCTTTAGACAATTCCCACCAGGCCCACTGAATTCTTGAGGTGTGTGCCTCCTAATTATCTACAATTTATCATGGTAATATATTGGTTGAACTTGCAGCCTCCAGTAATTCCCTTTCTTATGAATCTGTTCTGCTTTCAGTTACCATGGTAATAGATTATTAATATTCCTTATCAAAGAAAACATATATGTACTTTTTGTGGTTACTTTCTGGAAATAGCACATTAATTCCCAAAATATCAGTCAGGATTAAAGATTCAGGCTTCCCTGGAGTTTTTATTTGAGATAATACCTAAATACAATGTCCTAGAGAAAATTAGTGATTTTTTTCTAGTGAATGCTCTTTCACAAATCAGTTCCATTGATATAATTTTGCAAATTTCATTTGTTGATTTCTTAACTGATACTTTTTGTATGGTTAAATTCTGTATTTAAGTATTTAAATACTGATATGTCCTATTTTACTGATTTCTGTAGAATTATTGATAGTAAATTTAATTTCAGGAATCTAGACTTACTAGATTGCTAGCCTCTAGTAGAAATATTCACATTGTTATTTTGCATTTAAAATCACCTAGAAATTGCTTGACTACAGGAACTCTGCCCAACTGTTTATTTGCTTTATGACTTTGAAGTAAATATTTCTATGTGAAAGCTAAAAAAAATTGTCCGTTCAGAAGCTCTGAGGTTAATCACAAATATCATAGGATTTAGATAGTTGAAAGGCCCTTAGAAATCCTCCAAATAATTTTTCGTTAGAGACTTCTCATGACGCTCCTTATACTTATTATACTGCAAACAAGTTGTCTCCTCTGCTCCTACTTGTGGTTGAGCTTTGTAGTGTGTCCTCTTTTCCTTCCTTCTCCATCTCCATATGAGAAACCTTATTTGTGAAATCTGCTGAGTAAGCCATCTTTGAATCACAAGAAAAACTATAGTAATTGATTCAACAAATGCGGGTGGGCAACTTACCTGCATGCCAAGTATAGATTTGGCAATTCTCCCATTTGGATCTTGTTTTACTGGATTGCCTAATGTTTTAGGTGAGCCTCAGCTTGGGTATACTCTGTGCCCATGTCCTTTTGTAAATAAACTGGGAAGTGCTGTAGATTGTACTATGTGTCCCTCATAACTTAGCATTATTCTACTTAAGCTTACAGTGATGATGTGGTAATTCCTGAGAGGCAGGGTAGTTTATTGGATTGAGGGTGAGCCAAGATTTAAATCCTGTTTGTAGTATAAACTAGGTTGGTACTCCGTGGCAAATCACACCCTCCAAGTTCTCCAGGTAGCTCTTCAAGACCATGATTTGTAGATTTGCTGCTCTGAAGTGGTAAAGGGAATTTTCACACCAGCCGTTCCTCATATCAATGAAATTAGTCAAATTGAATGTATTTGGTAGTTCACTAATAGTTTGAAGTCCCATAATCCCAGCTGGCCTATATATAGGTTCATGGGGATCACTTTCTCTAGACCCAACTCAACTGTCAAAACAGAAACCCAGAATCAGGCAAGTATTCTAACTTTATTCCCTCAGAGATCTAGGGACTACCCCCAAGCAGTTATGAGTTTCTTCTAATGTTATTTCCTCAAGCTTCTGTCTGGTACGTTTCTTCAAAATCAATTGCCCAATATAATGTGCCACTCTCAATATTTCCGCAGTATCATTTAATTAATTACATACTCCTTGATAGTGTCAGTGAACAACATGAATTATCCTTTAAAAAGGAATATTTATTGTAAAGACATAGCAAGAATTAAAGTAAAAACAAAAACCATCACCCTAAACTGGAACACACCATTTCTATTAGCACCTTGGGTTTCAGAGAGAAAGGGTTCCCATTTAAAGTGGTAGCTATTAAACATTCATCCTATCAAGCTCATTTCCAAATACGGCATAATAGAAGGTGAACTGCACTCTTGAATTGCCCAAAGAACACTCTCTTTTGGCTACTGGAGAAAGTCATGAGGATTCTTTGTCATTGTAGCTGGCTCGTCATAGGGTTCAGGAGTTGCTATTTTTAGCAGCTTAGATTCTTTTATGGACTTTGAGTGCCAGAACTCTGGGGGTTTCTCTGAATTCTCAAAGTTCACAAATTGTGACTTGGTCTATTCCATTTCCAACACACATTCATCTTAGGCAAAAAATGCACTTTAGGCCACATGTTGACCTGAGGGAGAATAGGAAGCTAGTACTACATCACTGTCCCTTCTCACTTAGAGCAGTTTTTGCTTGATATTCACCAAGGAGGTAGGAGATCAGATTTTTTCAGTGCAGCTTTTTGTATGCACTTTTAGTTCTGGCTCAGCAGCCAGCTAAAAGTCTTTTTTCCTTCATGCAGTAACTTGAAAGGAAATGATTACAGAATACCCACATATTTTCTAATTTAGGAGCACAATCCCTTTGTTTCACAACATTATGTGCTTCCCAAAGTGGATTCAATGAACCATCCACATGGGTTGGCAGCAAGTAGAGATACCCTTCCTCTCAATAGAGTGGAATCAGGTTGAAAATTAGACTATTTTATTAAAAAACACTCAAGGCTACCATTGAAGAGAGGTGTTTGGGGCTTTCTGAAGTCCTTAAAAGGGAGATTGGCATAGTTAATGAAAAGAAGACTCAAATATAAATGTTTCCTTCTCGCACAACAGACTAATTTTAACTTTTAAGGCTGTTATTATAAAACAAGGTCTCATTTTCAGTAGTTATTTAAAGAAAAAAATTAATGAACAAATCAGGGAGTCCATGGTCTTTTCAGAGAAAAGAATCTTTTTGTTCAAATATAATCACAACTTTTAAAAAATTCAGTTCAATGTAAAAAATAAACCATTCCATAGAGGCCTATCATTTAATTTTTTTGTATATGTATGTTGATTCAAGCCACTCAGACTATAAACTGTAGAAGAGCAATTCGTATATACTGATTAAGAGAATTCCTTACCAGGATTTTCCTGCATATAAGAAATGACAAGTCTGGATGAAAAAACAATCTTAAGAGAAAGTGTTTTATCATTCAAAATTGCCAAAACCCAATATTTCATTTATTGAAAATCAGTCCTAAAATAGTAGATTATGAATTTGAGGAAGTAAGGGTCTCTACTAATAGAAAGGAACATTTATAGCAGTCACTTAGGGTAATATGACAGTCAGGGAACAATAAACATATTGATCAGTGCAGCATTGAAGGTATAGGTTAGATCATATAACATCACTACTCAAGAAATGTTGAATATTAATGCTTGTTATTCTGTGTCATGTTTTATGACTTTATTATAGTAGCTGTTTATTAGGACATTGCTTGTTTACATCTATCTTTTATGCTTGTCACTACTAAGCTATATTGATTTTGACTAAATTATTGGTTAGATGGTGCATTATTCTTTAGAAATTGGTTAATTTTAGGCATTGTGGAATGATGTTACTATTCTCTGAAAGTGCTGATAGCAAAATATTGTCATTGATCCTTGCACTACATTCTGTATATAAGAATGTGGGTGTTATGAAAGTCTTCAAAGACAATAGTGTTAAGGGAGAGTGGGAAATTCCACTTAGGAATTGAGTTAGGATGAGGCACTATGGATGAGGTATGTGAGTAATCAGTTTTATGAACATCATAAATTATCAGAAAAAATAATCAGATAAGGAAAGCTACTAGACATTGGTTTTTGACAACCTCCCCTCCCCTCTTTGTGGAAGAGAGTATAAAATGTGGAATCTAATGAACAAAGGTTTCACAATAGATTTAGGCTCATGATTTGATGGGTCAATTTAAAGACCCAAGTATATGGTTGAAATCACATTCTTAGATCTTGCTGTTGTAGTTTTCATCTCTCTAGGCTTTACATGCAAATTTTATAGTATGATATGCCCATGCATAAAACAATAACAAATAAGAATAGCACTAATAATAGCAGTCTTAGGATATATAGCAAAGCTTAATTTTTAAAGATAGACTGCTAAGTGATGGAACTGAGAGAGGGTCTGGCATTGTTATTAAAAAGCAAGAGATATGCCAATTCTCTTGGCTCCATGTGTCTGGGATATGAGAGGAGACCCTACTTGTTGAGAAGGTGGTTGTATATCTGGTGATTTCTAGAGGAAGTTAAGTTTCCATGAAAGTAGGGAAGAGAAAAAGGTCTAGAAGAAGGGAAATTTAACAATATAAAGGGGGTTCCAAAAGGTATGATGGGATAGGACAACAAAAAAGTGTTTTGATTGGGGAAGATGAAGGATCTTTCATCCTTGGATGAGGATGACAAAAACTTTTAGATGTAGTGAATGCTTCTTAAACATTCTTCTTGAAGTTTCTCCTATTTTAAATTTGACCACCAGTTCTTTGTAACTGATTAGACAAACTCAGAATAATAGTTCCATGATTGACTTTTCTGCTTTTTGAAGAATGAAATCATCCCTAAGGCAAATCAAGAATTTATCAGGTGATTTGCTCTTAGAAAGAGAGCTCCAACAAATGTCCAGATTGTTGGAGTTCGCTGTCACTACTATATCATATCTTGCTGTCAGGTTTATAATATGAATATCCATTTTTTCTTCTTTCTGGATCTGTCATATTCTTCTATCATAATATCACTTCTACTTCTCTTGCCAGTTATCTTCATAATCAGATGTTCTTTTGGCTTGGGAATTTCCTCATGTGAGTAATTGTTCTTACTACATATTATAATGCTACCTTAATTTATAGACCCATAATTTGAGGTCATTGCTTATGTTTAGGTGACAACTCCATTACTACTTCAAGTAACCTGGTGACATCTTTTCTACATTGTCAACTGAGAGGTTTTCTAGATGAATAACAAATGGGTCATGAAATTCAATGAAGTGCATGTACTATGGGACAGAGTGATGGATAGAGTTGTGGGCTTGAAGTCACGAAGACCTGAGTTCAAATTTGGACAAACTAGCTGTGTGACCCTAGGAAAGCCATTTAACCCCTGTTTCTCTAACTTTCATCAAATGTAAAAAGGGAAAACTAGAGAAGGAAATGGCATACTACTTCAGTATCTTTGTTAAGAAAACTCCACAAGGTGTCAGACAGGGTTGTACATGATTGAACAACAACATCATAGGCAACTAATAATGGGCACATTTTCTTTATTTAAAATAAAGACAGTAAAGAAATAATAAAGGCTTAAAGGTTCTATCATTATCACAATCCCACTTTATCACCCATTCTACACTATTGACCTTCCAATCCCCAAACAAAAACAGTAACAACAAATTCCTTTATACATCACTCAAAAAGACACTGTGTGTGTGTGTGTGTGTGTGTGTGTGTGTGTGTGTGTGTGAGGCTTGCTCTATAATCCCTGGTCAGACATGGCTAATTCCTATATTACAGACTTGCCTATTATGGTGCTATTCCCAACATTTGTTTTCCTTTATATTATTTAAAACACTATAGCCATTTTTCTGCCAATGCCTGCCTTATTCCTGTTTGCTCTCTCCATGGCATTGCAGTCACCACAGTGGAAGGAATTGGAAGTATCAAAACCAGGATTCATCCAGTTCAGGTAAGGTTAAACTGTAGCTTGTGATATTAAGGAAAGATTGCTAGTCTTGAAGTCACAAAAAGTGGGGCCTTCCCACTAATTTGATGTGTAACCTTAGGCAATTCACTTATATCTGAGCCTCAGTTTCTACATCAATAAAATAAGATTAGGTTAGATTGTTTCAAAGATTCCTTTTAGCCCTACTAGTCAATGAGTAGTAAAATAAAAGTTTCCATATTTCTAGTCTTTGTTCAGAAATGTACATTCTCCAGTTAGGAGTGATGAAGTATGGGAATATTTTTTTTAAAACCCTTACCTTCTATCTTAGAATGAATACTATGTATTGGGTCTAAAGCAGAAGAATAGTAAAAGCTGGGCAATGGTGGTAATGGGACTTCTCCAGGATGACATAGCTAGAAAATGTCTGAAGCCAGTTTTGAACCCAAGGCCTCCCAACTGCTTGGCTCTCTATCCACTTAGCCACCTAGCTACCCTATTATTAAAAGATGTCTAAGTCCTTTAAACTGTGTCTTGTAGGCATGTGAATCTTTAGATTTAACCAGTTTCTTTATTGTGTTAGGGAGATTTTAAAAGTATATAAACTTTAAGTGATGGGAAGGAGAGAGTAAACATGAATTTCAAAATGTCAGAAAATGATTATTAAAAATTGTATTGACATATAATCTGGAAAAAATATATAAAATTTTAGAATGTGTATACTTTCCTATTCTATACTTGAAGTAAAAATGAACTTCAACCAGTTTTCTTAAGAGAAAAAATAAATGGATAAACTAGAAATTGTGTAATGTACTCAATTTCTCAAATGGATTTGTCATTTAAGCAATAGGGAATCTCTTTCCATTGGTGTGGATGACCTATCTATTGTGCCCATCCAGTGGGACTTTTGTCTATTTCCCATATAAGTTGCGTAAAAGAGGTCTGGGATCTTTCTTCACTCTTGCAGAGCACACAGACGGACTATTGGTTATCTTTATTGCTTTTCACAGAACCAGCCTATCTTTTTAAATCATATATACATTTGTTGACATCTCTTAGCCCAGTTTTTATAGTTCCCTATTTGTATTGTATTTCAACCTACTCTCACCTACCATGCACTTCTTCAGTGCCCTCTGAAAGATGCACATTTAAAATTCTATTTATATGCAACAATATTCCATGTTCATAGATCCTTATCTCTGCAAAGAAAAGAAAGATATACAATTTCCCAACCTTTCTCTTATCTTCAGACTTGGCTATTATAATCACACAGCAGAAATGGTTTCTTTTATTTTGTTGTCCTCTTACAATATTGCTGTTATTGTGTATATTCATTTTAGATATTTCAGAAAGTCTTCAGAATAGTGTGCAGCTATACAATGAGAGTGGTTGCATAGAATATTGGAGACCTTTGTTTCAGATAGATTGTTGAGGTCCCTAAAAGAAATTTGCAGTTTCCCAAAGATCATTCTCTCTCTCTCTCTCTGTCTCTCTCTCTCTCTCTCTGTCTCTCTCTCTCTCTCTCTCTCTCTCTCTCTCTCTCTCTCTCTCTCTTCTCTTCTTTTTATCTTTGTGGGGAACTACTAATGTGGAAACTTCTGTTATATAAACCAGATTACCAATGCTTTTTATAATTTATAGTCTTGGGGAATTTACCTGGAGCAATTAAAGATTCAATTATTTTCTCACTCTTACACACTTTTTATATTAGAGGTAGGATTTGAAACCAGATTTTCCTGGGCCCAGGACAATACCTTTTATTCAATATCACATATTATTCCTTATATTTGGCCTATTTGGAATAATTTGTGGGAGTCAGAGAGCCAATTTTCAATTTTTTCAATGGGAGCTTCTGAATATTAGCAATAGTTATAAATCAAGGCTTGATTTTTTTTATTTTAATGGGTTTCTAAGCTTAAGAAAGTGTTAAAATTCAGAGTAGGCTTATAAATATGTCATGTGTATATTTTCCCTTCATCCACACCCCACCCAAACTCCTGTCTGGTTGTTAAGCATTTATAAGCTCACCACAACTTATATTACAAAATAGTCAGCCCTTCTGAGAATATTGCTTAATAAAGTGACTGATATATGTGTATATTTATAGCATTTAAAGCTAAAAATACCTTAGAGATTTTTATTACACCAAAATTATTAGAAAATAGAAATAAAAGCTATATGAAAATCATATTACAAACATGTTGAGGCCTAACTGTGCTTAGAGCCTTCTTTCATAGAAAATTCTGGCATTTTAGTAATTAATATTCCTTGAGAGCAGGAAAGGAAAGAGAAAGAACACTGATAGATCCTATCTATTAGCCCCTGGAAATTTGCTCATTCTCCCAGTTTTTTTTCAGATCTGGATCTAGAATAATATTGCTTAAAGTGTATTGCTATGCCCTTTTTAGCAAAATCTCATTCCCAGAAAGAACTGCTTGTGTCTGGGTGACTTTTCTTGAATTACAGTTTGCATTGTCATTTAAAACTATATATTTATGGTTTGTTTTTTTTGATGATTAGGATTGAAAAATCACACTGGTTTAAGGTATAACTTTTTTTTCTTTCAGGAGAGACTTGCCAAGTGCCATGGCACTCAGTGTGGATTCTGTAGCCCAGGAATGGTCATGGCCATATATACTCTACTGAGGAACTGTCCAGATCCATCACCAGAGGTGTTAATGGAAGTTTTAGGTGGTAAGCTTCCTCTTCTATTATAAATCAAATTCTCTTCATATTCCTCCCTGCTATAACTCATTACAAGAGGGAACCATAAAGTGGGAAAGGTCTTTGAGAAACGAAAACAAAGGGAAGGGGTCAGAGAAGATATCTAGCTATAGATTCTGGGTATGTAAGGCACCTGATCAACCTCCAAATCTGAGTGTATTGACTCTCCTGAAATTTTATGAATTGATTTTGATTTTTAAGTCAAGGGTTTTTTTAGAAATTCTATTTGGTCATCTTATATTCACTTATAAGATTAAAAAAGCCTTATATTTAATTCTGAAAAGAGAAAGTTCTTTGACATTCACCACTTTAAAATGATATGTATGGGATATCAGCCTTATAGAAAAACTTGCTACTTCCTTCTGTTCACTTTGGAAGCTAGCATTAAATTATATTCCTTTCTTTTTCTCTCTTGTCCAAGCATCTCATTCTTATCCTAAGGTAAAAACTAAGGAATTTAGATGGACACAGAAACCATTCTACATGGTTTTATTGACATTTATTTTTAAAATTCATTTTTAAAAAAACTTTAAGTTAAAAATTCTCTCCTTGCCTCCAACCTGAACAGGCTATATATCTGTCTGTCTGTCTGTCTGTCTATCTATCTATCTATCTATCTATCTATCTATCTATCTATCTATCTNTGTCTGTCTGTCTATCTATCTATCTATCTATCTATCTATCTATCTATCTATCTATCTATCTATTTATCTATCTATCTATCTAATCTCTCTCACTTTCTCTCTTTTTCTCTCTTCATCTATCTATCTATCTCATGCAAAGTTATGAAAAATATTTCCATATTAGCCAAGGAGGTAAAAAGTATATTCAAATATGCACTCAAAACTAATAAGTTCTCTTTCTGGAGGTGGAAGGAATTTTTCACCACCAGTCCTTTGGAATTGTTCTAGATCATTGTCTCAATCAGAGCAGTGAAGTCTTTCAAAAGTGATCATCATTATAATACTGCTGTTTTGTGTATAATGGTCACCTGAGTCTTCTCACTTTACTTTGCATCAGTCCATTCATACAAGTCTTCCCAGGTAAATTTCTGAATCCATCCTGCTCATCATTTCTTATAGCACAACAGTATTCTGTCATAATCAAATACTTCATCTTGTAAAGACATTCCCCAATTGATGGGCACCCCTTTAGTCTCCAGTTCTTTAAAACTACAAAAATACTGCTTAAATATTTTTGTACATCTAGTCCTTTCTCTCTTTCTTTGATCTCTTTAGGATACAGATCGAATAGTGATATTGTTGGATCAAAGGTTTTCTAGTTTTCTAGTTTTTATCAGGTTTATAGCACTTTGAGAAAGGTTCCAAATTTTTCTCCAGGATCAGTTCACAGTTTTGCTAAAATTGAATTAGAGCCTATGTTTTCCCACCTTCCCTCCAGCATTTGTCATTTTCCTTTTCTGTCATATTAGCCAATCTGATAACTGTGAGGTTGTATCCTGAAAAAATAAATATAAGGGGGGTTTGGTAATAAAGTATAAATGAATATAAATATGTATTACTAGGGTATCTAACTGGGGTAACAAATTGGGTTCTTAAATGTTGGTGATGAGTCAAATCACCAGACCTGGATAAGAATGTTCAAGGAGAAGTTATTAGATAAAATAATATTGTTAGGTAAGGAAGGGAGTGGGATTAACTATCTTAACCAAAACTTGGATTCCCTCCCCCAAGGTCCAACAAGATGCCTCTATACTGAACACACTAAAAATCCCTCAGCTGCCTAACTGAAATGTAACCAGAGTTCCTATGTAGATATTAAATAAAGGAAAACTGGAAGGTGAACAGGTCCAGTGGAACAGATTAGAGTATCATGTCTGTGTCTTCAAACAGGGGTCTTTCAGAAATCCAGTTGTTAACAGCCAGTAAAATCCAATTTGGAGAGAGAGTAAAGATTTTGACACCAGTGTTCACCACTGTGTGTCTCACCTATAACTCAACCAAACTCCAGGCAGGGATTCTTGATAGTTGTTGATTTCACCAAGCCAGGATACACAGATAAGATCCAGATATCTTCATCCAAGGGAAAATCAAGGGAATAACTGACACTTAGTCAGCCACTCTTCCAAAGTTCTGGAATATTTTTTCTCTGCCTGTCAATCACCTTCACTTTGATAATTTCCTATAACAAACCTCAGAGGTGTTTTAATTTTAATACAAGCAGTAAATGATAAACCCTTACATGTGGTAGAAATAATATGTGCTCTATAATACATAGAAAGGAAAGATAACTTAAAACGGCCTAATCTGGGATAACTTCAAAGAAGAGATAGACTTTAATTTGTGACATGGATAATGAGTAGTATTTCAATAAGTTGAGAGAAAAGGCATGCCATTTTAGGAAAGGATAAAGTTTGGAGTAAAAGTATAATGGCAGAAACATCTGTAGCTGTATGTAAAGTTACTATATGTATATTGTCTATATATCTCTATTGCTATCTTATCGCCAATCTCTCTATCTGTATTTGTAGCTCTCTACTTTTCTAGCTATATAATCAATTTTAATAACTAATGTAAACTAATTTCTCTCTCTCTCTCTCTCTCTCTCTCTCTCTCTCTCTCTCTCTCTCTNCTCTTTCTCTCTCTCTCTCTCTCTCTCTCTCTCTCTCTCTCTCTCTCTCTCTCTCTCAAGGAACTAGTGTGACTAAAGAAGTTAAAAGTAAAAGAGTAGTGAAAAAATGTTGCAGGTCTCTGTTGGGTCTAGAGTAAGGAAAGCTTTTGGAGCTTTTGTGGAGAGGTTTTATTTAGATCTATGCTTTTATCAAAATGAGGAAATCTGTTGTGGAAATTCCTTCCAGTAATGTAGACTAGCATCTCATCTATACATTCTGATACTAGATAGTTGCTTGAAGTAATGAGAAAATGTTCCTTACCATGGTCACATAAGTCATATGTAACAGAGACAAGATGTGAATTCAGATCTTGGTTCCAAGGATGACATTCTACATCCTAGGACTGTGATGACAAACCTGTTAGAGAATGAGTGCCCAAGTGGCACCTTTACACATGCATGTGAGTTGACCTCTTCCCCCTTATAAGGGAGGGAGGAATCATTTCCAATGGGCTGCTGGGCAGAGGAGAGAATGAAATAAAAAAATGTCCTCAGATTTGGCAGAGAGAGGGAGGAGAGTAGTCCCCTCTGGCATGTGTGCCATAGGTTCACCAACATGACTCTGGGAGATTTTCAATCTGATTTTTATAGAATGAATGAAAAAATATATTATTCATATAAGTACAAAGAACAAAACAATCCCTACTCACAATAAGCTTGCATTCTAAAGTGGAAGACAACAAATACACATGAAAATATATACAAAATAAATATAAAATTAATAAATAGGAATATATACAAAATAGTTGAATACAAGGTGGATTGGAAGGGAGAGGACCAGAAATTGGTAGCAAGGGGGAAGGGAGAGTCAGAAAAGCTTCATGTGGAAGATGGTACCCAAACTACACTTAAAGGTAGTAAAGGAAGTACTAGGCATTGAGTCAGGAGTGCAAAAGCAGAGACAAGAGATGGAATGTATTGTGTGAGGAACAAAGGGAACCTCAGTTTGGCTTCATCACAGAACGCAGGAGGGAAAACATGTTTAATGAGTCTGGAAACATAATTGTGGCCAGATTCTGACAAACTTTAAAAGTGAAACAGAGGAATTTATTTTGGATCATAGAGTGAATAGAAAGCCAGTGGCATTGGCAGAGTAGGAGAGTTACATGGTCAGAATAACCTTTAGGTAGATCACTATGACAGGAGGATTTGAATGGACTAAAGTGGCAGACAGATTTGAGCAGGAAGACCAATTAGGAGGCTCTTGTAATAATATAGGTAAGAGATATTATGTCCTTGAATAGACAGTAACTGTGAATAAAGAGAGGTAATCACATGTGAGACATGTAAGGATAAAAATGTCAAAATCCTTCAATTTTCTGGATGAGAAATTCAGGTTGTAATGTCAAAATTATGAAATTGACATCCTGGAAGGGATGGACCTTTGAGAGAAATAGGGTAGTTTGGAAAAGGGGAAGGTTTAGGGGAATAGATTCCTAGTTTTAGATATATTTCAGATATCCCTAATATATTCAATTTGAAACATCTAGTTGGTGATAAAGGACTGAAACTGTGGGGAGATTCTGTGACTAGATAAAGCAAATGAACAAACATATATGTGTATGTGTTTATATACAGACCAACATGCTTATAATATCTATATATTACATAGAAAATATGTGTATATATACATACATAATCTATATGTGTATATGTACATACACCTATTTCTCTATTTCTCTATATCTATCTGTAATTCATCTCAGGGGATCTGATGAGATTACCAAGAAAGGGAGTATAAAGAGAGATGATAAGAAGGCTCAGGCTACAGTTTTGGGAAACATTCATAGGTAGAGTGTGTTGTAGATGTTGAGAGATGTGTTTGTAATTAATGAGTATACCCAGAATCAGAAGTTCATCATGAGGGATGGTTCTTGGAAACAGGCCATTGTATTGATTTTAGGAAAAGTAAAGAGGGATTTTGTTAACATTATTCATTCCACTAATAATATGTGAGATAAGATGGCATATTTCCATCATTCTTTAAAATGTCAATAAAATGTCAATAGACAGTTTATTTAAAAATATATTATATATCTTATGTTTTTATATCACTGTCATTTCCCAATGTTCCTCTCCTTGCTTCTCCTAGAGAGACATCCTTTAGAGCAGTGATTCCCAAAGTGAGCGCTAACACCTCCTGATGGGTGCTGCAGTGATCCAGGGAAGTGGTAACGCCCAGTGCTGCATTTATCTTATCTATTAATTGCTATTAAAATTAAAAAAATAATTTCCAGGGGGCTAAGTAATATTTTTTCTGGAAACGGGGCGGTAGGCCAAAAAAGTTTGGGAACCACTGCTTTAGAGCAAAGAATGACAAAGAGGGGAAAAAACCCTAGCATAACTAACCAATACATCAACAAATTCTGATTTTACATGTAGATTTCTATACCTATACATACTTCCTTCTTAATCAGGTAATCTGTGCCGATGTACTGGATACCGACCAATTCTAGAAAGTGGGAAGACTTTTTGTGAGGTGAGTAAAATAAAGAATATTATGATAATAGAATAAATAGGAGCCAGTTGAAATAAATTTTTGTATTAAATGATGCATAGGAATTCAGAGTACATCATATCTGAATTTGAACATGATAACATTGTCACTTTAGATTTTTGTTCAAGAAGAGCAACAGTGAAAATAATGTTTTAGGAAAATGGTTCTTGGACTCCAAGCATAAGCTAGGGCATATTGGGGAAACTGGACACAAAGTGGGAGTCTATTAGAAAAATTAAGGCTATAGGAAAAATTAAGTACTGAATCCTAGACTAAAATGTTGGCAATAAGGATGAAATATGTTGTTAAAATTTAAGAGATATTTCAGAAGGCAAATTACTATGATTTGGTTACTACATGAATATGTCTAGTGAACGATAAAAAGGAGTAAAAATGAACTCAATGATTTGATCCAGGAAATTAGTATAAGGGGAAATTGTTACCAAAGAATGACTAAAGAATTTGGGAATAGACTACTAGCTCAAAAAGTTGTATGGAAGAAGAGGAGGAAGATATGTTGAGTTTACAAGAAGTAAGTTTTACAAGTAGAGTGATATATCTTTGTAACTTGTTCTAAAAGATATAACTTGAATCAGATGCCAATTAGAGCATACATTTTTCTAAAGGAAATAAATTCATCCACATATTTTCAGTAGATTAATTGAGTCAAGTAAAGTTTTAAAAATACTATATGTACTTAACTTTTAAAACTCAAACTGTGTTCAAAAGTTCAAAATCAAGAGTACTTTTCAGTTCCTTTGCAGATTTGTATGGGGATAGGAGGTATTTGGGGAATCTCCTCCTAAGGACTTCCAGGTCTTGGGCCATGAAAGCCTTGTATGTTTTCATATGGATAATCCCCCCTCAGGTTTAAAATGAGTCGGGCCTATAATGGAGTACAAAGATACGGTAATTGGCCCTACTGTCTCTGTCTCTGTCATTTTCCTGTTGTCCTTAGCTTGCATGGGGTCTGATGTAGCTGTGGGGTTTGGAGGACTTGTAGCAGTTGGGTTATGTGTCTTTTCTATAACCTCAAGCTGCATTATTGTGTGGGAGTCTAAGGTCTGGCCCACTCTTATCTTTCTATTTATTTCAATTAGCTGCTTGATTTGCTCTTTCATCACTTGCAGCAATTCTTCATTGGTGTTCTTTCTTGTCTCCCAGAGTAAGTCAAATGCCTTTTTGAGTGTCCACAGTCCATGTATTGATGTTATCACCATTGCTATCATTGTGGGCAGGTATGATATAAACTCTGCCATAGTTAGAGCCAGGTATTTTTAAGAATCATATATGATCAGCATTTTTAAGCAATATTCAGGTGTAACCTGAAACCTGAGATGACAGATGCCTTGTGTTGCCAACCAAACAAGTAGGGATAAACTACCAATTGTAAAGGTGACGCTTGCTAAAGCCATTGTTCCTAACACCTTTAGGCTTTCGTTCCCTTTTGACTTTGCTAAAAACTGTTGTATAATAGGGGGCAGATTGGTGATAAGAAAGGGCTGTTAAGCTTCACTTGGACCTGACAGGCTTGTTGGCTGAGTCTACCAAGCTGGGTCTGAATCCACAGACAATAGATGGATCTGAGCTAGTGAGTGAGGTGTTTGCTTAGGTGGTTACTATAAATATTAAAAATGATAAAGGCTGGTATAAATATATATATTAATAATTTAATTAAAGCCATGCTGATAGATAAGGTTATTAGACCACGTGCTTGTAAGCATTCAAAACTGCCGCCTCCATTACTGTCTCGAGTCTGCTAGCCAAGAGCCTACTGGCAAAAAGACCACTCCCTCCTAACCCAGGAGATTATAAACCCTCTCTGCATCGATGTAGGCCTCCCCATGCCCAAAGACCCGGAAATGGACCAGTTGGACCATGTTGGATCACGGGAAATGTAGTTTTGATACATTTCCCCTGTCCATAGAAATATATACACTTTTAGATGGCATTCCCCAAATTTCACTTTTACATTACCCAATGTACTAGTAACCTCAGGACTTAGGAAATTCAGCTTAGTCAAGACTCTGCCTTACAACAGTGCCCAAGCCGAGAGTCTAATGGGAGTTTTATATGTGTTTAACAACTCCTCTATCCCCTGGCTTGGGGTTGGATTCAATGGTAAAGGGTTGGTTTGGGCTGGTATAGATGTGCCCAATGGACTAATGCTCTTGCCTAATTAGCTATAGATGAATCACAAATTAGGAAAGGAATCAGTCTTCTTTGGATTGAATTGCAACAGGATTTATTTGCTTATCTAAAGGGTTAGGAACAAGGAAGTAAGGATAGAGTTTTGGGGATGCTAAGCTAAATCTAAATGAAAAAAGGTGATCTAAATCACATGGATGAGGAGCTTGATAATAGTCTGAAGCTTTCTTCTCCCTCTCTCAGTCCCTGGCTTGACCCAGCCCATGGTGTAAGCCAAAGGATAAGGAAGGATAGTGATGTTTTTGTTGTCTGTGATGTTGTCTCTCTCAGTTCTATTACTAACAGGTAAAATGGTTTCCTATAGCACTCAAGTATGGATGCTGGATTGCAGATCCAGGGCCTACCCTCCCTCCACTCCACTGTCATCCTAAGATTCTCAAAAATGAGACCAAGTGTGCTGTTATCCCAGGGTATTTATAGGGGTGGTTCCAACTGTCTTCTGGCCCTGTCTCATGCCACCTGGGCATATTCCAAAGCCTTTAACCGACATTCCCATCACTCAAGATGTTCTCCATCTTGTTCCAGAAGTTCCTTATTACATTTTCCATTATTAATAGTACAAAATTCTTAGAAATTTAAAGGTTTTGTCATCCCTTTACACATGAAATTATTGCCACTAAGAGCTTCTGTTTTATTATCATAGTCATAAGATCTATGTACCTTTAAATCTATAGAAAATAATGGAAATGACTAGTTCTTTTCAATTTAGGTACCCTCATTTATCTTCTGACATGAGCCTCCTTACTGAGAAGTGAGCTTTCTAATACAGAGACCAGTCTTATTTTCTTTAAGAAGGGCATATGGTGAAAGACTCTTATACATGAAAAGAAAACAGTTTTTATTAAGCACCTATTCTGTGCTGGGCACAGTGCTGTGTGTTGAGGATACAAAGAAAAAAAAGATGGTAGAATGTAAGCTCCCTGAGGTCTTGGACTATCATAATATTCCTGCTGTCTTCATTTACATACTGCTTGACTCCCAATATGTACTTAATAAATGCTCATTGAATGAATGACAAATTGAATTGATTTTCTCTATAATTAAGGTTTTAAGATTTATTTAACAACCTGCACTGTGTAAGGAATTCTGTTAGGATGAGAAGAAAAATAAAACAGATCCTTCCCACAAAGAGCTTAAAATCTTGTAGGACCAAAAAACCCTTCACCAAATACTTTCTATATAATCAAATTATCAAAATAATTGTTATATTTTCACCATGTGAACAAAGGATCGACTATAATAAAGGATGTCACCTTGTGTTTTTGTGGAGATGCTGCTGAAATCATGAGCTTGTGAGGAAAGTAATTTCTTGAAAAACTACTAATTATATAGCTTCTTCTAGATTTTTGAAAATATTCACATTTTTATTGGCACTCCAGGCCAAGCTCCATTTCCCTCAAGAACATTTCCTGGGCTAACTGCACTGTACTCACACAAGTTCATTGTTTCCCCTTATTACTTAGAAATTCTCTTGCATGCTACCATCTGGATTTTTTTTTTGTTTCCTCGTAATAGTTTCTAGTTGTTTTATCTAGGTGAGCCATCTAGTTCCTTTTCCCATTTCCCACTATAAGTTACTTGAGGGCAGAAATCTTGTCTTCTACTTCTTCTTCTGTAGTCCCTAAATATATAGTAGACTCAGTAAATCTCTGTATTATTAACATAAATTTATTTCTGAAGGATATAATTTCCATAGGAACCAACTGTTTGTCAACTTCAAGGAACAGGAAAGTGTTGCATGGATCAGGAGGAAAACCAGGACTCTCTGAATAAGAAGGAAGAGGTAAGTCATGAATTTCACTTCAAATTTACAGTAAAGTTAATTTGATGAGCAGAATAGAAGGGTAATGAACCATGTAAATCCAGATGAATTCCATTTTCTTTCCTTCATTGAGTAATATATGTAGTAAACAAAGACAAGGTATAGCATAGCTTTTCAAATAACTCTTCAAAGGAACCAGTCCACCTTTGACCATACTCTTGGGGTATAGGGGGAAGGATGGGACTAGTGGTGAGGATGAAGTGGTGTACAAAGTAATAATCATGATTTCCATCCTCTTGTAATTGAATCCCTTTGTCCTCTGAAAAATTTATTTAATGGAATTTGATTTGGTTTGTTTTTGAGATGTGTACGGAGCTATATGACAAAAGTGAATTCCAGCCCTATGATCCATCCCAGGAGCCTATATTCCCACCTGAACTAATAGTAAGATATTTTCTCTTTTTTTTCCTATGCTGGTTTATGACCGTATCAAAAGATTATTCCATTAATTAATTAATTATTAATTATTGCTTCTTTATCATGCTAATGACTATTTAAAAGTGTTAATTATTTAACATCAGAATAACAATCTAGCACCATATTTCCTTATGTTCTACAGGGGAATTAAAAATGTTTAGGTAAGGTCTACTTTAAAGAAGTGATATGACATTGAAAAAAGGACAGTGATAAATTCTGGTTCTACTACTTTGCTAATCCATAGAACATTAGGAAAATCCCTTAACTTCTGTAAACCTCCGTCACATGAGAATTGTGCAGCTTCCTTCTGCTTCTATCTGTAGTGTTGGTCTCAGAGTGGTAGAAGAGGGGATCAAGAATGCAAAGAATTGGGGGCAGCTGGGTGGCTCAGTGGATTGAGAGCCACGTCTAGAGACAGGAGGTCCTAGGTTCAAATCTGGCCTCTGACACTTCCCAGCTGTGTGACCCTGGGCAAGTCACTTGATCCCTATTACCTACCGTTACCACTCTTCTGCCTTGGAGTAAATACACAATATTGACTCCAAGATGGAAAGAAAGGGTTGGTAGTCTAAAGATGAAATCCTTTTCCAGTCACCAAAGAGTGAATATCCTATTAGAGGAAATAATTCATAGCTAATGTACAAGGCAATATCATCTCCTGGTCCCTCAGGTTCATCTAGGAGTTACCTTGAAATCCTCACTCTCTCATTTCCTATATCCAACCTGTTGCCAAGGTCTGTAAATTTCACCTTAGCACCATCTCTCAAGTAAGCTTCCTTCTCTTCTCTGACACTGGTACCACTCAAGTACAGATGCTTATTGCTTTATATTGCAATAGCCCCATAGTGGGTTTTCCTGCCTCTCGCCTTTCACCATTGTAATCCATTCTTCATTTAGTCACTAAAATGACTTTCCTCAAGTGCAAATTTGATCATGTCATCTCTGTGTTCATTCAATCCCAGTGACTCTCTTCTGTCCAGAACCAAATACAAATGCTCTATTTCTCATTCAAAGAGACTCATAACCTACCCCCATCCTGCCTTCCAGTCTTTTCATACCCAAAATATACTTTTTGAACCAGTGATACCTGACTTCTGCCTATTCCACAGACAAGGCACTCCAGCTCTGACTATTTTCTTGGCTGTCCTCCATGTCTTAAATGGTCTCCCTCTTCCTTTCTGACTTCTGATCTCCCTGACTTTCCATAAGTTTCAACTAAAATAATTTTTTCTATAGGAAACCTTCTTTAACATCTCTTAATTCCAGTGTTTTCCCTGTTTTAAGTATTTCTTATTTTTCTTGTACATGTTGCTTTTCTATATATCTGTGTGCATGTTTTCTTTCCCATTAGATTGCAAACTCCTTGAGGAGAGTATCTTGCCTCTTTTCATATCCCTGGCACTTATTATAATGACTGCCATGTAGTAGGTACTTAATAAGTTTGTTGATTGATTGTCAATAATAGAACATTCTAAAATGTTTAATTAAAAAAGAAACCTTACCTTCCATGTTGGAATCTATATTCTATATTGGTTCTAAGGCAGGAGAGTGGTAAGGCTAGGAAATGGGGGTCAAGTGACTTGCCTAGGGTCACACAGCTAGAAAGTATCTGAGGCCAAATTTGAACCCAGGATCTCATGTTACTTAACTCAGTCCACAAAGTCACCTCACTGCCCCCCCCAAAATGTTTAATTTTTTAATTAAAATTTTACTTCCTTTCCACCCACTCCTGTTTAAAAAAAAGGAAAAGAAAAGCAAATTATTTTAAACAAATATACAAAATTGAGCAAAATGAATTTTCTCACTGTCTGTGTTTAAAAATATTAATCAGTTTTTTTTGGTTCAGTTATTCTTGGTTGTAATCCTAGCTCCTTTGCCTTCTGATATGTAATATTGCAAATCCTCTGCTTCTTTAATATTTGAAGCAGTTAAATTTTGAATGTTCCAGACTATGGTTCCATGGTATTTGCATAGTTTCTTTTTTTGACTGAAGTATTTTCTTTGTCATTTGAATTCTGGAATTTGGTTATGGTATTCCTGGGAATTTCACTTGGGGCTCGCTTTCAGGAGGTGATAGTTGGATTCTTTTTATTTCTATTTTATTATCTGCTTCTATGATCTCTATTGTAATATGGGAATATTGCAGATGTAATACAGTGGATTATGGTAATAGGGTAATATGGAGATGTAATAAGGGACTGAGGCACTGGGGTGATATGGGACCAAAGGCAGGAGGTAATCAACGGTATAGGCTAGAGGTAGTAGGGAAATTAAGGCAGAGGTATGGTTGGAATAGAGGATAAGGCACTGTGGATAGGGGTTTGTGAATCCCTAAGGCAGTAAAGTGGATAAGGAAGGTACAATGGTGAAGGTTGGTAAATTGAGGTGGTAGGAGAAATAAGGGAATGACTGAGTTTAGGGAATATAAACACAGAGGTATAAAGGGTTGCAAGGAAGAGGATGAGTTAATATAAGGCAGGCAACAGCAGCAGGGAAACACAGACTGGTTACTCAGGTTTGAGACAATACACTGAAGAGAAACAGACTGAGCCCTTCAAGTAGAAAGGGCACTTTTTTTTTAGACATTTATTAATATTCGTTTTAAATCTGTTTACATACTTTATGCCCCTACTTTCCCCTTCAACCCCCTTCTATCCCCCCACCCATGGCCAATGCGCATTTCCACTGGTTGTAACAAGTGTCCTTGTTCAGGGTCTATTTCCCATTCATGTCCGCCTCAGTCCATGAATTCAAGCAATTGTTTATCTTATATGTTTCCTCTCCTGCAGTCCTTCCTCTGAATGTGGGTAGCATCTTTACCATAAGTCCCTCAGAGCTGTCTTGTGTCATTGCAGTGCTGCTGGTACAGGAGCCCATTACATTTGATTTTACCATAGTATATCAGTCTCTGTGTACAATGTTCTTCTGGTTCTGCTCCTTTCGCTCTACATCACTTCCTGGAGGTCTCTCCAATTTGCATGGAACTCCTCCAGTTTATTATTCCTTTTAGCACAATAGTATTACATCACCTGCATACACCACAATTTGTTCAGCCATTCCCCAATTGAAGGACATCCCCTCATTTTCCAGTTTTTTTGCCACCACAAAAAGCGCAGCTATAAATATTTTCATACAAGTCTGTTTATCTATGATCTGTTTGTGGAACAAACCCAGCAATGGTATGGCTGGATCGAAGGGCAGGCAGTCTTTTATAGCCCTTTGGGCATAGTTCCAATTTGCCAGCCAGAATGGCCGGATCATTTCACAACTCCACCAGCAATGCATCAATGTCCCGATTTTGCCACATCCCCTCCAACATTCATTACTCTCCCCTTCTTTCATTTTAGCCAATCTGCTAGGTGTGAGGTGATACCTCAGAGTTGT
>NC_058132.1:211955272-211992210 GCF_016433145.1 Gracilinanus agilis | reverse complement strand
CCTTCTTCTCCCCTCCCTTTTTTGGCCTCCCCACTCCCCTGCTCCCTTTGGTTTAACCCTTCTGACTTTCTCAGTAGGGTTAGATAGAGTTTTTTATCCGGATGGATAATAAAGCTACTCTTCGTTCTCCGGGTTGATTACACTGAGAGTAAGGTTTGATTATGCTCTCTTCCTCTCCTTCTTACGATATTATTCATCCCCTCCCCTTCCCATGCCCTCTTTGTGTGTAATAGAATATCTTATTTTTCTTATTTACTCGGTTTTTTCTTGGTGTCCCCTACTATTCCCCCCCCCCTTTCCCACTCCCCATGTCTTCTTAGACCATTTAGTATCCTGTCCTCTCCCTATGAATTATTCTTCTGATTGCTATAATAGTGAATATTAAAATAGTGTATAGAGTTCACTACAGAGAATTATACATAGCATTTCTCCACCTAGTAATACAGATAATTAGATCTTATTTATGCCCTTAAAGAGTCAAGCTTAAAAGACTATGAGTTTTCTTTCTTTTCCCTCTGTTTCTTATTTACCTTTTCATATTTCTCTTGATATTTGTGGTTGAGTGTCAAACTTTCCATTTAGTCCCAGTCTCTTTTGTGCAAAAACTTGGAATTCTTCAATTTTGTTGAATGCCCATACTTTCCCCTGAAAGGATATGGTTAGTTTCGCTGGGTAGTTGATTCGTGGCTGAAGGCCCAGCTCTCTTGCCTTTCTGAATATTGTATTCCAAGCCTTGCGGTCTTTTAGCGTTGAGGCTGCCAGATCCTGTGTGATCCTTATTGGTGCTCCTTGATATTTGAATTGTCTCTTTCTGGCTTCTTGTAAGATTTTTTCTTTAACTCGAAAGCTCTTCAATTTCGCTATTATATTTCTGGGTGTTGACTTTTCTGGGTCCAGTGTAGAGGGTGTTCTATGGATCCTTTCAATGTCTATATTGCCCTCTTGTTGTAGAGCTTCAGGGCAATTTTGCTGAATAATTTCTTTAAGTATGGAGTCCAAGTTTCTATTAATTTCTGCCTTTTCTGGAATAGCAATGATTCTCAAGTTGTCTCTTCTAGCCCGGTTTTCTTGGTCTGTCACTCTCTCATTGAGATATTTTATGTTTCCTTCTATTTTATCAGTCTTTTGACTTTGTTTTATTTGTTCTTGTTGTCTTGAGAGATCATTGGTTTCTAAATGTTCGATTCTAGCCTTTAAGGACTGGTTTTTGGCTTTAATGTTTTGGTTTTCGGCTTTAATGTTTTTGTTTTCAGCTATAATTTTTTGGTTTTCCTTTTCAATCTGGTCATTTTTGGTCTTCAGTTGACTTGTCTCACTTTCCAATTGCGAAATTCTGCCTTTTAAACTGTTATTTTCTTGCCAGATTTCTTCCATCTTCCTCAGCATTTCATTTTTAAACTCTTCCATAGCTTGTAACCAGCTTTAATTTTTTTGGGGAGGTTTGGATTTTTGTTTTCCCTCCTCTGTTGTCTGGATTTTCTCTGTGTAGAAGTTGTCCAGTGTTCCAGAATTTCTCTTGATAGTCTTTTTCTTCTGGACTTCCTTATTGCTGGCCATTGTTAGCCCCGCCCCTTTTCAGCTTTGTCTTTGGACTCAGGGTCTGCCTGGGCCTTGCAAGCTGGGTGGGGGGGCCTCCGGTCTCCTTGTCCTCGGGGTCAGGCCTCCTGGTAGTTCCTGGTCTGCCCCTCTGCCCGAGGTTCCTTCAGCAGTCTTTGGGGCTGCTTCCACAGCCACTCTCTGGTCCGCACTGGGTCCTCACTGGAGGTCTAAGCCTGGGCTGGAGGTCGTTATTCAAGCCTAGGGCACTGCCTTTGCCTGCACAGATGCTCTTAGGGCACTGCCTTCACCCCTGCAGAAGGTAGTGAAAGTCTGTGGGCTAGAGATCTTTATTCGCACCTGAGGCAATGCCTTCAGTGCTTGGGAGCGGTCTTGTTTTAGAGGCCTTTGTCCTGGCCCAAGGTGGTGCCTTCACCCACGTGGATGCTCTGGAAGGTCTGTGGGCGCCCCTAGCCACCTGGGGTCCCTCATCTTGTAGCACACAGGTACAAGCCCCGGGGCTGCCAGTGATTATCTGGTTGCCCCAGGCCTGTTTTCCCACTTGTGCGAGGTGCGGTGTGTGTGTGGGGGTGGAGGGGCGTCTTCCTCTCAAGTTTTAGTGAGAGCTGTTTCACCCCTTTATAGCGTGGAAATGCCCCAATTCTGCGTACCTTCAATGCTGTGCCCTGTTGTGGGGTCTCTTCTTCCTCTGGACTCATTTTTATTTCCCCTTGAGGATTGCCGTATGCTTCGGTCAGGAGAGATCGAGCAGCTGCTCCTTACTCTGCCGCCATCTTAACCAGAAGTCTAGGTAGTCTTTTTTATAATTTCTTATGTTGTGATGTCTCTTTTTTTTAAATCATGGCTTTCAGGAAGTCTAATAATTTTTAAATTATCTCTTTTAAATATCTCCTCAATTTCTGACTTTTCCTGTGACATTGTTCACATTTTCTTCTATTTTTAAATTTGATTTTATTTTTTCCTTGATTTCTAAGCGTATCCTTAGCTTCCACTTGCTCAATTCTATTTTTTTAGGAATTGTTTTCTTCAGGAAGCTTTTGCACCTCTTTCTCCATTTGGCTGATTCTCTTTTTAAAGATGTTATGTACTTTAGAATGTTTTTGGTGCCTCTTTTACCAAGTTGTTAATTATTTTGATAATTTTACCCTAGTACTCTCACTTATTTTCTGAATTTTTTTCCCTACCTAGAAAAAAATTTTTTGGACTTCCAACTAATTCACTTTCTTTCTTTATTTTTTTTTACCACTGAGTCATTGCTTTTAGCTATTTTGACATCCTTTTTTTCTTTTGTGTTTGTATCTTGATTTTCCCTCTCCTCATCATAGTTTCTTACAGTCAAGATCATTTTTGTTGTTTTTTCATTCTGTTTCTTGACTATGAACTTCATGTTGAATTTGGATTCTGTTCAGTGATGGGGTTGTGTGTGTGTGTGTGTGTGTGTGTGTGTGTGTGTGTGTGTAGATATGGTCCCAAACTTCAGACATTTTCTGTTCTGCTGTTTAGCATTAGTTCTGGCAGTTTAGAAGTTTTTTCATTCTTCCAAAGTAATATGATCCAGGGTGGGATGTGGTCACTGCTCCAAAGCAGTATTACTCCTGAGGCCCCTACTTCCTTGTGGCTGAAAATAATATGATCCCATAAGGACCATCCCCTCTTTGGAATGAAATCAATATTATTCCTTAGGGACCTTTATCCTTTATGATTCTATATGTTCCTTTCCACCCTGTAAATATGAACTGAAAGTGGCCATACACCATGGAGTTAACAAATAGTACCCCTTCCTAAGCTCAGTGCTAATACAGAGGTGTCCTATGATCTCTTTCTGACTAATGGCCTAATCTTCTCTCCATCACTTATTTGTGAGTCCCTAAAGCTTTTACTGTTCTTTTCGCCTCCAATGTCCATAGTTTTTGTCAAGTATACTATAGGCCTGTCCCAACCTCAGTGTCATAGATCTCTCTTTCTGACTTTCTAAGGTATCTTAGGATAGCAAAATGTCTAATACAAAAACTTTTTTGACCCTGTGTTCCCAAAATTTTATTTGAGACAAAAAAATTGCTTTAAGAGTAATATTGGGAGAGTTTGAATATTTTCTCTGCCTTGCCCTTGGAAGCCCACATTTTAGATTTTGAGAAGACAAACATACTAATGCAGAAAGGACAATTAAAGAAGAAGAACAAAATATTTCTCCTTTCCCTAACAGGCTGCTTTGGGGATGCTTCACAGTGTTTCTTCTTTTCCAACTTGATTCTTTCCTATTCCATCCTTTCCTTTTCTCCCATGACCCTACTTTATCTCTTGGGCTTTCAAAAAATTTTGAGATAGAAGTATTCCTTTTATTTCCAATCTTAAGATATCTATCTCTCCACTAAACATATTAGACATTCTCTTGCTCTTCCTTAGGTTGCATGTAGTAATCAATAGAAGTTAAACACGGAGGATATATAGAATGGGAAAAACAAAGTTCCTGCTTACATGTTTCCCAGTGGAGAACAAGATAATTACACAAAATTACATAGCTAAAATAGTATTTTAAGAATGTGTAGGGAATTTGATTAATACACTTGCTTCATTGAACAAACTCATGCCTCCTTTTCTACTTATCAGTGTTTCACAAAACAAGGACTTAAGTGTGTCTTTGAAAATATATCAAATTAATGCCTGTGAGAAAAAAGTACCTAAATATAATTAATCAGCAAAGGTTATTTTGATCAATTTTGGATGGGCAATGTATTGAATTAGCACATCAGTACATGTGTATTGTATTTTTTGCTTATTATTTTAAATATGTCCAACACTTTGTGACTCCATTTGGGTTTACTTGGCAAAGATACCAGAGTGGTTTTCCATTTCCTTTTCCAGTTCATTTTTCATTTTTCCAGATTAGAAACTAAGGCAAAGAGGGTTAAGTGACTTGCCCAGGGTCATATAGCTGAAAAATGTCTGAGGCTATATTTGAACTCATGAAGATGTCTTCTTTTGTCTAGGCCCAGTGCTCTCTCTACTGTATTATCTAGCTGCCTGTATATTCTATAAATGTTATGGTGAACAATGAGATCAGACCAAAACAGAAGAGAAGGAATAGAATGGGCCAGATTGCATGTGAAAAACTGCTCAGTGCTTTCATTACTCACAAACTGCCACAAAAGTCCATTATTTTAGCACCAATTTTCTCACACTGTCATTTTGTAACATGGTGGTAGCTCTGGGTTGCTAAAGTTTTGGTACTATAGAAGATTGGGGCATAAGTGGATTATGGTCTGGACTCATGGAGAGAATCATTATGAGGAGAAAATAGCTGCATTGAAGTATTAAAAGTTATCTCTCATTCCCCAGCGCTTACCATACCTATCCCTTGATTTGATTAGTCAGGGAAGAAAACATGAAGCAAACTTCTTATTGACTCATGAGAATCTGAACAATTTCAGCCAAATTCATAGGACCATAACTAATAAAACCATTACTATGTAATGATTGGGTTAATTTAGATGATCTCAGAGGTTCCTTCCAGTTCTAAAATATGATGGATGATTTTAGGACTGCAAGACTCAGAGGCTGTAACTATAAACTATTTTTCACTTTTTTTTTAATTTAAACATTTATTAATTTCATTTTTAACATGGTTACATGATTCATGCTCCTACTTTCTCCTTTACCCCCCGCAACCTCCCCACCCATGGCCGATGCACATTTCCACTGGTTTTGTCATGTGTCCTTGATCAAGACCTATTTCCAAATTGTTGGTAGTTGCATTGGTGTGGTAGTTTCGAGTCCACATCCTCAATCATGTCCACCCTGACCCATGCGTTCAAGCAGTTTTTTTTCTTATATGTTTCCTCTCCTGCAGTCCTTCCTCTGAATGTGGGTAGCGTTCTTTACCATAAATCCCTCAAAATTGTTCTGGGTCATTATGGCTGTTTTTGCTTTAGGTTTTTGCTGAATTGCTTTACCTGATGATTACTCTTTAGCACTCCCAATGCTTTGTTTCCCTCTAGCGGATGGCAGAAGATCCCAAAAAGAAAACTCTTTTTTTCCATGGAGAAAGGGTTCTGTGGATTTCTCCTGTCTCTCTGAATGAACTTCTGGAGCTAAGAATGATGTACCCCACAGCCCCCGTTGTCATGGGTAACACCACAGTGGGTGAGTGAAGTCACAAAGTATCATTGAGCACTAAGTTTCTTGAAAGGCACTGGATTTCTTATCCACTAATAGTGCTTTTAGCTGGTCTTTCACTAATGTATAATTACAATGAGAGTATGTAAGACAGCATTTTAAACTCCCTAGAAGGTCATAGTTATATAAATAGAAGTGTATTATTTTAGAATTCATAAAAATATGATCTTTTAAAAAGATTTGTAGGGTTTATTTCTTTATGCAAATGTTTTCTTGGAGTATCCTTCAGTTCTTGAAAGTCAGCTGTTATATGTATTCACTATCTACAAAGGGAAATGTCAATTTCATTTATTTAAATCATCTTTAAATGATTTTTCTTTGAAGGACTAAATATGAAAGTTAAAGGAGAATTCCATCCTCTTATTATCTCTCCAGTTCGACTTCCAATGTTAAATTTTGTGGATTTTACAGATGATGGTAAGTACTTTATTTTTCTAGTAAGATATTTCAAGGAATGATTATTAATGGAATGTTCACAAAATATTTATGCCTCATTGTAAGTGTCTGAATATTCAATTTACAACCTCACGATCATAAAGTATACACTGACTCTTTTCCAATCACCAAGTACAATGCTCAGTATCGTATTATCAAAAGTTCTCTAGAAATAGAAAAATCTTCGCCCCATAAGTCTTTTTTTTAGTCATTCTCCATTTGACATGGATTTATTAGGTAAGAATTCTTCAGCAAATTTAGTGCAATATACATTGAATACCTACTATGTACAGAGCTTTACATTAAATGGTAAAGGCACAAGAAAACAGAGCTCCTGCCTCATGATGCTTATATTCTAATAAAGTTAATAAAACTCAGAATAATGTTTCTGCTGGCTTGGTTGGGTCTCTTGTGTGGACTATTATCACTACTTTTTGGTTTTCATCTTTGCTAGTTACAGGCATGTGTCACTGATATTATATTGGTTCAACAGATGATGCTTATTAACAACCAAAGTTTGGAAGGGATATATAGTTTCTTTGTAATCTACTTGTACATGCTCATTGTTAGTAGTTGATTTGAATGTAAAGAATGGTAGATAAACTAGGAAGATAAATCTGTGGACAGATACCTATATCTAAGTCAATCAAATTCAACAAATATCTATAAAATACTATGTCCAAACTACTGTTGTAGGTACTAGGTATGCAAGGACAAAAAGTGTCAATTCCTGCCCAAAAGGAACTTACAATCTAGAAGAAGCATAATATATATACATATATATAATTACAATAATAGTTAAAAAGTGACTAATTAAATAATAGAAATAAAACAGTAGACAATTCAAAGGTATAAGGAAGACATTAGAAATTAAGTCTTGTTATATTAGGTTAGAGATAAGAAATAGAGAAACTGGCTTAAGAAAGAACTGGAGTTTGAAGCAGATATGACACAAATGTGTCAAATTCAAATGTTGACAGTTTAACGGTTTTTCTGTGGCAGTTCTTCTCTCTGGGTGTGGCTGTTGATTTCTGGCAGTTGGCAGAATCACTCACAGAGACTCTCTCTGAGGTCTTAGAGGCAGTAACATCTTTGCCTCTTACTGCCTCACTGTCTTAAATAGAAGGAAAGGAGGGAAAGACCTGAAGGAGCTTAGTGTTTTCTTTTTCCAACTTGAAAAACACTATTGACTATCTATTGCTGTTTTTATAGATTGTTTTAAGTCTGAGAAGACCAAAGAAAGACCTGGTCTTTGGTTTGAACTCTGAGTCTGCTAAGGCTCAGATTCTAAATTTGGTTCTTGTTGAGACTCAACCAACTAGTCTTTGTTATTGTTATAACTTGGAGGTGAAGTTAAGAATAATAAGGATAATAATGTTGGTTTATTTAGAATAGTAAAAATTTACATTAGTAAAATCAAGAAGGACCAGTGTAGCCTGTAGACACAAGAGAAGCAGTTCCTTGTGGACCAAGGGAGTTTTATTTGTGTGGAGTTAGAATCCCTTAGAGTTAGAAATTCTTTCTATCCTTATATTTTCAATAAATAATTTATTCTTCTATAACAAGAGTCTCTTTAGCATCCTTGCACCTGGTCCTGAAGGGAAGTTCACTTATGAGCTTCACTTCACTGATATAAACTGAAGATACTTTGCAAGCACAGCAAGCAGAGTAACTAATTCAGTTTGTAACCCATAATATAAATCCATTGCCTATATTAGTTTTGCAGTCATCTTTTATTTTTACAAAGGGAGAGCTACAGATTTAAATAAGGAGATAAAAACAAGCTTTCTGGGGGGAAGAAGTGCTTGAGATGACCTTGGAAAGAACAGAATACTGTCTTTATAAGCAGAAAAGTGGTGGGGGGGATTTGTTATATGTATGGAGAAGGATATAAGCTGAACTAGAAAAGATAAGATAAGAATAGAGAATTACCAGTTGTATAGTATGACTAGCATTATGGGAAGTAAGTCCCTGATTGAATTCTACAAATGCTTAGGAGATATAACATTATGGTTCAAAAATTTTTTGTAGAGTATATATGTTGAACAAATAGGTTATATATCTCTATCTCTATCTCTATCTCTATCTCTATCTATGTACATATATGTAGATATATTTCCACATGATTTTTCTAAGTATAACTTATGGGAAGGTATGAAGAGACATCTCTGTAATGTTTCCCACCTCTCTACAAGAAAGATTTTGATTCTTTCCTGGAGGGAGGTAAGAGAAGGAACCACCAAGTTGGCCACTCTGCTCTCCTGAAAAAAAGATACTAGACTATAATTATATTTCTTTTCCAACCCCTAAATATAGCTAATGTAGGGGAAAGATTTTTTTTCTTTAAGCTGTTTTCTTAGTTATTATCCCTGAAAGTTACTCAAGCTTATTAACAAAGACTTGACTCTTTCCCAACAAATTCTATTTATGTAAAGACCTTCACAAATAATAAATAGCAAAAAAAGTTCATTTTTTCCCTCGTAAAGCAAATATAACTCAGGGAAGTTATATGAATCAGAACATACTAGAAAATATTACACAGAATTAATGCATCCCCTCTGGGGGGCAAGATGGTTCAAAGCTCAACTAAGAAAGAGTCCCTGATTTCATTGAAGGAGCAACTATCCAAAGACTCTTAAGAAGAAAGATGGAAATGAGAAACATGTCGAAATGCTGGCTCCTCTATATGTCTGCCTGCCACTTCCCAAAATGTCTGTGTTTCTGTGTGTCTGTTTCTGTTTCTCTCTTACAAGACAGTCTAGAACCATATGTGTCATCTCTTAAAGTAAACAGAAAGAAGTTCTCCCTTCTCAAAAACTCTTGTGCCAACTCCTGATCTCACAAAGGCACTCAATTTCCAGTTAAATTGAGGCAAATCAAATTTACTAGATGACTTCTATATGCCAGGCACTGTGCTAATGTTATAATTTGTCCATAAATCATTAAGGAGGTGAGTCTTAACCAAATATTCCAGCTTTGAACTTCAGTTACATATCTAAGGGAAAATTTCTATCTACTCTACCTTGTTGAAATTCCCTTTTGGAGCAAATGAGCAATCTGGTTACTTTCCAAAATAAAAAGAACACATTGTACTGCAATATTATAAAATCCTTTCTAACCTCTCAACCTATGTTTGGTACCTTAAAGGATAATAATTACTTAAACCTTATGACTAAAGGTTTTCCAAAAATTAAGATAGGTAAAATTCATGGGTCATAGATAAATATACATGTATGTTAACATTAGAGGCAGGCATTATCTGAAATTAGTCTTCTTTGTTATTATTATTGCTATTTTTAAATAAGAGAAATTATATGGCTTAAGATGCTTTAGTTAACACTCAATTATGTCGAGGTAGATTCTCCTCATTGTGGATGTTTTTAACAGTTGGCACAAGCTTAAGGGCAGAAGCAAGGACCTTTTAATTCTTCATGGTCACTGACACAAAAAATATTATTCACTGGTCATATACTCAGGATATGCTTTATAAAACGTTCTTATTGTAGTTAGCATAAGGCCTCAGTCTTATGCTTTTTATTTTCTTTTTCCTCTCTACCATATATATTATTCAATTTAATTCCATATTTACTTATGATGTACCTGCTATTAGAAGATATGTTAGGCTTACTATGAAGCCCAAAATAAAATTACTCATACCCTCAGCCATCTAGGTGAATTCCTCCTTTAAGAAAGCTCATATTATACCAGTGGGATGCAACATATTCATAATTAATAAAATATGAAATAATTTAAACAGATAGGAAACTAACGGGTATCAACAATTAATCAATTAATCAACCTACAAGCATTTTAAAATACCATTATGTAGGAGATATTTTGATAGACACTGGTGATTTTAAAATGGGAAATAAAACAGTTTCTACCCTCTAGGAGCTTATGTTTTCTCAGAGAAAACAGTGTATATGTATATACATATAGACACAGACACATACAAAGAAATATAAATAAATGCAAGATATTTTTATCTCTTATGTTATTTGTGCAAAAGTACTAATCTTTGGAGGGATTAAAAAAGCATTATGAACAAGATTGCACTTAACTTGTGCTAAACATTTTCCAAAAATGAAAATACATAAAGTCCATAGATATATAAACATTTATTCTATTCTCAGAGACAGGTAGGACATAATAAAGTTGCCTTTTTAAAAAAAAAAGTAAAGAAAAACCCATGGCTAAATGCCACTTTTAATTATGCCCAGGTACGTTTTCATCATTATGAATGGTTTCTATTATCACTATCTGTTGAATAGATAAATGATTGAATTTTTTAGTTCAAATCATTCTTTTCTTCCCTCTCTCTCCTCCTAAAGTCCTAAACTTGGGGGAATCTTTAGTTTCTATTATTCTAAATAAATCTGACCACAAAAATTCATTTATCTTAATTGCAGGTGTGACAATAGGTGCTGGATGTAGCCTGTCTGAAATGAAAGAAATTTTGACTCATGCAGTTTTAGAGGAACCCAAAGAGAAGACTAAAACATTCCGTGCTCTCTTAAAGCACTTGCGAACATTGGCAGGACAACAGATCCGGAACATGGCTGTGGGTTCTCTGTTTTCACAATTAGCATTCGTAGCTACAGATATCTAGTTCTGCTTTACAATATGTGGTCAAAAGATCAGTGATGTAAATAAAGTCATAATAAAATAAAGACATAAAGTCCAAGTCACTAATGGCAAAAAATTTATTACAATTTGTTTGGTTTTATATCTCCAAAATAAGAGCAGAATAATATAATAGGAAGATAATTGTTCCAAGAAGTCAGAAAACTTGGATTCTGATTTCAGGTCTTTACAAGTGACTCATAATGAAATTTTAACAAGTCACTTTCTCTTGTGACATAGTAGAAAGAGCACTGACTAGAATAAGATCACCCAAGTTCATATCCTACTTCTTACATTTATTATCTATATGATCTTGAACAAATGACAACATCCTTGAGCCTCATTTTTCTTTATTATAAAATGAAAAGACTAAACTAGATGATCATTGAAGAATCTTCTTGATTTTGAGCTATAATCCTATGATGCCTTGGTTTTTCCATATGTAAAACAAGGGGAGGGGTGAGATGATTGCTAAAGCTCTATTTGGTTCTCATATCTATGATTCTGTTAAACAAGATGACATTATATTTTTAAGACTTGGTAGACATAAGTCTCTGTTGCCAGAATCTCCTTTATGGTTGCTTTGCTTTTGTATAGCATTTTTAGCTTGAGGCCAAGGATCTGATGTGGATGTTGAGCTCTTATACTTTCAGTGCATCCCTCCTTTCCCCTAAGTCAGAGTTGATCAGTTAGAAATCTGGCACTCAATTTAGATCTTTGCTGATTGTGCTCTGTAGATAAGAAAAGGATTCATAGTCCATTTATTGCAGTAGCTAGGGAGCTGTTAAGTGGGGCAATGGAGAGAGCACTGGAGATATGAGTTCAAACCTGGATTCGGAGACTACTAGTCTCTAGACTACTAGACTACTAGAGACTACTCCATGCAAATATCCATTGAATCAGAAAGAATTGTACACAAATGAATGACTAAACATACTCCTCCCAAGAATAACTGAGGGTCTTTCAGGAACAAAAGAAGTGATCCCCAAATTTACTCAGACTTATCATTAATTACTTCAGAAATTAGAGAAGAATATACCAATATATTTTCTTTTTTTCTTTTTAAGACTTTAGGGGGACATGTGGCAAGCAAACATGATTACTCTGATATCAATCCCATTCTGGCAGCAGGCAAGGCCATCCTCAATTTAATTTCCAAAGGTAAGATACTAAATTGTCTGTTTGCTTTGTAAATATCATTGGTAGTTATTCACTGAATTAAAACAATTTTTGACCCAAACCAGCAAGTATTCAATTTAGTCTCTTTCAACAAATGAGCTCTTTGAGAACAGGAAATGATTTTTACCTTCATATCCTCAGATCTTAACGCAGTGTCTAACACAAAGTGGACATCTGATAAATATTTGTTGAATTGAATGGCATCAGACATCTACCTGAAACTACAGAGAGTAGCTAGTTAATAGATTTTAGAACCATAACCCCAATTTTGGATTATTCTTTTTTTTTCCTCTTACATATTTAGTATCATGTGTTTATATATAGTTTAAACTTTGCCAAAATTCTTTTATTGAAAAAGATGCTAGTGAGGTATTACTGGATTTTCTGTTTTAAACTGTTATTGTTTCTTCTTACTTCAATATATCTGTGATTTGGTAAATTTTATTGATAAATGGATACTCTTTCCACCAACATGAATCACAATATCTCCATGCCTTATCAAACAATGTTTATGAGTTACTATGGCAAAAATGAAAATGAAACAAACTTTTTGCTGGACAAATTTCTGGAGATGAACTTCTTTGTAGAAGGGACATATCCAGTATACTTGCAGGTCTGTACACAAATCCTTTATTGTATGCTAGGAGCTAGAAAAACTTTGACTGCTCCAGCATCTCTTTTTAGAACTTAAACTCACTTCCATATCACAATAAAGCATGAATTTGCTGGGAAAAAGAAACTTTTATAATAAATTTAGAAAAAATTTTTAAGAATTTGAAGAGGAAGCAATTTTTTGAAGAATTTTCTATTTAAAATGAAATATTTGTCAGGCACATTAATTTTTTCTTATATTTAACAATATATTAGGGACAGCTGGGTGGATCAGTAGATAGTCAGGCCTAGAGATAGGAGGTCTTGGGTTTGAATCTAGCCTCAGCTACTTCCTAGCTGTGTGATCCTGGGCAAGTCACTTATTGCCCAGCTCTTATTACTCTTCTGCCTTGAAACTGATATGTGGTATTGATTCAAAGATAGAAGGTAAAGGTTTAAAAAGAAACAAAAAACATTGATCCCCTTAGAGTAAAGAGAGCTTACATTTTTAAAGAAATTTTAAAAAGCAAACATAAAAGGTATATATTCCTGAGGATTGCAGAACTTCAGTGTTCCTTTTCTTTCCCTACAAATAAGTTTTAAAAAATTTAGATTCAAATTTGAATATTATAAAGTACAGAATATTCTGGGTTTGTTAAATTCCTTTTCAAACAAGTATTTTCTTCAGCAGAAGGAGAACGGCAAATCCTCATAGAAGAACTTTTCCCAACGCCTTCTCTCAAGGAAGAACTTCGTCCTGGAGAGTTAATCTTCTCTGTTTTTCTTCCCTACTCCAAAAGGGTGAGCACTCTCTCCATTGACCATTTGGTCATTTGGAGAAAGATTAAATGGCTTAGTGGGAGAACAGCAGTAAAATCGACTACCATGTCAAGTGAGGCATTTTGGTTTCCTCACAGGGAAAAATCATTCTAGGCTCCTGGTTAGTTTACACTAATTTCCACAATGATCTGACTGCCTATTGAGAATGAAAACATCCCACCCCAACAGACTTAAGTGTGATCCTGTCAGTCCTTGATAAACTAGTCACTGCTTCTATCTATATGTCCTCACGGTAAGCATGGGCCTCCTTAGCCATGGCGTCTTTCCCCAGACTTAATATTTCATTCTATCTCCTCTTCCAAATCTCCTACACATAACTTCCCATGACTGGTTGAGGTAAGCTGACAAATTGAATACTTTTGGGATAGGTTGGTGACCTGCTGGATAGAGTGCCAGGCCTGGAGACAGAAAGACTCCTCTTCCTAAGTTCAAATCTGTCCTCTGACTCTTACCAGATATGTGACTCTGGGCAAGTTACTTAACCTTGCTTGCCTCCGTTTCCTCATCTATAAAGTGAGCTGGAGATGAAAAGGCAAACCCTATAGCATCTTTGCCAAGAAAATCCCAAATGGGACCTCAAAGAGTTAGACATTACTTGAGCTTCATCTCCAACTGTCATCTTGATACAGTCTCCAGAAGGCAAGACTAACAAGTTGGCCAACAGGCAGACCTTTGGGCTCTTCCTCCTCATGCCCAGAATTTGTTCTTCTTCTTCAGAGGGGAGGATCATATTGGCAGGAGAAAAGTCCAGGGGAAGCCCAAGTCCCCCATTCCTTTGGAAAATCCAGTCCCAGCCAAGAAGCCAGTGAAGCTTGCTATATCTGAAATGAGTCACCAGGGGTGTCATGTCCAGGACAGACAAATGGGCCTCCTCTCCCTGCCAGGAGTCCAGGTATACTATAGCTGCAGCATTCCAAAGCCCAGGACTACTGGGAGAACTCTCATCTTTCACACCATGAGAAGCACTGGCCAGAGGAAGGACCAGTCAGCAGGACTTCTATACAGTGACTGGGATCTGAGCAGGAATGTCCTGCAAGAAGTCTACCCAGAGAAGGTAGAGAAGCCTCCTCATACTCTCCTAGCCGATATTCCTGACATAATTTTTGAGATTTTTTGTGTTTCAAGAAATGGACTAGTCTCTTTTGTGGCCACTAGATTGCTCTGTTGGCTATCCAAGTAGAGGTATTTGGGCTGGAAAAAGGAGAGATACAGATGGACTGAGGTGACTTCCTATTTGCATTTCACCCAGGGCCATTGCTGATGCCATTGATAATGAACCTGGCATCTAGCTATCTCCAAAGGAGAGATTAAAGTACAAATGAGAGAGTGAAGAGGGCTCTTCCTCAGCAAACCAAAGACATGAGACTCCCTGGGCAATGATTTCCCCAATGGGATACATGGAATGGGATCACAAGGGTAGGTCAAGCAAGGAAGAAAAGAATGAAGCTGTGTGGACTTAATCAGGTTAATATAAGTTAAGGCTGTTTTCTTTCAGACTCTTTGTTCAATATATGGTATAAGACAATTCACCTTTGGGGATCATGGAGTCACAGAATAAATTAGATGAGATCTTGGGCAGTTTTGGTTTCTTGGGGAGGTCAGTGGGAAAAGGCAATCATGTACTTTAGTTTGGTATAGAATGCAATGTAAGGAGACTCGGGGTTCAGGGTTAACCCCAGGGGACCTACTTGAACAAGGAAAGGATTCCTTCATCAATCTAGACATTGCTTATAGGGGATGCCAAGGCCAACCTCACATATCAGAAATCTTTCCTTTGGTTTATTAGACACGAAGAGGTCTAGCCAAACTAACTTATTCCCCCTTCTCTCCAAGGTAGAGCCTTAGATACCAAGGGATGGGGCTGACCTTCTCCTAACACTTTAGTTCTATACTTTTGCTTATAACAGAGGTTCCTGTCCACCTGACATGCTTTAGAATGAACACATCTTCTATATCCTGGACCTTCTCTACTTTTCTCTATAACTGCCTCAGGAATACATATATCCTTCCTCTTGTGGGTTGAGTGGAATAGTTATTTGGTGATTTCCCATCCTCCCCTCACCCCATTCAATTTTCTTATATAAGAAAAAAATTTTAGTGTTGCAAATCCAGGCATTTTGTGTGTATGTGAGTCTGCATGTGTTTATCTTGGTAGGCCTATGTGCTAGTTTGTGCATAGAAATATGACAATAAAAACAACAAATTCTTTTAAAGAAAAACACAACCAAAAAATATCTGAATATTCTCAGTTAATCATCCAATCACTTCTTCTCTAATGCCTCTGATATATACAGGGTATATTCATTGGTGAGAGACAATTACCATCCCATCACTTCATCTAATGGTTCTAATACTACTCACTACAATAACATCCAGATAAAATGAGAATGTGATGTGGGAAAAACATTCCCAAGTTTATAGCAGGGTCTGACCCCAAGAATGGGAGACTCAAATTCCATTCACTACAGAAATAAGAAAAGAATTTTATTTGAAGAAGTGATTTTTGGTGGCACAATAGCCTAATAGCTGATGGAATAGTCTGGGGGCTAATCAGGTAGCCTTGTGGATGATGATTGAGAACAGGGGCTAACAGAGTAGCCTCTTTGGAGCTGATTGTATGGAGCAGTAATTCTGTTGTAGAGTGGCAGCTTCCATTGTAGAATGGCAGCCTCCACACCCTGTGGATCAAGGTAGGAATATTTATTGGAGTCTGGTAGCTTAGCATCTCCCTTTCCAAAATTAGGTGGAAGTATGTTTTGGGGTTTGTTGCCACAGGAAATAAGGAGCATGCACAAGATGGGGGAATTCTTCTAGAATGTTAGAGTCCCTAGCAAGCAGGTTCCATTTCCTCCATTCCACCTTGCCATCATTTGTCAACATGGGAGAGGTCCTGTTGTCCTTCTAGAATGAGAGCATGGTGGGAGTGGGGGGATGCAATACATTGTAGGATCATTATAGGTAATTATTTCTAAGAATAACTAATTAATAAAACATAATAGATACAAAGCTGGTGACCAGTATATAATGTTACAGATCCAGTAGACAGAGTGGGTAATTAAACAATCTAACTAACTGGTAACTACTGAGAAATGCAAGATTTCAAAGTGTGAGGGTCCCATTCCTAATATTACCCCTTACTGTCTGCTGTCAGCCCATATCAAATATTTGTTTCTTCCATTGAGTAAGTCACTTATATGGAAACTCCTTTGCTTGATCCCCTGCAGTGTAAGAATTCACATTGATATTATGTCCTGAACACAAACAATAAGGAGGATAATGGACTATTTCTTCCATCTTTATGCTTCCCAAGCCACAGTATAACAATTCAGAGCTTTTCTCTTTTAGTGGGAATTTATATTTTCCTATCGACAAGCACAGCGAATGGAAAATGCCTTTGCAATTGTTAATGCTGGAATGAGTGCCCATTTTGAAGAAGGTACAAACATTATTCAGGACCTTAAGATGTTCTTTGGAAGTGTTGGCCCTACCACAGTCTCAGCAAGTAAAACTTGTAACCAGCTCATTGGGAGGTATGTTGAAATGTTTGGGGTAAAATGATAATTTCTGAATGTAAAGAAATAGCTGTTTTAAAAATAGCTGCATTTATCTTTTAGCATTAATGCAATGCTTGAATTAGCATCTTGTACTTGAGGGTGCTAGGGGTCATTCATTCCCTTCATCAATGGGGCATCACTTTTCTATGTAGCTTTTTAAGTTGTAATAGCCAATGGAAAAATCATGATTTAGTGGTTAATGTTCCGGTGAGAATTCTTTCTCAACTGGTCCTCATAAAAGAGGCATTCTAAGTGGGAAAAGGGAGATGGACCTTCATTTCATGCATGGAGAACATGAAGGAGAAAGGATTAGAGATGGGAGATAGCATGTCACAAGAGATAGATGGGTACTAAGGTGGATAAAGTGGATAAATTTGACTGGGAGTCATAAGGACCTGAGTTCAAATGCAGGCACAGATATTTATTAGCTGTGTGACTTGGGCAAATTGTTTAACTTCTGTTTGCATCTATCCTTCAGGGTTATTGTGAAAATAAAATATTTTTAAAGTACTTAGCACAGGGATTGAAACATAGTATATAAATGCTAATTATATTGCCCACTTTACCTTACACATTATGATCTAATTACTTCATGTGTCCTGGATCAGTTAATTAAAACTATGGGGACTCAAACAAAATGTTTTACTTAACCGAGTCTCTGTTTCCACCTCTAAAAAAGTGAGGCACTTTCCCATTAGGAGCAAAGTAATTTAGGCCTTTGGAGAAAGAGAGAAATTTCCAGATTTCATCCAAGGGGAAAATTTCCCAGTCTCTAGTGTAACAAGCAGAGGATAGAGATAGGATAGAGACTATCAGTTCTTCTCATTTTAACTTCTTATAGTCTTCTCTCCCTTCAGTGATCTAAAAAAGATTGGAATAGAAATCTCTCTTGAAGCTAGAAATCTGAACTTGTGGGAATTTATTTTTCATATAGTATGTTAATTCATTTTTAAAGGTCATAGATTAAAGAGAATTTTTTGTATGTTCCTGTGTCTGGGTTCTTGGTCCAAGACTACTTTTTACATTTTCTTGGCACTAGGCATCCCAATGTATGTCTCCCTTTTAACAAAATTTGATTAATGAAAAAGTGAGGCAAAGGAGTAGCAAAAAGATTCTCTTCTTTCTTACGTGACCTTCATTACATGGGGATGAGGAAGGGTGGATATTTTGATGAACCACCTCCTAATTAGCTATTTACCAATTAGAGATATTTTGGGATGTTCAAGGGAGGAGCTGAGTTGAATAGGAGCTCCTTAAACTATAATATCGATCTGCCTGATGGAGTTTCAAATTCTTTGGTCATTTTGAGGGGGCCACTAAACTATCACTTACTTAATTGGATAATGCTAGCCTAATCAGTAAATTGATATTATGAAACAAAATCACTCTCTCAAAATAATTTTAAGCATAAGAAACCCTAAATCTTTGTTCTGTCTGATTCCCACTAAATCCACTTCATCTTTTCCATAAGCACAGGGCACTGAGTAATCAGTCTCTAACAATGGAAGAAAGTCCCTTACAATATCTTGAGAGAAGAATGGTTTCACTCCTTTGTTTCCAGCATCCTGCATTTCCCATTTGCCTGGTTAAATAAATTTATGGATTATAACATTTAGCTCTAAATTAATCTTTGTAATGAATGACATTTTCTGGAAGCTGTAGTTTTAATTTTGAAATATTAATATATTAATCAGCTACCCAAGAAAATCTAGTTAGCCATGGACTCTCACAGTCTGAACAGATACCACAGAACTCGAATGGGGCAAAAGATGGGAAGACGGTGTAGCAGTTAGGATGAGAATGGGATGTGAATGTGAGCATTCAGGCAGCCAGGCTGGGCAACAGAAAACAACTTAGGCATGAGCAACTAAGCAATTAGTGGAACTAGAGAGGGACCAAAGAGACTGAATAGCTAGGAAGCTGGGAAGGAGAGCTGGAAGAGTCAAAAGGCTGACTCTGTCATGCAAGTCCTCTCTATCTCAGAGACAAAGAGACAGAGACAGAGACAGAGAGACAGAGAGAGACAGAGAGACACAGAGACACAGAGAGAGAGACAGAGAGAGGACTTGCATGAGAGAGAGGATATATATATATATATATGCCTTCTGATGTCATTTACTCAGTCCTTTTCCAGAACATCTTTGAATGGAGAAGAGTCACACAGAAAATGAACTTAAACCTAAATCACAGGAAGAAGCAGGTCTTCAGGCTATTAAGAGGTTTGCTAAGTGGCCACTAGAATATCTGCACAGCTAACTCTTCTCAATATAGTAGCTACCTAACTGACCATATAACTTAAGAGAATTCCAGTCCACAGACAAGCAAGGAACAAGTCTCCACCCTACCTGTAAAACCCTCTGGACAAAAGAAGGGAGGATCCAGTTCAGTTTTATAGCCTGGAAGAGAGAGACTTTTTGAATTTAAAATCAAATTGTTCTTGGTGGCCAAAAGGGGGAACCATTTCTCAAAAAAAAAATCCCAGTTAATTTCCACATCTTCAGAACATAGATAATTGACTTAAAAGATAACTTCAAGTTTCTTGTGTATTGGACATTATACTCATAAGACAAACATGAGCAAAAACCAGATAAATTACAGAATTAATATTGTTCCCAGTTCAGACCTTTCAACAGCTACATGATGAAATCAAAACCATGATATCTATTTAGTTGGGTTATTTTATAAAATTTCACTAAACTTAATGATCAGTGTGTAGTAGCCTCTCAGTTTTTTAAATTTAGTAATTAAAGGGAAGAGTCACATTTCAATTGGGTAAATAATTGTTCTTCCTTTGTAAAAATAATTAATGTTAAACATGGAAAACTTATGATAAGCTAAAAATGACCTTTGTCATCAGTAAGGTATGTTGAAGGCATTATGAAAGTTTTGAAGACACAATTTTTGGAGCAAATTTTAAAATATGGAAAGTTTAGAGATGAAAACCTTGTTTCTATTATTTCTCAGATCATAATACATACTGGGTTCTAGTTCAAAAATGAAATATATAAAGAAACATTTTTTTTGGTAAACCACTAAAGGGAAGATTACACATGACTATCTGGCTTATGGCTGAAATTAGAAGATATGTTCTCCACAGGATTACTTCTTTAATTAAAAAAAAACACATTTACAGAAAACTGTAATAGAGCTATTGTTTTGTCTAGAATTTTAAAGAGTCCAGGATTAGGTTATAGAGATATACTTGTGCCTTTTCACACATGTCATTTGGGAAGAGAGAAGAGACCATTTGCAGAGGTCATAAAAGAACCAGACAAGGTGAAAGTAATTGTGCTTCTTCTTATCACAGATCTATCTGCACTGTCCCACTCACACATAAAGTTCAGTGACTGAATTATTTATTGAGTGCATGCTATCTATATGACCGTGCAAGTCACTTAACTTCTCAGCCTCAGTTTCCTCATTTGTAAATAATAACATCTATCTCCCAGAATTATTCTGAGGATCAAATATTGGGAGGGAAAACCTTATAGTTGCCATTAAGGCAAAGAAGTTGGAGCTGAAAATACATAAGACATTGTAGAATACTACGAGGTTAAATTGTTCACAAACAAGGCATTTCAGTAGTATAACCTTTAAAATACTTTATAATGAGATGGTTAGCGAAAAATGAACATCTTTTATATCTCTGAAAGGTTTGTTGGCTATCTTGTGACAAAAAGTTGTCAAACTTCGATATGTTATGCATTTTTCTTTTGGAAAATCAAGTGTTCCAATTTGGCTGACATTTTTATGACAAATAGTTGTCAGTATTATGCTACATAGCAGGTATTTTTAATAAAAATAAAAGCACAGAATCTGTCTCTTGAAGATAAAGGTTATATATATATATATATATATATATACTTTAACAATAAAGTGAGAAAATGTAAAATGATGATCTATACTTATGATGACCTCCTTTACCTAACCTTTTTTCCTTCCATATATTAATGTAACTTATTTTACCAAAAATGGACTCCTTGGTAACAAATTAGTCGCTTGGCACAATCTCTTAACTTTTTGGCATGTTAAAATGTTTCTTTTGAGGACACTAAAAAAGGAAATATAAACACTTGTAAACACTATGGCACTGGTTGCTAATAATGTATTATTGTTGTTCAGTTGTTTGTCCCACTCTTTGTGACCCCAATTGGGGTTTTAGTAACTAAGATATTAGAGTGTTTTGTCATTTCCTTCTCTAGCTCATGTTTCAGTTGAAGAAACTGAGGCAAGCAGGATTAAGTGCTTTGCTCAGTGTTACACTGTCAGCAAGTGTCTGAAGCCAGATTTGAATTTAGGAAGATAAGTCTTCCTGACTTCAAGCTTGACACTCGATTCCACTGTGCCACCTAGCTGTCCTTGCAAATAATAAAACGTGGTAATTATGTCTACTTTTTACATCAAGACAATGGAATGATGAAATGTTGAGTGAGGCAAACAGGCTGGTGCTGGATGAGATTCGCATTCCACCTACTGCAGTTGGAGGCATGGTGGAATACAAAAGAACCCTGATGGTCAGTTTCCTCTTCAAATTCTATCTCGAAGTGAAAAGAGAACTGAACGAGCTGGTAAGCTGAAATTCATTGATATTTGTGTATACTTTATGCATCAAATCTGTGAAAGATTTTTTTCTATAGCAGTCTTCTTTAAGATTTTTAAAAACCCCTTAGCAATATTATTTTATATTGCTAGGTCATTTTACGGTGGTAAAAATGATTATTGATAATTGTTCTGACATGTAATCTGAAAAAAATCTTTAAAAACAAAAGAAAAGGAAAAAAACCCCACTAACAAAGTATGTTACCTTCCTCCTAAGAGAGAGCTATGATGGGTACAGTGGAGAAAATACATTTTTGGATATGGTGACTTTTAGTTCATTTTACTTGTCTAAGATTATTTGTTACTTTTTCTTTACTTCTCCCATTCTTAAATGGTAGAGGTGGACTAGCAAATGTAATCTTCCCCTTGCCAAAGGAGGGTCATTATAATATTTTTTAAAAAGAGAGTAGAAGGAACACAGAAGAGAGTAGAAAGAAATTCAGATGGAAGAAGAGCCAACAGTTCCATCTTCAATGAGATATGTAGAATTTTTATATACTAAGAAAAAAAAGCAATTGGTAGGAAATGAGACTCATGGTTTCAAATAGAAACCTCTTTTTGTGTTCTACCACAGGCATGGAAAGAGGCAGGTAGATGGCTCAATGAATAGAATGATAGACTTAAGAGTCAGGAAGATCTGAATTAAAATCTAACTTCAGATATTTCCTAGCTATGTGACATTGGACAAGTCACTTAACCTCTCATCACTTGACAAAAAGATCCACTCCAGTATCTTTGTCAAGAAAACTCCATGAATGGCTATGGTCCATGAGATCAGAGTGAGCTGTACATGACTAAACGACTACCAGTGATGGGCAAAATTTTTAAAGAGGGGGCTAAAGGAAAGGAAATGCTTATCTGTCAGTTTGTTTCTAAGGCAATTCTTTCAAAGTTTCATTGTATTGTATCCTACTTATTGTATTTGTCAGATTAGGAATAATGTTGGGGGCTGGATAGAACATTTCAGGGGGCTGCATCTGGCCTGTGGGCAGTAGTTTGCCCATCACTGGACTAGACAATAACAAGTGTTCATTGTTTGATGTTTTAAGTTCAGAGTAAAACATATATTTTAAGAAAGACAAATTACTTTGTGTCTCTGACCCTCAGTTTCCTTATTTCTAATATGGAGAAAAAAGAATAATCCTTGTGCCATATTTTACATAAGATTGCTATGAAGATTGGGAGAGATAAGACATGTAAATACATTTGGTAAATCTTAAAGTGGTATTTAAATATCCATTGCTATTATTATATTTCATCATATCCCCAAGGCATAGCATAGATTCTGAAACCTATTAGGCACTTAATAAGTGATCTTTGCATTGAAATGCCATATGGGGTCAGACAAGATGACAGGGATAAAAGAGGAACAAGGAATCAAACCAGACTGGGAGGCTTGCTTTGTTTCATTTCCACACCAAGAATTTTTGAAAGATAGGATGGAAAGGTGTTTTTAAGTGACTGATTTCAAATTCATATTTAGTTACATATAACCTCTCATGGTTCAATTAAATCAATGTGGCTTCTTATCCAGCTGGTTAGGAAGGGACACTTGTGGCTGGTGACAGGGACTACGAGCTCTACCCTCATTCTACCTCTGCCCAAAGTTCTTTTATAGTCAGAAATTTTGTTCTTTCATTTCAACCAATGGATATTTCATAGCAGAGCAGTTAACTAAGGCCTTGGGAATAAATGGCAAATGTCACTTTCAAAGCCACACTTTTAATCCTTGATTTTTGTAAACAATTTACATTTAAAAGAATCTTTTTCTCCCTTTTTCAGGACCCACAACAATTCCCAGAAATCCCAGAAACTTCCATTAGTGCTCTAGAAGAGTTTCCCATCAAGATTCCAGAGGGAATACAAATGTTCCAGGTTGGTGGATTCATTTAATTAGAAAGTAGAGAGGAAGCCAGACATACTCTTGAGGAGGTCAGGTAACAGGCATTCTCCATGCCCTCTCCCCATTTTCAGCAAGCACATTTCTTGCTAGGGACTCTAATGGAGCCAAATAGATCCATTCCCTGTTATCATTACAAAACTTCCTCAGTTCTGACTCCCTGTCTTTACCTAAGGGAATTTTAACCAAATTTCTACTTTGATACATAACACCAAAAAATGCTCCCTTTGTTATTTTAAACATTTCATATTCAAAATCAGAAGCAAATCTCATCTCCTCCAAGAAACTTGCTCGGATTAATCTCAGACCACTCTCACCACTTTTTTACTTTATGCCCTCACAGAACTGCCATATATTCTTTGAATTAATATATAATACTATATACACTATATATATAGTATATATAGCAATATAATGCTGTAATAGTATATGTAATACAATATATGAATTTATGACATATGATACTAATAAATTTAATACCTTCAAAAGGTATAAAGTTTTAAATGTCACTAAGAATTAGGAACACTGTATATAGAACATGTTTGGAAACCTTAAAGCATTATATGACTACTAGCTCTTATTATGTGTTACTGTATAAAGGATACTAAATAATTTCCAGGTGCATATATTCTGTATTATACATCCAAAGTATAATATTCAGTACTTTGCTCAGTGTACAATAAGTGCCTATAAACAAATGCCTGATATATTGAGGACATATAGTAGGCTATTGCCTCTAAATTTTTTTTTCCTTTATGGAGTTTATCAATGGCTTAGATATGTTAGCTGTGATTTTGAGTTTTTTAGTGAATAAAAATGTCTAATGGTGGATCAATTTGCTTTTTTTACTAACAGTGTGTAGATCCCCATCAACCTGCCCGAGATCCAGTTGGACATCCAGTCATGCATGAGTCAGGGATTAAACATGCCACCGGGGAGGCTGTCTACTATGATGACATACCCCAAGTGGACAAAGAACTTCACCTGGCTGTAGTGACCAGTACCAGAGCACATGCAAAAATCTTGTGAGTAAAGAAAAAAGATATTTTACAAAGTTACTAATGAATAAATAATGGATCCTCGATTCTATGTTGGAGTCTTTTTATGTATTTTCAACTCATCAAATAAAATAATTAAGTTATTAATGGCAGAAGAATAAGTTCTATCAGTCAAAAGTTCTAATATCTACTCAATACTGATGCAACTTAATGGGGTAGAAGAGAGAGAAGAGGGCATAGTGTGTTGGAAGGATAACATAATGGCTCTAAAAATATAACATTACATTATAAGTGATTTCATAAGCCCACTATAGTTTCTCTTGCTGATTCAGAATCACTTAAAATATATTATAATTAAGTTAAACAACCATGTAACTCTCTAAGTCCATTGCACCTAGATATGTGCCAGAGCTAACTTTTCTTGGATATTATAAGATGATAGTAAAATTTATAGGAGGAAGTCTCACACTTGAAAAATTGGCAAATGATATAAATCTGGGTTTGATTTATTACTTTGTGGCTTGTCCAGACTTAAGATAATGGGGAAATGCTAATACTGCAGATTAATCTTAAAAGTAGTTTGTGAATACATATTTGATAAGAGCAGCTGTGAAATGTTTGTCAGCACACCCCTGCCTGTGTCCCATTCCCCTCTCCCCACCATGATTTCATCATAGTCTCAATTAAAATTCAACTTTCTACAAAAGCTGTCCCTAACCTCTCTAACTGCCAGTGCTTTCCCTCTGTTATTTCCTATTCATTCTATACATAGCTTGCTTTTTATTTTTCAGTTCTTTTATAGCTAAGGGTTAGAAATTAAGTACAATTAGGTCAAGATCAAGAATTGGGCAAATAAAGTGAGGAGTTGGGAAGGTCCAAAGTTAGAGCCAGTGTTGGAAGGAGTGTCAGTAGCTGAAAAGGACATACTTTATGAGGCAATGTTGTTTAGACTGAAAAGGTTCCATTCCATATATATTATTTGTATTTTAACTAAACAATGATCTCAGTTTGTTCCACTAATGGACTTCTTCAAGAGTGTAGATAGAAAGCAGACCCTTTCTTTCTTTCATGCCACCCAAATTTAATTTCTCAGAAGGGTCCCTATCACTTCAGCTAATGGGAGAGGCAGACTGACCATCATGACTCAGGTCTCTCTCCTTTTCATTTTCAGGACTGTGGTTTCCACAACGAGAAATAATTATTAGCTCAAGTCAATCATAAGGTCAAGGTAATGGCTTCACAATTTATAATTTATAATTGTTAATTCTAATGTTTCCCTCTTAAGGTCAATTGATATTTCAGAGGCCCTTAAATGTCCAGGTGTTGTTGATGTGATAACTGCCAAAGATGTCCCAGGAGAAAATAACCATGAAGGAGAGACATTGTATGCAGAAGATGAGGTGGGTTATTCATTCCAGGATAACTGTGAAGCTTGATAATTAATTGATTTTTATTTTTGTGTGATTGACTATTCTAAATTTCCTCCCTCAGATGTCCAGAATAGTAACTGGTTTCTTTGACCATGTAGATACTTGTTTAGATGCTAATTGGCTTAAGACATTTGTGTGAGTTGAAACTGTAGCACAACAGAAAATCTTACTTTTCTATTTGTATCCCCTGCTTAGTATAATGCTTTGCCAATAATAAGCACTTTATACAGATTTTATTTATTCGTTTGTTTATTCTTTTACTTACCAGCTGTGTAACCTTGGGAAATTCATTTTATCTCTCTTTAAGATTCCATTTCTTCAGCAGTGAAATGGATATGATAATATTTTTGCCACCTGTCTCACTGAGTTGTGAGAAACCAGAAAAATAATGGAGGGAAACTAAATACTTTTTGTGGGTAAGTGTAAGACAGTGGAAAAAGCATTGGGCAGCTGGGTAGCTCAGTGGAGTGAGAGTCAGGAGGTCCTAGGTTCAAACCTGGCCTCAGCCAAGTCCCAGCTATGTGACCCTGGGCAAGTCACTTGACCACCCCCATTGCCCACCCTTACCAATCTTCCACCTATGAGACAATACACCGAAGTACAAGAGTTTAAAAAAAAAAGAAAAAAAAAAGAAAAAGCATTGAATTTGGAGTAGAATTTGCATTCTAAGCATGCTCCTGGTCTTTCCCATTGTATGCCTATAAATAAGGCTCTTCATCACTCTGGATATGATTTTTCTCATTTGTAAAATGATAAGGTTTTATTAGGTGATAGTTGCCATTTCTGAATTGTAATTTTATTTCTAGGAATAAGAAATAATATAGCTAAAATTTTTGTACCATTTACTATGTTCTGACTACTGTATTAAGTACTTTAAAAACCTGGGAGGTAGCAGAAATAATAATAACAATGACAGTAGCTAAACTTTCTATAATGCTTACTATGTGTTAAGCACTGTGTCATTTGATCCTCATAAAAACCTTGGGAGGAAGGTGTTATTATGATCCTTATTTTACTTAATAATTCTTTATAAACTACATATGTAATATATATTATATATGTAATAGATAATATAGCATATATAATGTGCACTAAAATATAACTATATATGTAAACTATAATTATTTCCCTTCATTCCCTTTATTTCCTTCATTGGAAACTTAAGTGAACAAAGGTTATGTACCTTGCCCAAGGTCACTCAACTATTAGCAGTCTGAAGTCAGATTTTAATTCCTTCTCTACTTGAGGCCTGACAGTCTATATACTAGCTGTCTTGTATTTTATGAGAAATGAGATAAATTCCTATCAGCAGAGTATAAAATTTATTTTGACCAGGACATAGTCTCCACTTTCTCATGGATTGATAGAAAATATCTGATTCCATTATAGGTGATTTGCGTGGGGCAGATTATCTGTTCTGTGGCTGCAGATACACATGCTCATGCAAGACAAGCAGCTGAGAAAGTGAATATTTCCTATGAAGATGTAGAACCAAGGATCATAACCATAGAGGTAATCACATTATTTCCTTTTCTTATAAATATGATGGAAGTTTTCTGAGAAGTAAGCAAACAAATTCACAAGTTAAGTCTTTTTCAGGCTAACCTAACCATTCTCTAACACCCATGTAGTTCTAAAGTAGCATATGAATCTTCCCCATTTTCATTGCCTGTTTCATGTTTCATCTATTTAACTATTGGACCCCGTAAAATTAAAGTAATTAAAGTAAAGTTAAACTGTATCCTCTTCCTGTTATAACCTGGACTCTGCTTTGGTAAACTTTAAAAGATTAAATTAAATTAATTAATTAAAAAAAAAAAAAACCTTTACCTTCTATCTTAGCATCAATACTGAGTACTGGTTCCAAAGCAGAAGAGTGGTAAAGGCTAGGCAATTGGGGATAAGTGATTTGCCCAGGGCCACAAAGCTAGGAAGTATATGAGGCTATACTTGAACCCAGGACCTGCCATCTCTAGGCTTGGTTCTCAAATCATTGAGCCGCCTAGTTGACTTTACTTTGGTAATCTTTTACTAAGTACTGGAGAGTGTTCAAAGGATGTAAAACTGTAGAATTGCCTTTATTTTTATATGTGTCAGCATGTATATATATATATGTATATATATGTATCTGTACATATCTATATACATATGTATACAGTCATAAATATACAATCATATATCAGCATAGAAGAAAAACTTCTAGTCATTGGAAATGCAGAATACTATTGAGATCAGAATGTGAAGGATTAATTTTTTGGGGTAGGAGTTTGACAGAAGTATGGAGAGCAGGTTGATAAAATACCAATCCCTAGTTTATTCTGAGGTGAAGTTCAGATAGGAAATAAGAGGGAGAAAAGTGAGATTATCACTTGAATTTCATATAACTAAGCCTGAAATCCAAATCCTATACTAAAATTTCTAAGAAACCCTAAATCTAACGGCCCTCTTGGGTAGATTCTTCTTGCCTGGCAAAGCAGCCTATCTTAACAACACTATTCCTATCTGGAAATATATTCCCTAACTACTTACCTAAGCTAATTGATGAACATTAATTTACTACCACCTCCTTAAATCAATATCTCAATCCAAACTGTCAGAAGTCAACTGCCTGTTCCTCTCGACTGAGAGAGACTGACACAGAACCCCTACTCCCTAGGAAGGAGTTGTTCAGCTCTTAATGGTGCTCCTTATATATGATCCTCATCTTGTTGGTAATGGAATCTTCAGGTCTCTGCTCACCCTCAAAAGCCTGTCAGAAATTTCCTCAGCTATGGAGCTTTTACTTAGAAATCCTTTTGCTCTTAAAGAGACAAAGGGAAAGATTAAGAAACTTCTTTTTAAGAAGAACAGAAAAGAGAATGAACTCCGGGCCCTGCATATGTTCAGCCATGATATTTCCGAATAGTTATCAGAGGTTGCAAGGTGGTAAAGTGAATAGAATGTTGAATTTGATGTTAGAAAGACATAAATTCAAATCGGACCTCAGAACCTACTAGTTGTGTGATTCTGGGCAAGTCATTTTACCACTTTTTGGCCTCCATTTCCTTGTCTGTAAAATGGAGATAATAATAAAACCTACCTCACAAGGTCAATGGAATGTTCAGATACCATAACTTATAAAAAGCACTTTGCAGGCTAAAAGTGTTAAATAAGTGCTAACCATTATCAGAGTTATAATTAGCATGAGGAACATAGTTTTTTTTTTTCCTCAGGACAGATAAGCCCATTCAACATCTCTTAGGTGGCATTTTGACTCCCAAAATATCCTGGCTTCATTCACAAGTGCCCCTCTACTGCCCTGAACCCATAATACATGCTAGCCTTTCTTCTACTCCATTGGCTCCCCAGCCTGTAGCACTACAGCTCTCTTGTTCAATCCTTTGTGATGAGTATATTTCAGCCAATCTGAAAAAAAAAAGGCAGAGCTCCAAGCCAATAACAGGTTTATTGATAGAGCAGCATCTCTCAGCAAAGCTGGTCCTTGTTTCCTGCCACCTAAAGACCACTTAATGAGAGTTTTCTTCCTTTTTTATACCCTAACATTACATCATTCAAAATCCCAACTCAAAAGTCAACCACCAATCCTAGGAGAGTTGAACATAAGAGATATCTCTACAAGACATCTTTCTGCTCTAAGTATTGTTTTACCCTGGATATCTCTGTGTGCCATATATGGTCAGGCTTTCTGCTCAAAGGGCACAACCTAGAGATCCTCCACTTAGAAGACACAGGCCTTCTGAGCTACAACTCATTTCAAAATGCTGACTTGGCTGGCTTATAGGAAGTTACAGAAATAGTTTTACAGAAACAATAGCTAATATGATATTACAGAGTAAACAGCTAAATATATTACATTCAATCTGCTTGATAACCTTATAAAATATAGTTACTATAATGTTATTAATTATTAGTCAATAATTTTCCCATAATTAATCACTTCCTTTGGCTGAATACTGATTAATTCGAATGAATAATCATATTTTTCCAGTTTATAATAAATTTTTATTTAGAATATTTTCTAAATTGGTGACATGATTCATGATCCCTCCCTCCATTCCCCCCCTCCTCCACCCTCTCAAAGTCGACAAGCAGTTCCACTGGGTTATACATGTATCATTGTTCAAAACCTATTTCCATGTTATTCATATTTACAGTAGAGTGATCCTTTAACTTCAGAATCCTAATTATATCTAGGGTCATATTTTTTTGTGTGTGATGCATTTATGTTTTTTTCCTAGCCTCAAAAATTTTATTTAATCAATTAATTTAGGGTATTTTCCCATGGTTACAAGATTTATATTCTTTCCCTCCCCTTGTCCACACTCTTCCCATAGCCAATGCACAATTCCACTGTGTTTTACATGTGTCATTGATTTAGACCTATTTCCATACTATTGATATTTGCATTAGGGTGATCGTTTAGCTAGGGTCATATTTTAAAGAGAATTGGAATGGGGGGAGTCAGGGATTCTCATTTTTTTCACCTTCTTCCATATTAGGCTTCATTTCTTCCCCTAGTAGCTCATGATTGTCTGATCTGTGCTTCTTTTTTATCGACTTCCTTCCTTGATAGTGGAGGTTTATTTCTGCACAGCCTTTGCTTTGCTGTCAACCTCAACCAATAGAGTCTTTATTTCTCCTTGTTGAGCTATGCCCTGGTGATGTGTCCTTTCTTTCCACTTGTAAGCAGAGTTGAGTAGACTATAGTAGAATAATCATTGATTCTTCTGATATTCAAAGAAGCATCTAAATGATACAATTGATAAAGTATTGCACTTTGTGTCAGGAAGATTCACCATCCTGAGTTCAAATCTGGCCTTAGACATTTCCTGGCTATGTGACACTGGGTGACTCACTTAACCTTATTTGCCTCAGTTTCCTCATCTGTAAAGGGACATGAAGAAATAAATGGCAAACCACTTCAATATCTTTACCAAGAAAACCCCAAATGGGATCACAAAGAGTTGGGGCATGATTGAAATATCTCAACAACAAACAACATATATGAAGAAGCAGGAAACATAGAACTGACTATGATGGACTGGCCACAGGCCCTAAGGCCAGGTTATAGATTTCATGGTATGGGGTCAGGGAGAGAGAAGGTGTCTTTCATCTCAGTCTTTCCATGCCCAATGTGAAATTTAAGATGTGGAACTCTGGCAAGATGGTGCTCCAAAGGGTCAAATATTTCCACCATATTTTGCTCTCATTGGTTCTTCATAGTCAAAAAACAGAGGTCTCAAAAGTCCCAAGGTTGTGCTAGAGCATGTCACAATATCATCTATCTCTCTTTTCAACTGTACCCTGGTACCCTGAAGGTGGCCTTCATCTTGAGGAATTTATAGTGCAAATATAATATCTATTAATACCTATTTATCATTAAGTTAAGGAATATATAAAGCAGATCTTCTTAACTTGGGAGTTCACAGACCCCAAAAGAGTCTACTGATAGTTTTCAGTGGTGATCTAGAAACTAAGGTGGGAAAAATGTCATATTATTTCACTATCTCCTGACTGAAATTTAGTATTTCCTTAAATTAGGAATTAAAAAAAAACACATTATTCCCAGAAGTGATTCATAAGTTCACTTGATTATCAAAGGATCAACAACACAAAAAGGGTCAAGAACCTTTGTTGTAAATAATGCTAATACAAACCAGATTTGCTATAAAGGTATGGTCCAGACTTGTAGAGGGTTTCAATGATACTATATTCATTATGTTAGACAATATTAGACTTACATGAAATCTGCAGAACCAGCTATTCAATTAAAGCATAAATTAATAGGGTGAATAAACAGAATTTGAACCTATGATCCCTAAGCCTTAAAAGCTAGGTCTTTCCCCCCATTGTTTCATATTGTCTACTTAGATAAATGAGCTTTACACAATGATTACTGGGAAGGCTGACCTGAAGCTGGCAGAATTTTGGCATCTTTGTTAAACAGCAGGACTCAGGAAATATTTTTGGGTTTTGAAAACAACCAGGCACAAATTACTATGCAAATCTCGATAGAAAAAGACAGAATATACCCAGGTTTTGATCCCATCCCCTCCAGGAAAGAGCGAGAGAGTGAGTCAGGTTATGGTCAGGAGTGATCTCAGCATGGGTACCTGGGAGAATGAGCTCATTAATTCCAGAGAAAGGAAAGAAATGAAAGTTCAGATCCCAAGTCTGACAAGACTGGAGGAGAGGGGAGAAGGGCAAGAAGAGAAGAAAGGGAAAGCCTGTTGTTACTCTGTGTATTCTGATGATAAGGAAAGAATGAGGAAAAGGAGCTATTAAATTAGATTCTGTTACACAAAGCTTATCCGAATCATTGGTTTTCTGAGCTCCTTTTAGTTCTTTTGGGTAGAGATTGCCTAAGGTATGATGTGGCATCACTAGGGCCTAGACCATGGGGTATTTGTAACACTACATAACAATATCTCCTTGGGAAATAGTTACTAATTTCTTTTGTGAAATCCTTCAAGTACTCAATAAACCCATGAGATGAGTAAATGAAGTCAATGATGTTTATGAACCCACAAAAACCATACTCTTATTTACTCTTTGTTACTGAAATAGATCTTGAGGATCTGAAGGAAGGACAGCTAACAATGGTATTAAATTCCCTTGAAAAATATTAGTACGTCCTCATTGTTTTCTCCACAGCAAGCCATAGAACACAAATCCTTTTTATTTAAAGAGAAGAAAATAGAAAAAGGAAATGTGGACCAAGCATTTAAACACGTAGATGAAATAATTGAAGGTAAGTTGTTTTTTTTTTTCTGGGATGTCCTTCAGAAATACTAATGTGGATTGCAAGTTGAGTCTAGAAACATCAATCTGCAAGAAATATATACATACAAATACAGATATATATTCTTATTGGGAAAACCAGGGGAGATAACTTAAATACTATATGTGGGTTCAGAAGGGTGAGTAGGAGACAGGAATGATAAAAGGTGGGATCAAACAAGTTAGGGAAACTGGGTTTAACTGTTATGGGAAAAGACTGTAGATAGAAGTGACAGTTAGGCCTCAACTGTCACCATGCTTCTCCTAGACAAGGTGTCTGTGAAAAGCAGCAAGCAAATGACAAGAGGGTTTGTAACAAATTTAATTAAGGGAACTATGTTCTAAAGGATGGGAATAGGAGTTTCTATACTTCTAGACTATGGGCAAACCACAGGGTCAGGGGAGGGACTTATCTACACTGAACTTAGACCTAAAGCAAGACAGAGCCCAAAGAATAGCAGAACTGAAGTGGGTATCCTCACAGCAGAGTCCTGAAACACTCCAGCGATGTTTCAGCTCTTCTTCAGGTGGGTAGATTCTGGGAGCTAACCCAGCCCAAGTTAACCAGCAACTCAGGTTGGGATTAATAGTCTCTACCAAAAATCTCCCACAAGTAGATGACAGTCTTCCTTCTGGATATCAAGAAATCTGGGTGCAAACTCCACTTCATCTGAGGTCTCCCAGGATCAGTTACAACTTGTCCCAACCCCAATGGAGTCCATCTCAGAGAGAGAGACCACACTTCCTGCTTCCTCATTCTATTTAGAGTTCTCCAGCCCTGGCTGCTAAGTCTCCTAAATAATTAAGTAATCTTCCTCACAACGATATGTATGTGGATATATATATATACACACACAAATATATGTATAGATGTACATAGATATAAGCATAAAACATTTGAAATAATAGAAATTGGATACTGAGAAACAATAGAAAAAGGATCAGGACAAATGTTTGTCCTGGGTAAGTGAGGAATATATGACTAGAGTGTAGAACATGGATGATGATTCAGAAAAAGAAACTAAAGGAGCAGTCTGATTGGTAAGAAGAGAACCAAAAGATATTAGTGTGTCATAGACGAACTGATAGGAGGAAAACTACAAGAGCACTGTCATGAAATCCAGGAGGAGGAATGGTCAAAGTGTTCGATTCGATGTTTTTTTTTTTTTTTTTTAATTCTGAGAATGTGATTTAATGTGGGCAAGAATCTTAAAAAAAATTGTCTGGGGGGCAGCTGGGTAGCTTAGTATATTGAGAGCCAGGCCTAGAGAGAGGAGGTCCTAGCTTCGAATCTGACGTCAGACACTTCCCAGCTGTGTGACCCTAGGCAAGTCACTTGACCCCCATTGCCTACCTTTACCACTCTTCCGTCAAGGAGCCAATACACACGATTGACTCCAAAACGAAAGGTAAGGGTTTAAAAAAAAAGAAAAATAAAATTGTCTGACAGTGAAGATCAACAATTGTTTTACAAATTAATATTTTAAATATTAAAGGGTAAATAGAATGCCCAGGGTTACAAATCTAGTAAGTATTTTAGACGAAGCATTTGAGCTCTGGTCTTCCTATCTCCCAGACATTATCCACTATACCAAACTGAGTCAACAAACAAATACAATGTAGGAAACTGATTATGGTGACTCAATTTATTAATATTTTTAAAGTGAATTTATCATGATGTATAAGAAAAGTATTACTTACATTCTTTCTATAATTGAAGAAACTGAGGTCCAGGAAGATAAAATCACACACACGCACGCACACACACACACATATATATGGTCACAAAGTTAATAATCTATCCTGGAGTCAAAACTTGACCCCAAATCTCCTGATTCTATCAAGTATTTCTACATCTCATCATATATACATCTACATATATATATATAATGCATATAAAAATATATTGTCTATATAAGGTCTCTACAACTTGAGACCTTACCAGTACTGGGAACAACTTGTGCACAGTTTAGGGAGATTCTGAAAATAACTTTCTCATGGCGATTTTTCTGACTAATCTGGGAATTATAATGACGGAATTGGTGTTGGTTCATTAGTATATATGAAAACCTCCCAAAGCAGTATTACTTTAGTCCTTTCCTCTGGGGATAATGTCATCTAAGAAAAATCTGTGAGGTTGGAGGCTTCTTAAATTCTTCTCCCTAATTTAGATATTATCTACATGCATCTGCATAGCTTCTTGTAAACCAATAGAGGTAGAAGCAACAGGTGCTAAGTTTCAGTTTCTTTCTCATTTGTGTTGGTCATTAAAGAGCTTTAAAGTCAGCAATAAAGCTAAAACTGACCAATATATTTTATGATTAACACACTGAGTCTTCATAAATCTGATAAGCTGAAACCTAAGATGTGGAAAAGCAAATCTAAGGATCCATTTGATAGCATTACTTAAAGACCAAAACCAAATAAGAAGTTACCTTAGCTCACTTCATCTAAAAAGCTATGTCCATTGACTCCCATATCTTTAAAAGTTAAACTTCCCTCAACGAAGCATGCTACTCACCTCCTGACTCAAAGCTGAGATAATTGGACATAGATTGGGGCATATATGTTTTGGACATGGTCAATATAGGAATTTGTTTTATTTAGTTATATGATTTTCCAAAAAGGGTTGGGTTATTTATCTTTCCTTCAGCTGGGGTTAGAGGAAGAGAAAATAAGCTCTTGTTTATTGAAAATGCACTTATCTAACGTCTCTGAGTAGTTGATATCATAGGATCATAAACATGCAATTGAACCTAGCAATGAAACATTAATAAATAATAATGATAAAGTAAACATCTTAAAGGAAATCAGGAATGTGTGGCAAGCTAGGAAGAACTCAAATATCATACCAAGAAAAGATGTGTATGTGTGTATCAAACTCCATTATGAAGTTGACTTTGCCTTCATCTTGTAAGATCTTTTTGAAAAAGAAAAGTTTACCAAACAATGTTGTCAAGTAATAGAATGAGTTATCTTCGAAAGAAATGAATCCTGCTTCTGAGCCTAATTTTACCTAAATGGAACTTTATTGGTGTGAGTACACAAGTACCCTACAAGTATTAGGAATATATGACATTATGAGTCTTTCTCAGCTAAATAGGCCTAACATGATATTCAAGGGTCAATGCTTTAACATAGTGGAGAATAAAATATCTATAACATGAATGAATACCTCACATGGTAAACACAGTGCAAAATGTAAGAATTGTATGTGTCCCAGGAGAGGAATATGACACACTGTATCAAAGAAGGATATCAGTTATGGAGTGCAATATTAGTAATGGTATCATGTCACCCTTTTAATTTCAAGAAACAGAATAAATGTCACATTTCAGACCTGAATCTGTCAGGATAGTTATAGATCAGCAGCATTAATGTTTCTAAGTTTCAGAAAAGGATTTTATCAATTCTAAAGACATTAGAGGAGAGTATGTCATTCACAAAAGAAAAGGAAAAGAGTAGAGATTTTCTCAATTTATGTAAAAGTTACCAATACAGCACAAGGTAGAAATATTTCTTCTCTGACAAAGCCAACCAAAAACATTTTAGAAAGTTAGAGAAGTTAGTTCCCATCACAGAAGATAATGATGAGGTTAACAGTCTGTACCATGGCTTCTCAACCTTTTTTATGGGCCATGGGCCCCCTTTGGCAATATAATGATGCCTATGGACCTCTTCACAGAATAATGCTTTTAAATGCATAAGATAAAAAAAACACAAGATTATCAAGGAAATTAATTACAGTGAAAGAAAAATATAAAATTTTCTCTAAGATTACATACATCTCTGATATCTATATAGACCTCTTTGGGATTCATGATGAAACTGGTTGTTAACTAGGTTAAAAATCCCTGGCCATCATTGATTCATAGAAAGTTAGAGATGGAGAGGACCTTAGATATCATCTAGAATGATGTCTTCATATTGTAGATAAGAAATCTCAGGCAGAAAGAAGGTAAATCATTTGTCCAAGGTCAGAGAGCTAGATACAGATGGAGTCAGGATTGGATCATGCCATTTAGATAAAAAGAAATAAAATAATCATTCTAAACTAAAATGGGTTTCTTTGTAAGAATGAAAGTAATAAATGATTTTAACCTAGTAAAGATTTTCCTTTCCTTATGTTAATAACAGATGAAGTCCATGTTGAAGGACAAGAACATTTTTATATGGAAACACAAACTTCCTTGGTTTTCCCAACAGGAGAAGATAATGAAATGGTGATATTCATAGGAACACAGTATCCAACCCATGTTCAGGTAAAAATGGAGCATTT
>NC_058132.1:211841560-211915290 GCF_016433145.1 Gracilinanus agilis | reverse complement strand
TATATATATATATATATATATATATATATATATATAGTTTTATATGTATAGTTATCTCTTTGTCAAATGATGATTTCTCCATAGAGAGGATAGCAGGGGAGGAAGAGAGATACCTGGGAAGTTTAATGTAATAAACAAACAAATTAATTAATTTAAAAAAAAATAAAGACTTTCATGGCTTCAAAAAAAAGTGTCACCTCCCACAAGAGACCTTGATTCTCCCAGTCCCATCATAGTGTTAGACCTGAAAGGGATCTTAGAAGCCATTTAGTCAGCCCCTTAATTTTACAAATGGAATTAAGGAACTAAATTTCTTACCTAAGGACACACAACTATTAATTATCTGAAGTAAGATTTGAATTCAGGTACTCCTGACTCCACTGCCACCTAGCACTAGCTGGTTATTATTAGTTCCTAATCTCAAATCACTATGTATCTGTTTTGCAAAAATCCAGTATTGTTTCCCCCCATAGATCCATGTGTCTATCTGTGAATGAGTTTATAAACAGACATACACAATATAACATTGGAAAACCTCTTTCCTGTCCAAATGTGCTATAGTATATATGTTAGCATAGCTAATGAAGTCCTGTTTTGTGTGATTTAAAACTGAACATACATTGTGAGTATGAAGCTTGCTTAGCACATACATATTAGACATCATTAAGCAGTTTGATTACTCTTTCCTCAGTGTATCCCCTTCTTGTTCCTTATCATCTAAATTGAAGTTTGGGAGATTACACAAGCAAAATCACATGCATATCTTTGTCCAAAATAATCCACTTTTAAAGTTCAGCTTCTATGTCCTCCTGGTTTTTCTCTTATTTTATAGCTTCTCAGAACTGACATCTTCATGGATGCTGCTTTCAGTATAAATCCTGCTGTTGACATAGGACAGGTATGTAACAACTAGCACCGTTTTATTTGTAGGTGTCTTCTTTGCTAGTTTTGTACCATTTTGACAGTTATATGGGGAGGATTTATCTTCTTCATTGTATTGTTGACAGTTGTTTATAACCCATGCTCTTTTACTGCTTCCTCATCCATTACATATTTTCATTTTTAATTCAAACTCAAAAATGAAATCACTTCTGAAATTCTTCTGCTTATCTCAATGTCATTTAGGTGTAATATCATCTGTGACTTTCTCTAGATTTGCCTCTTCCCTTCCTTAAAGAATTTTGTAAACTAGTCCTTTGTTGCTATTAAGTTTGTGTCACCTATGGCATGGATTTCTTCTATGTGCTTAATCTAAGGATGTTTAGCTTAGAGAAGACTCAGGAGGTACACAATAGCTACCACATATATTTGAGGAATTCTACAAGGGTGGAAATTAAATAGGAATAAAAGTAAAGTCTGATACCTGGGGCCCCCAAAACCAACCACACACATATAGGGAGGAAGGTATAATGGCATTTGCAAACTATAATTTGAATGAAATATGAAGATGCCTCCTCCTCCTTTTCCAGTCATTTTACCACACTCTGCAGCATGTTAAGTATCTTTAAAACAGGGATCATTTTAAACTTATCTTTGTATTTCCAGTGCATATCAAAGTATCTGGTACATAGTCAGTAATATATAGACAGTAATTAGTATGGGCTTCTTCATTGATTTGACTGAAGATGAACAAAGTTATTTTAAGCTTTAGCACATTTAAATTGCATTAATACTTTTGGGATATCCTCTATTTGGTCATGGGGGTAATATGTCAGGGGATACTGACAAACATTTGGGGGTCCTGAATGAATGAGGAGAATGAGATGTGGTAAGAAGGGTGACACATGTCAGGAGGGTCAATGAAGCTGATAACAACCAGAGGCAAGGTTAGGTTTATTGATCATAGCTAGTGTTATATAAGCCAATGTTACATAAGTTAAAGGATCAGGTAATCTTTTTATAGAGACAATGGTCAGTAATAATTTACAATTTTAGTACAATAACTTAGTTTACCTCATGGAAGCTTAGGCAGAGTTTTCTATAGGATAATAAATCACAGGTAAATATATGACCATCTATTCCAGGAGTGGATAGGAGGGGTTTTGGGGGTCTCATGTGAGGAATGCTACATGACTGATTATGGCCAGACCATGGCTTTGTTTTTACAGGGGGCCATTCTCACTACTGGGGGCTACAGTAATAGAGAGTTATTAGAATTCACTAAATAGGGAAGTAACAAGTTCAGACCAATAGTTTAGGAAAATCACTTTGACAGTTAAGTGGAGGATGGATCAGAGTGAAAAGAGACTTGAGACAAGGAGGCCAATTAAAAAGACTGTTTGCAAGAGTCTATCCAAAAGCTGATGAGGGATTGAACTAAAGGTAGCTTTCATAGTTATCACAGCTATTTACTGATTTTCCCCCACTAATTTCATGAAAAAACCTAGCAAATATGAGAAAGTACCAGTTTTCCTTTCCATAATAATTGTTAAAAAGGGATTAAAAAAACAGAAAAGGTTCACTATTTTAGACAGGGTAAAGAACTCATTTTCATACTCAAACATTAAAATTTAGTATATTTCAACTTTCATGAACCAGTACTTTTTTTGGATACAGATTGAAGGTGCATTTATTCAAGGCATGGGATTGTTTACAACTGAAGAACTGAAGTACTCCCCAGAAGGTGTTCTTTACTCTAGGGGCCCAGAAGATTATAAAATCCCTACAGTTACTGAAATCCCAGAAAAGTTTTATGTCACTTTGGTGCATTCCTGCAACCCAATAGCCATATATTCATCCAAGGTGAGAATATATAATATATTATTTTCTTTTCCACCATTATGAACAAACAGGAAAACAACCAAAAAATTCATATGTCCTGACCCCATTAATTAACATTAGACTTTACTAAGTCATTTGAACTAAAATCCAATGTGAAAATAAACTATGGAGTAAATAATCTACCTTCCTTCCAGCTTTAACATACCATGTTTTTATCAAACCAAGATTAGTGCATGATTATGTCTTCATGATTCTGCTGCAAAAATTGTATTTTCCATTGTGGGTCATTTTCTTGATGATTTTGAGAAAGTATAAACTATCATTTTTTCTGTTTAATTGTTCTGTTTAATTGACTTGTTTCTTGGTCTGTCATGGTATAGCATTTAACAGATTTATTCACTGCTTCATGCTGATGTTCCTGTATTGGTTCTGGGAAAGTTGAAATTCTGATCATTCAGCAGATTCATAGCAGAAGGTAATGAGACAGAATATGTGTGAGACATAAATAAAGAATACGCTTCTAATACCTTCTTCCCTTCCTGTTAGGGCCTAGGAGAGGCTGGAATGTTCATGGGATCATCTGTGTTCTTTGCTATCATGGATGCTGTGGCTGCAGCACGAAGGAAGAAAGGACTTATGGAGCCTTTCGTTATGAATAGCCCAGCAACTCCTGAGTTGATTAGAATGTCTTGTGTGGATCAGTTTACTGAACAGGTTTGGAGAGTTGGAAGGGAGTAGTTTTTTTTAATTTGATAACTATCTTGGCTTTCAGATCCTTGGCCTTTTTTATTTCTTAATTAGATTTAGCTATGTCCAAATATACCACAAATCAGATTTCCCAATACTGAAAAATTTACCTTTTCATATTTTTCCCCAGTTAAGATTTTGATTCACTCCAACCAAAAAGTCCAAAATGAAACTCATTATAAATGGTACTTTAGTTGTCCCAAACCCAAAACAAGAGTTTGCTCAATAGAGATAATGTTAGTAGCTTTATATTTCTCTTTTAGTCTTTCTTTACATTGTAGATACTTCAGAATAGGGATATAGATTTTTCACAAATGTATATAAAAAGTGTCCTATATAGAAAGGGGACTCAGACTATTCCAAGGGGGGTTTCTTCCTTTTTAAAACAGTTGCATCTCTCAGCATGCTTGTTGTGATGGCCCTCCTACTTGTGCTGCTTCCAGGCCCTCTAGACTCAGTCCCTTCAACTGCTGGGTTGGTATGAACTCTTTAAGGGGTGTGTAGCACTTTTCCAGCACATAATGGCCAGCTGGACCTTAATTATTCCCATTATATTTGTTGATTCAATGAACAGACTGGCTATTCATATGTCTTGGCATTTACATCTTCAGGAAATACAAAAAAAATCTATAGGTATTCCCAGCGTAAATTTTTCACTCAGTCATTCAGTCTAGGTACTCTTGCCTCACATATGGTGACCACTCTTGAAGAAATAAACCCAGATAGGATGAGAACCAGATCCCATTGCTCTAAGTGTGGTTTTGCCCATTTTTAGTATTCTACATGATCTTTAAATACTGATGGGGTTTCCACCCCAGCAATGTCACTAAAAAATGTTTGATGTAACAAAGAGAAATATGACTACCTATCATGTTTATCCATTAGCATGTATTTCTGTGACAGTACAAATGGATTCTTAATTTGGAGATGGAGATAGAGAGAGAGAGAGAAACTGAGAAAGGGGAGAGAGAAAGATACAAAGATAGAGAGAAAAAGAGAGATGGAGGAAAGACAAAGAAGAGAGAGACAGAGAAAGAAGGAGAAGAAAAAAAGAGATAAAATCAGAGAAGGAGAGAGAAGGAGGAAAGACAGAGAGACAAAGACCATAAAACAGAGACAGAGATAGAGATAGAGATGGAGAGAGACAATTTTTATTAAGGGCTTATTATGTGTTCCAGGTTCTATGCTAAGGTGTGAGGATACAAAATAAGCAAATAAAACAGATATTCCCTTAAGTAACTTACATTCTAAAAGGAGAAGACTGCACATACAGAGCAGCTGGAAAATGGGAAGGGGAAAAATATGTGTAAAAGAGCAAAGCTGCTAGCAAGTAGAAAGAGCAGAAAGAGGAGGGGAAAATATTGATGTCTTGCTTACCTTTAGGAAATTACAAAACTACTTTAAATACTCTAAGGGCCCATCTTTATAATACCATTTCCTTCTATAGTTGTATATCTGTGAGACACAGCCAATATAATCTCTAAAGAATTGAAAATCAATAAGGCAATGGAGAGGCCTATGGTCAGTGTGATCAGGGTGCAACATAAGACCAATGAAGAGCTATGGAGAAGAAAAGGAATAAAAGATATCATCAGGGAAATATGGGCTAGAAAGAGAAAATGGATGGTCATGTGAGAAGTGAGAGAAAAGATAGGTCAGCATTAGTGAACATTTTCAAGATCATGTGCCCAAACTTCAACTTCAAGCTGCCTGTGATCCCCCTGCATTATCCTAGACAGAGGAGGGAGGAAGTGCTTGCACTGGATGGCTAGAAAGAGAAATGGAGCATGCAAAAAATATCCTCAATCACTGTGAAGAGGGGGAACAGAACAGAACAGCAGCCCCTCTGTGCTGCCCTGGCACCCATGTCACAGCTCTGCCAACAAATGGGGATAGGTGGACAGCCTAAAAGTATCCAGTACATTGAATACATCTCCTGTGGCAAAGCTATTGAAAGATATGAATAAGAGGCACATAAGATAGGTAAGAATGGATGGGTTATGATTGAGTTGAGTAATTAAATAATCTTAAGCACTTATCTTTCTCTTTTTTCTTTCCTTCTAGATTCCCAGAGATGACCCTTCAACTTTCAAGCCTTGGTCTATCCATGTTTCCTAAAATGTGAGAGAATGGAAAAGTGCCATATCTATGATCAATTTTAAAAGTCTCAAATCAAACTAAAATATATTTTGGCTTATAAAATTTTAGATTATTGTTTAGCTTTGTGTAATAATCATCTTTCTTGGATTAAGGGATGCAGATTTTTCACTAAAGTGCACAACATATTTAAAAATCAAAAGCCAATTTTTGTTTAAATTCTGACTGTATTTTGCAGCACTATAAAAGTCCATGTCATATGCATTTGTGAAAAACTTTAGTAAATTCAACTAAAGAAGGATGTCATGGCTTAGTTCAACCAGAGCTACTACACAATAGAAGAAATACTCAGGCCACAGGTTTCAGGAAATCTCATCACCTGTCACACTTTCCATTTCCCACATATAGAAATGGAGACTAAAGAGTCACATAGTTCATTTGGGACAGAACTGCAACTAGAATCTCAATATTCTCATATCTGTGCCAGTTTTCCTTCTATTACAATAAGCTGCCTCTGTTACAATACTTTCATCTGCTTGTTTCTTTCACTCTTAGTTGCACTTAAAAAGAAAATGTGTTTGAAACTGAGCATTATGTTTGGTCCTAAACAAGTTGACTATTTTTTTTGGCCTGGTAATTTTGACATAAATAAACAGCTCACTCCTGGATAACCTGTTTACCAAAAATCAGTGTTCATTATCCACAAATGAAAATCTATTTAGCAATAAGTATATGGGGAAAAGATACATGGTTAAGACATGTGGAGTCAAGTTAAAGAGAAAAGAGACTTTTCAGAAATAGATCTGGCATCTCATAGGAAAATAAAATAATTCTTTCAAAAGAACTGGCCAACTCATAAGAGCTTTCTCATTCTAAGAGGTTTGATCCAAATATAACTCAAAATGTCTACATCAAAATTTATATTCTCTAGGCTCTTAGAATGTATACTAGCTATTTAACAAAACAGAATAAAATATTTAGGAACATATTTTAGACAGTATAAGAAGTCCACACCCATGAATGAATGGCCTTAGAAAGAAGTTCCTAAATGTTTGGAGTTGTGAGAAATTCTCTTTTTATTATTTGGAGTGCCTGATACCAAAATAATCCTTTTCATTTCAGCAAGAAGTTGGGAAAAGCCAGTCAGTAGCATATTTGAAAAATAGATAATTACTATACAGAGATCATTAAATACTACATAACTACAGCAACTCAGAATTTTCTACTTATGCATATTTTGGGAAACATCTATGTGTATACATGTTTACTATTGTTTATTGAGTTGTAAAAGGCTACTAGAGAATATTTTACTAGCTATTGGCATACTATTTAGAAAATATCTTCTAACTTTAATAAACATGACCAGGTATCCTTTTGGTGATTAAAACCATGGTATTTTCCAAAGAGCATCAAGCTTACTTTGTCCACTTATATGTATTTGATTGGCATTGGTAAGAAATAAAAATATTTTTTTAAAGTTTCTCTTTTCTCATCTGAGATGTCGTCTTTGGACAATAGTGAAGATCAATTAACCAAACCTGATGAAAACATCACACTGTTCAACTGTTTCAGAAAAAGATGGTATTCTCAAGCTGTGGAGCTCAGATTACTTCATTAACCATCAAATCCATGAGAGAGGGAACACCAAATAGTGGAAAAAACGCTGATTTAGAGTCAGAGAACTGAAGTTTAAAACCTGACTTAGGCAAATCACATAGTTTCTCTGGGTTTCAGTTTCCTCAACTCTACAAAGAGAGAGTGAAATTGGATGATATTAAAGGTCCTTCCCAATTCTCTGTCTATAGTATGATCCACGACTTGATTATTCCTGAGTCTGGCTCTGAGGTGGAATTTTTCCTGCATCATTAATTATTAAGTGTGACTCAATTCAACTTGTAGTTAAGGATGCTGGTGAACATGTGATGAATCACTCTATGCCTTTAAATTTTATATATTCAGGGACAAGTTTTGATGCTGTTATAATACTGTCCCTGCTTTTTCCTTTTATAGCAATTTTCTATAACCAGAGAAAGTACTTAATAGAATATATGAGCACTGTGCAAAGATGCAGTCATTCCATATCCCAAATAACTAAAGTGGATTAGTAGTTGGACATGTCGCCTGCCTATTAATACATATTTATGTATAGAATTAAGTCCATCTGAATGTGGTTAACTGAACATGTTTTACTATAGGCAACCATTTGTTATACACTGTTCTCTCTGTATAATTAAGAATTACTTAAGTGTATCTGAACTCCAGTCCAAGTTTTTGTTTCCAATGGAGTACAATGTGTCTCTTGTAAGTTATTTCATTTGTTGCTTATGTGTATACAAACACACACACACACACACACACACACACACACACACACACACACACACACATTATTAGATTGCCCTAATAACATCTGATCCTTCTAAAGCAGTGATGGGCAAACTACAGCCTGCGGGCCAGATACGGCCCCCTGAAATGTTCTATGTGGCTGCCCAACATTATTCCTAATCTGACGAATATAATGAGTAGGATATAATACAATAAAACTGAAAGAGTTGCCTTAGAAACAGACTGACAGGTAAGCATTTCCTTTCCTTTGGCCCCCTCTTTAAATAGTTTGCCCATCATTGTTCTAAAGGAATTGGAATGGAAAATTTTGAGGAAGCCACAGGTTGGATAATTCTGTACCTTAAATGTAAATTATTTAATGGATATTTAAAAACCAAAAGTTTCTGAATTTGTCTGATTTGTTCTGTTGTTAATAAGATCAGAAACACAAGGTTTTGCATAGTTTTTGCCACATCAACTAGTTATTGAAGAAGTAAAAAGTTTTAAAGTTGTACTAATTTGTATAAAGATCTGCTTTATAAAATATTCTAACAGGAACAGTTTCTACAAGTAACTTGGAACCAAAGAAGCAAATTTACTAGCAAAGGATATACAAGGGAAGATATTTTTTGGAAGATAAAACAACTACACAAGGAACTGAAATCTGAAATGAAATTTGTGGATATGGTGGATGGGCCACTTAAATGCAAGAACACTTGATGTTAGTTAGTGTTGATATTTGTTATTGTATTTCTTTGGCATTTTGTTTCACTGCAACTATATACTAAGTTCTTTTTCAGTTTCTCAGTGCTTAAATGGCAATTGGGTACTCACATTGGGCTGTGGACAAAAATTATGTTGCAAAATATTTTTTTTCTTCTTTGACCATTGAGGCAAATAGCCCTTGGACAAAAAATTGGGGGGATTATGTAAAGTCAAGGGTTAACAAACTTCTAATGGCTTCTGTGATGTTTTTAATTACTTGGAACATCAAGATGATAGAAGGGTGAATTGTGACCAAACTTTTTTTTATCATATTGAAGTTGCACCTTGTTCTATATTCCAAAAGGTTAACAGTATATCTCTTGTGCTGGGAAGAAATTTCTGCATTATCTAGTCCTAAGAGACTCCCTCCTCTTTGTCTTGAAATACTATATAAACCTGTACATCCTTGAATCTCTTGGGGGTGCCTTTGGTTCATTCAATCCCCCTCACTTGTGTGTTTTTAATTCTCTCAGTGGAAATATATATCATTGTTAGAGATGCATGCATTTTTGGCCTTAAGGTTAACAAAGGAGATATGAGCCTGCCTAAGATTTACTAATAATTAAAGTGGTATTTAGAAAACACTTTAAAGTAGAAATGGTAGCCTACTATAGAAAATCTTCAAGTAGTAGATAAAGGAACATTTATTAACAATATATTTCAAAGCAGATTTCTAAGTATCCTGTTGGACTCATTTACTTCTAAGGTCTCTTATGATTCTATGATTCTATATTCTCTGAAATCATGTGTTATGTTGGTCATTTGGCAGGGAGGTGTTGGAGCAGAGTGATGATGATGGCTTGTATTTTCCTATGAATATTTTATTGAAATGACTTTTAAGTCTGATTTTTAAAAAATTGTCATGTGTTGTTTTAGGTAAGAGTAGGAGGCTGATTTTGAAATATGGAGAACACTTTTCCCTTCCCTTTCCTTTATACATAATTGTAAGGTTTTTGGAATCTCAGTGGTAATAATTCTGACTTTGAAAGATTATTTTCATTGTGTTTTTTGGGTATATATATATAAGATTATAACACAGTAACATTTTACCAATAGAGATTCATTTCTATAATTCTATAATCCTAACATTTAGTAAACTATATCATAATAACTATAATCACTAATACATGACATCATAACTGTAGCCCCTAATAATTATTATTAGGTTAACTCTTTCCTCTACATTATTCTGATTCTGATATCTCTGTCTCTGTCTCTCTCTCTCCCCTCCCCCTCTGACTCCTCCCTCTCTCTCCTAGGAATGAGAAAAAAGTGGTTTAATGGAAGAAACTAGAAATATTGTTAATTGGTTAGGTGAAAAATGTTTTAAAAAATAGGTTTGGAATAATCAAGTCTCACCACAGCACATGAGATAGAGATGCTTTGATCAGAGAAGCATGTTGGAGAGATACGCAAAAAGTAGCATTAGTTGTTAGAATACCTCTGCCCTCTTACCCATCACTGAATATAGTAGGTTCTGAGTCATCTAGAGGTCAGATGTCAGTCTTTTAGTTCTGCTGGAGAGTGAGATATTTTGCCTGAAACCAGAGCCAATGTGTCTTTAGTTTTTGGATCCTCGGATAATGACTTTCAGTGAGATGAAGCAAACCCTTTCTCCTAGATATTTTGAATGTAGAGAAAGGGAAGAATTTATCATATAACAAGCATTTACCTTACTTTATCGTGAGTATTGAAGACATAAGAACAGAAGGAGATAATTGGTGCTAAATACATGATGTATTTGGAAAATGTAAAGATGCAAACTTGACTAGTATCACGAAGATGATTGACTGAACTCAGACAACATTCTGCCACTTGAAATTTCTTAATTATGCTTACAATTTTTTTAAGTAAATGAATTGTTGTAAATGGGGGGTAATTTCTTTTTTTGTCTCATTTGAGGTTGGTAAGTAAATGAGAATATTAATGGAAAAAGATATATATATATGCACATGTATGCATATATATGTATATATGTCATATTTCCTTGAATTTTTGGTAGGAATATAAGTTATAAAATTATGAAAAATTTTAACAGAATTAGTTTATGTTTCAAGTCCTAAATGAAATCCAGAAGTTAGATCAAGGAAGAGTTACAAAAGCACTCTGGAAATGTTCCTAAATTTTGTGTACTTACAACATTAGCCTTGATAAATGATACCCCTTAATCTAAATGTGAGGACAAGATTAATCTTTTCTGGTAACATTCTTACTTTACTCACCTACCATTAAATCTGTAAGATGGAATTATAGGGGGGCTGCCAGGGGAACCCCAAGAAGAAGGATCAGTTGAAGGCAGTTGGAACCAGGAGGATAAAAGGGGTAACCTCTGGTGTTCAGAGCTGTAAAGGTGGAAGTTTGCAACTCTTAGTCATACCAGCCTTTGTCAAAATCCTGTGCTCCTGCTGCCCCAGGAAAAACTGTTGACAGCAACTGTCTTGGATCCAGCAAACCTGTTAATCATTACATGATCTACAGAGAGATTTTGGGACTCTTTTGAGAGTGTTTCTCTCTAAGACAGCCTACTCTCATCCATTTCTACAAGTGACCCATGTTTTTTCTTTGAAAGAACTATAATAGATTAGAAGAAGGGTTTAGTGGGAAGAGAGAGAGAAGCTCGGTTTGTGGCATTTTGCCCTAGCTAGGTCAGGGACTCTTAGGCTTCAACAAAGAAACAATTAGTTACCCTATATATTCTCTTTCCCTCAGCCTCTAACCTTTCCCTCTTATCAATCCTGTTATTGAACCAAATTATTAAGTCAGACAGCATTTTGGGGTTCATTCAGTTAAGTTGTCAGGAGAGGAAAAGTCTACTGTCTACCTTTGGATGATTCTCCATCTGGCAGCTGATTTCAGTTGAAAGGGAGTGGTTGGTGAAGGGGAAGTTTTTGCAGATCACTCTGGCTAACAACATCACAGACAGTTAAAATGTAGCTCGATCAATAGAGAAGCCTTTCCTTCTACACGATGGCACAAACAAATCTAGTCACTTAGACTAGTGAAGTCATCAATAAATAACCCCCCTGTAAAAAGTAGGCTTCTGAGGTGGCTGGAAGGAGAGATTCCACTTTGATCTCTCTCTCTCTCCCAACCCCCACACTGCAGAAGTCTCTTTTTAAAAATCTCAGAATTCAATCAATCCTCAGTACTCCATTTTAGCAAGGTACTCTTGGTCACCTTGCTTTCTGACACTCAACAATTTGAAATGAAGATTTTAGACAATGAAATATGAAATATGCAACTTTTAGAGGTTAGTCATGATGTGACAGAATGTGAAAATGAGTGTTATATTACATTAGGATGTTCTAGTGGAGAAGAACCCTGCTGTCATAAATTCTTAGGAGTTGAGTAGGAAGAAAAGGCAAGTCAGGAAAGGAAATTGACAAGGAAAAACATTACCTTCATGACTTTACAATGTTTTTCAGATCTGACTTATTTCTGAAAGGGAATAAATCACTAGTGTGAAGAAGCAGGAAGGCTATTTAAGATTAAAATGAATTTTAATTTTGCTAATTCCATCAAGAAACTATCCAGTCCTTCCTGATTTTTCTCAGGGCATCCTTCACATCCTTGTTCCTCAAACTATAGATCAAAGGGTTCAGCATGGGAATGACTGTGGTGTAAATCACNAAAATTATTAATTAAATATTTTTATATTTAATATATAAATAATAAATAAATAGTAAATATAATTAAATATTTTTAAAGTTTCCTGAGATAGCACCACTCTTGGCAGCTATTCAGAGGTGTGAAGGCATGACTATGAAGGATTGCCAAAGACTTCCCTCAGCAAAGCAAATAAATAATTAATCTATAATTACTCTTTTACAAAGTTTGCTAGGGCCACTGAGAAATTGAGTATCTTTTCCATGACTACAAAGTAATAATGTATCAGAGTCAAGTTTGAACCTAGGTTTTCTTAGCTCCAAGGCTGGCCTCTAAATACCACACTCTCGTTTAGAATTCTCCATTGCTCCCATAGGAATAAAAGTACAAATGATCATTTTTTTCTTTACTATTACAAAATCCTATGATTGTTTTTTTTTTTTCTGAATTCTCCTCCAATGACTTTCCTCCAATGAATCCTTTATGTCATGTCCAGAACAGATTTTCTAAGCTTATGTCTGGTCAGGTTGTTACTCTTCTCAAAAGTTATAAGCTACATATTATATATCAAGTAAATTTCAGAAACCACTTCCTTGCAATTAAAATCTTTCACAATTTGGAGGCAATTATTTTTCTAAACTAATTTCATATTCCCTGTCATGCATTCTAAAATTCATCATTTTTTTGCTCCTTCATAATGACAAAAATATATCCAGTAGTTGCTCTTTGCAAAGCAAAACAGATATTGTTGAAATGTATATGACACCATGGATTAATCAATCAGCCAATAAGGTTTTTTTAGGGACCTACAATGTTCCAGGTACTATGTGTGCTAACAGCTGGAGATACAAGTTCAAAGAATTAAACAACTTTTATTTAAGGAATCAGTCCTCTGACTCGTAAGTTTTCAGTATACTAGGGATGAAAGTCATTAATAAAATCTGATATCTGCAGAAAAAATAAAGATATATTTTAATAAATTAATTAATTAAATAAATTATATAAAGGAATAAAGAAATAAATAAAATCTGATATCTGAGGGTAGAGGATCTAGATCAAATCCTAGCTTAGCTACTTAGTACAAGGATGGCCTTGAACTTAATCAGATTCTGAGGGCTTCCATTTCCTCATTTGATAAAGACAGAGCTGGACTACATGAATTCCAACTTCTTTCCCAGCTTAAAATTTATGATACAATTTTCTGATGATATTAAAATTCAGAAAATTGATGTTTCTGAGACCATTCTTTAATTCTAATAACTTTTGATGGACAAAGACTCCTAACACATTGACATGAATATTTTAGCCGTTACTACATCTTTTAAATACATAATGTGACATAAACAAAGCCATAAACATATTAATCAACTTCTCCTAATCCCATCTCCCCTTCATCGTGTTAATCTGTTTTTTAATATTTCAGAGAGCTCTAATTCCATCAATCTGGGTACTCCTCTAGTGACAAAAATCACAGCCACTTTGTAACTTAGACCAATAGTGGACAGGATAGTTAACCTCATAAAGGTAAACAATATTTTTGTTTCTTTGTACTTTTCAGTGAATGTTTCTCCCATCCTAAAAATAATTCTCTTTTGAAAGGCTCTATTCTTTAGGATATTTTACAGCCTATGAGATGAGTAGATGGAATATCATATTCAAGGAATAGTAAGGAGGCTATATCATTGGATCAAAGAGTATGTATTATGTTATAAGTATATGAATACTGGAGCAGGGTTCAATTATCAAAGACTTTGAATGCCAAACAGAAAATTTTATATATGGCTTTACAAATGATAGGTAACCATTAGAGTTCATTGGAGAGGAGAGTGATATAGTCAGAACTCTATTTTAGGAAGAACACTTTGACAACTGGATGGTGTATGAAATGGGATGGAGAGACTTTTTGGCAGGCAGAAACCACGAACAGACTATTGCAATAGCTTTGGTGTAAGATGATGGAGACCTACATTTGGGTGGTAATAGTGTCTGAAAAGAGGATAGGTATTATGTGATAGATAAGAAAGGTAACAAAGGTAAAATCTATCAGTGTTTGCAGCATTCTGGATATGTGGATAAAAGAGAGTGAGAATTCAAGGATGGCTGCATGGGAGGAAAGGTAATAAGTTAAGATTTGGATAAGTTGAATAAAAGATGAATATTGGATATTCAGTTAAAGATATCAAATAGGCAGTTAAAGAGGAGAAACTGAAGGTCAGCAGAAAGATTAGGACTGGATAAGTAAATCTGAGAATGATCCATAAAGAGATGATAGTTGAATTCCTGGGAATAAATGAGATTACCCAGTCAACTAGCAAGGAGGAGTGGACAGGACAGGAAACAATTTACAAAACAAACAAACAAAACTGAGATTTATGGGCAACATTGTAGATAAAAGTTGAGTGTATGAATTGAGGAAAAGTTCTAACAATAATACTGAAACGACTTCTGTCATTTAAGAGCCATCAAACTTGGAAAGGCTAAAGATATGCCTAGACTTTCAATCAAATGGTGGAGCTCTGAGATGATAGTGCCACAAAGAAGCAAAATAGTTAATGTTATGTGGATCTCAGTTCTCTGGGCAGCATGACCTATCATTTCTCTTAAAGACATTAAGAAACAGCAGCAGAGGAATACTTTGGCAGAACCTCATCTGAAGAGAAGACTATGTATAGGGACCTCTACTAGGAGGTGAATGCCCTGTTTAAGGTTATCTCAGGCACATTCCAACTATAACTACATATGTGCTGTTTTATCCTGGTAGACTCTAAACTCCTTGAAGGCAGTGACTGCTTTACCCTTTGTTTCACCAGTGCTTTGTATCCTCTCAGCACAGTACTTGGCTCATACTACATGCTTAATTTACCATTTTTATTCATTTTTTTTAACCTTTAGAGCTCACTGGCTATCATAAATCGAGGAACTTGTGGCAGGTAGTCCAATGAACAGATTACTGCAATAGCTATAGTGTGAGATGGTGGAGATCTACACTAGGGTACTGGTACTAGTACCATGGTAGTAGTATCAGAGGAGAGAATAGTGTCTGTGTAATAAATGCAATAATGGTAAAATCTATAAATATTTGCAACATTTACAAATATTCTGGATATACAGATAAAAGAGAGTCAGGATTCAAGGATGAAACACAGGCTGAGAGCATGTGAAAAAGTACAAGACATATGATTTCACTTGTCATGGAAAAGCCAGAGAGCTGAGGGATATGAGGGCATTAGTACAACCAAGTGGTACTGGGAATTGAATGGACCACACTGACTCCATAGTGACTCATTTCTTGAGCTAGCTCAGATCCCTTTCTGTTCAGTTATGTGTCTAGTCTATTTTCTGGTGTTATGAAAAGTAATAAAATGTTATGGAAAGGTAAAGGGGATATAATGATGGAATAAATAGGGGAATATAGGAAGGTAAGGAATGAATGGGGAATATATGAAGGGCTGCTCAAACAGGATAATCACAGAGGCTAGAGACAGAGGGTACTGGGAGGAAATAGGCTTGGTCCTTTGGGCAGGGAGGTTATATCTATGATATAAGAAGAATTGGGTCAGCCAGAAGACTGGCTGAAGGGTTTCTATTGTTATTTTCTAAGGTCCCTTGAGGGAAGAGTCAAGAGGCTCCTCCCTGCCTGTGAAACTGAAGTCTACAGGAAGAAACAGCTTTCCACTTCCTGCCCAAGATGGATGGCTAGGTTTGCCCTCAAGAAATAAAAGAAAAGTTATTTCTTCCCTCTTCAGCCTTTGCCCTACTATTCAATACAATGATTCGCCAGAGGCTTTTTGTGTAGATATCAAAGGGGATTTATTGATGCCAGGGGTAAGCTGAGGGGAAAAAGGTTTGAGGGTTTTGTAACTGCTGCTAGGGAGAAAGCTGGTGTTGGGGTAAGGGTCACAGAAGAGGGGAGTCAGATTGAGGGATGTTGGCTCTCTCAGTCAGGGATAGTTTCACTGCCCTGAGGTAGTAAGGATTTATCAGATCACCAGATAAGGGGATGGCTTGATTTAGGTTGTCCTTCCTGCCTACAGAAGCTAAAACCCACAATGTCCAACCACCAAACCACTCTTCCTCCCAGGGCCCAAAGGGGAAATCCAGGGAAATAGCAGGATGTAAAATGGAGAGGTCAGGGAGAGGTCCAGAGAAATAAGGCAAGGTCCAAAATGCCCAAACGGCAAAAGGCCCTTCTGTTGGTACTCGAGGGACATTTATAGCCAAGCTCTAACAGTTTTCCCATGAGCCCAGCCCACCTGGCTGCTTCAATATTCTATTTTTTTCCAACTGTCAGGGCTGCTACGATTGGTTTGCAAAAGCAAAAACTTTTGCTGCAACCCCGCATTACACTGGCTGGAGCTAAAACTTTATTAAATTGTGGGAATTATGAGAGGATTTCATTGCATTGTCTGAGTCAGTCCTGCTTGGCTAGGAAGTTGGGTCACTTCTACCTTTTGCTTAATGTTCCTTAACTAAGGACTTAGGTTATACTAGCTAGAACTTGGTCAGATCCAAAGATTATTGCAAGTTTTCTTTTATTATACAACTCAACCAGCCCATTGTTTTATTTGAAAACTGACACTGTACTTATGAATAAGTTATTATTTCCGTGTTTCTTAGAATGAATATAGATACCTGAGGGCAGTAGACACCTCTTTTTCTGATTTCAGGGAACTTCACCTATTCCTTCTCTCCTTCTCAAATAGAAAATCTCTAGTCTTTCCTCCAATTAGAAATCAGATCACCTAATTTTGTATGCTGGTTGTTTTTCTTTTAATTAATTGTGTTAACTTGGTTAATTCATTAATTTTTTCATTACTTAATTTTAATGTATACAAAACTGTATCCCCCTGTATTCTGGGTCCAGTGCTAAAGTTAAGGCAATCTTATCCCAGTTTGTTGAGCAATTGTCATGTAGCTTAATAAGTTGATAAGCTTGGAAGTTGGACCCTTTATTTTCCTCAGGTATTTCATCTTTCATTTCTAATATGACAGTGACCAGGAATATAGAAAAGTATGTCTGTCTCTGATCCTGCTATCCAGGTCTCAGTCCTGGGGAAAAGACAAGCAAGCATTCAAATCCTAGGCAAGATGAGGATATTATTTCTTCCTTCTAAAAGTCTTAACTCTTTCTAGTAACTCTTGTGCTTTCACATAAAAAAATACTAATTTGCCATAAAGAGCTAGAATTTTGGCATTTATAAAAATTAAAAACGTGAAGTGTTCTTCATTTTCCTATCTGTATATTTCTCACTAGGTTCCAGGCATAAATGAAAAGAAGGATGGAAGAAATGAATTGGGTTATTCTTTCTCTCCATCATCTAAGCATGTGTAGGGAAGGGTACAAAAAGGAGTCTGCTACTAGTCCCATCTCACAAAATTAGTTAAAACAAACCTTTAGTGTGTCCCAGCCACCCCATGCCCTCCTTGGTTTACAACTGTTTTTAGTTCAAACATATGATATTTGATTACTTGCCTTATATCTTTCAAAATCAAAAGAATCAGTGGACTGATGATTATTTTCCTCAATTTCTTATTCTGTGAGAATAATTCATAAAGATTACTGCTTTAGCAGTAATTGTCAGCTGACAAGATTTTGATGGCAGTGCTTCAAGAATGGAATTGTTAGAAATTTCTGACAAAGTAGATAATAAAATAAATAAAATGATAAAATAATCTCTTCAATACCTCAAAAGCTACAAGAAGAAGCATGAATAACAGGCACCTTTTTCTCTGAGTTGCTTAGATAGAAGAGGGAGGGTTTTTATTTTTGTAATAATAATCCCATGGAAAATGTTTATAAGAAAATGAGAGAGAACAGATTCCTTTTCAGAATTTCTTCACCCTATAGGTTAGTCTCCCTGGGAAATAAGCAATTGCATGAAGTGTGTTTGTCTCTAGATAATGGCAGTCCCTTGAGCATTTCTGCTAACTAGAGAAGAATGGAATTTGTTGGTAGGGGGAGCACAAGTCATGATTAAACATGGTCATGAAGTTCTAGATTGAAGTCAGAAAAAAACAACCCTCTTAGACAGTTATGTGCAGGTGTTCCTTTAGCTCACTGATCTCTTGCATTCTTTCACTGAAGAAACTTAAGGCATCTTCCTTAAACACTTTCCATTCTTTGTTTTACAATATGATCCAACTGTTTGGGTTTTTTTTCTATTTTCTACTATTATGATAACAATCTTCAAAATAGGTCCAACATTTCCTTTTAGATAAAGTTAATCCTCGGTTAAATATAATTTGGCAAATGATATTTATTAAGCATTAATCATGTATCCAGGCAATAGGGTTACATAAAGGGAGACAAGAAGCATTTCTAGCATTTATTATATATCAGGCATTGTACTAAGTACTTTTAACCAAATATTATATTGTTTTATCTTCAAAATAATCCTGAGAGTTTGGTATTACTCTTATTTCCATTTTACAGTTGAGAAACTGAGATAGGCAGAAGTTAAGAGTTCAATGACCCAGGTCACACAGCTAGTAAATGTCCAAGTCAAAATCTGAGCTCAGTTCTTCCTGATTCCATTTTACCCAGCACTTTATTCCCTGTCCTACCAGTTGCATAAAAATGAAAACAAAATAAACTTTGTCGTCAAGAAGTTTACTTTCTGTGAAGGAAAAAGTGTATAGACATAGGTAAATAGAATATAATCCAAGGAGAAGAAGACTTCAGTGTTCTGGGATACTTCATGATTGTGTGTTGTTCATCAGAGCTCAGTTCAACAAGCTTTAGGGCTTTATATGTGTGACGTTCAGTCATATGCACTAGAGGAGCTAATCAAATTTTCCTTTGTCTCCAGCTGATTTATTAAAATAATTCTGATTATAGGAGAAGAACAGTGAAGAAGCCCTTACATATTTTCAAGCAATGCCAAATGAATAACCTAGAATCACTGCATCATAGAGAATTAGAAAGGTTCACAAAAGTGATCTTGTTCAACCCTCCAAAACCATTACCATAATAACAATAATCCTTATGTAAGAGTAAAGTCTTGAAGTAATTTAGGACATAATATGCAAGTTTAGCTGAGAATAAGGGGAAAGGAATAAAAGCATATGAGGCTTAATGTCCCTGGAAGCAGCCAGTAAAGGACAGAAAATAGTGATCAAAAACAAAGACATGTCTTTGCCTTCATTATAATGTTATTCAAGTAGAAGCCTAATCTGGATGGAAATCTCTAATGACTGGGAAGAAAGGGAAAGAAGAGTTAACTTTCTAATGATCTGTAGATTTGTTATTTGCTATGTAGACCTTGAAAAAAGTTATGCCCTTTGTGACTTTCCTTAGAGTATCCTTGTTCCTCAGGTAGTAGATCAAAGGTTTTAGCATGGGAATAATTGTATTATAAAACACTGAGCCAATTTTCTCCTAGGCCGCATTGTTGGAAGTTGGTATATAATACATAAAGATGATGAAACTATAAAAAACAGAATCAGCTGCCAAATGGGATCTACAGATGCTAAAGGCTTTATAATAGCCCTTTAGAGATTGTATGCAAAGGGTAGTCAGAAGAATGAAAGTGTAAGTGATCAAGAAGGGCAGAGTTGTGGCAAACTAATTAAATCACTAACAAACATCACCAGAAGCTCACTGATGAAAGGGGCTAGAGAAGAGGAACTTTAGAAGGGGAAGAACATCACAGAAATAATGATGAATAACATTGTCCTAATGCGACAGTTCAGTAGGTTGTATGAGCAATGGCCCCAGTGCCACTCCCTGTGTACAAATGTGCCACCAGAAGAGAGCATAATTATGGTTCTGTTATGACTTTTTCGAGAAGTTTACTGATGGTAGCATAATGATTATAGGCTCTGATCGTCAGCATGTAGAATTCAGCATTCCCAAAGAAGAAAAAGAACAAAGCAGTATGCCCTGAATGGGAGAATATGTTCTCTGATACAAATTTCTCCAAAATTTTAAGCATAATGATAGAGGAGTAGCAGAGATGCATGAATAACAAGCTGTTGAGGAAAACAGTACATGGATGCATGAAACTGAGAACTGATTCAGATAAACAAGATCAAGCCATGGTTCTTCATCATGCAGACTAACTAAATTCCTAAGAACAAAAGGAAGAGTGGTATTTGGAGCTCTGTTTGGCTTTGTTAAACCCAAGAGAATAAATTGTGTCACACTGATATGATTTCTTCTTTCCCATTTTCCTCTGATAATTAGGATGGAAATCTGAAGAAATATGAAAGTCTTATTAACCAAAAAAGATATTCTCAGTCTGTTTCTGTGTTTATATTTCTCTGTCTCTGTCTCTCTTTGTCTGCCTCCAACTATCTGTCTTTCTCCCTCACATGTACTCCTTTTCTTAAAAAAAAAAATTATTTGGGGGGCAGCTGGGTAGCTCAGTGGATTGAGAGCCAGGCCTAGAGACGGGAGGTCCTAGGTTCAAATCTGGCCTCAGACACTTCCCAGCTTTGTGCCCAGGGCAAGTCAATTGACCCCCATTGCCTACCCTTACCACTCTTCTGCCTTGGAGCCAATACACAGTATTGACTCCAAGACAGAAGGTAAGGGTTTTAAAAAAAAAATTATTTGCAATACAAATGAATTGGGCAATCTAGATAGAGCAGAGGAAAAAGCACTAGATTTAGGGGCAAGAAGACTCATCTTACTGAGTTCAAATTTGGACTCAGGTTCTACCTTTGTGACCTTTACTTAACTCTATTTGTCTCAGTTACCTCATGTATAAAATGAGCTGGAGAAAGAAATGGCAAACCACACTAGTATCTTTGCCAAGAAAATCCCAAATGGAATCATGAATAGTTGGACATGACTGAAAAACAACTGAATAACATTCAAATGACAGGACAAGTTATCAAACTTTGGACTAAATAATGTATCTGATGAACTTATTAATAGAATCAAAGAAGTGGGTCATTGAAAAACACCATCTCAGTGTGTCTAGTTCAATAACTAGAAGATATATTTCACTCTAAAACATCTGACAAGAGATGTCATAGGTTAATTTGGCCAAAACAAGAAAAACCGGACCTATTTTTGGTACTGATAAACTTGTAGTAACTAATGATGGAAGAGAAACAAACATTAATTCATGGAAGAATAGATGTGTTGGGTTTCATGAAGTTTCTTGATAACAAATTATTGCAAAGTGGAACATATGGGCCAGCCTGGTAATTTATATTGATTTTACCCTTATAGAAATTTTAACAAGAATGCCTATTAATTTAAGAGTACAGCAATAGGGGAAACTGTTCATTTAACCAGAATAGTAATCTTTTTCAATTATAATTTGGTAAAGATAAAGTTCAAACTAAAAATATTTTTGGTCTAAGGTCATTGCTAATAATTTCAAAGGAACAACCATGATTTTAAAAAAAGACTATCTGGAACAAAGTCAGATTAAATTTCTGGCCATAAAAGCAGACAATATTTTGTAACCGAGTTGACCAGGAAATTCTTCAGGATAATATATTAGGAATTATCATATGGGGCATGGTCAAGATGACAGAATGAAGTCAGGGTATGAGCTTTTCCAAATTCCCCTCCAAGTAATTTTAAAATAATACCTTAAAATGAATTCTGAAGCAGTAGAATGAATAAAATGTGAAGATGAAACAACTTTCTATTGCAGGACAACTAGAAAATCACCAGGCAAGTTGTGTTTTATTAGGTAGAGTAGAGCACAGTATATTGCACAGATTCATCTGGGCAAGGTGACAGCAGTAGTGGTGGCTGTGACTTCTGGAGCTATTAGCTCACAGAAAGTAAAGAAACTGGATAGCTGTTTACTTCTCCAGAGTGTTATGTACAATCTTGGAGCCTGGGTTAACTGTGAGTGTTGAATCCTAAGTGGGACACCTAGGTATGATAGTGAACCCAAAACGATCACCCACTGCAGTTGATGTTACAAGAATATATTGAATCTGCTTATCCCAAACTCAAGATGATTACAGTATACCAGGGCTACCAGCCAAGCAAGGAATCTGCTGATAGAAATATTCAGCTAACTGCCCAACTGAAGCTCTGTGCCTTTGAAAATACCATTTCTGACTGTGGATTTGATCACTAATGTTGAAGGAATATAATAAGCCTCTTCCTTTAAGCTGGCACAAGATGTAATCTTCTATAGCCCATCTTTGATGAAGCTCAGGCAAGTTACAGTTTTAAAGATGACTTAATATCTAATAGATCTAGGGGAGGAGGAGCTGGATAATGGCTGGGAAAGTGGGAATAGGAAATCCTTAACTATATTTAGATGATTATAATATTGATGGTCAAAGTTCTTGGTCGTTAACAGCCTGGCTGGGGCCGGACAGGCCCCAACCTAGAGTCAAGATTATCCTGCTAAACAATAGGTTTGTTGGTCTTCTTTGTAAATGTATTTCAGGAAACAGGGATTGATGAAACACAGTTGAAAGCTGGTTGCTGGTGCTGAATGAATAGAGCACAAGCTAGGCCTACCCAATCCACCCTTCACCCAAGTATCTCACAACTGAGATTCAGATGGGTTCTAATCCCTGCCTTTTATACCTGAGCTTAACTGCCCTGGCTCCTGCCAGGCTCCTGCCAAGCTCGGTCCATTCTGCATTCTAAGCAGGTAATTGTCCATCATCTTGACTTCAACATGGATGTCAAATATTTTCTCACAAGAGCTCAAAACCCTCTCCCCGATGACAGTTACCCACTTGTAAGAGGGGAAACAAGATATTTAAGGTATGATCACCAGAAATCAGGTTACCTTGATTTCAAATAAAAAATAGACCCAAGTCAGGATGACTTTTATGGAAGTTTATTTACAATTAGGAAGGTTGAAGGTAGGGAAATAGAGAGAGAGAAACTCTGGCCCAGACCAGAGGTCTGAACCAGATAAGAATTTAGAGGTCCCAACAAAGGAGTACAGAGGTTAATTAAACAAGGCTTTTTACAATTAGAGAGGCAAAAGAGGCCTCCTTGAGGGTAGAGCCTCCAGAAAAGCCAAGGGAGGAGAAAGGAAGTCAGCCTAATTTATCCATGTGACAATTCAGAGGGAAGCTGTCTGAAGTCTCACCAGAGATCTTTCTACACCAAGTTCAAAGCGCCAACTGCCTCCACAGGAAGTTACCATCATATTTAAAAGATAGCATCTTTTGTCACTTCTTGCATCCACCTTCAATGTTAAGTGGACAAATGGCAGCCTCAACACTGTTTTGGACTGCCCAAAGGGCAGTCCCTTGTTCTTGATTTGTTATTTATTGTCACATGTAGGTAACTAATCTTGCCCTCCCCACTTAATTCTAAGTTGGGTGGGGTGACATTATTTCTGATGGCTAGAGTCTAACAATGAATGAGGATGAGCTAATTCCATTTACACCCACTTTAGAATCCTCACCCATGATTCCAAGATCTTCCCTTGCACTTCCTGGTTTCCTTCATTCCATCAACTTCTGTGTCTCCACTCTGGTTCATTATCTTCTTCCTAAATTCCCAAATTCCCAACTATCAGTTGTCCCCTTTCACAAATACAAACCTTCTAAGTTCATTTTTGTGAACCTTGAAACTTACCTTTAATTCTTATTCTATTATCTAACCCCCTAAGCAATAAACCACCCCTACACTTCCTATGCTATGTTCTATCTTAATTATTCCTAATCTTGGACATCCCCCAGGGAAGAAAAAAGTTAGGGTAGGGTTTACAAAATAATTACAAACTTTCAACACAGCAGAACACTTGTATAGTCCAAAGAATGTAACAAACATAAATATGTCCTATCTCTATTACAACTTTCTACGTCCTACAACAGCACAATACTAGAACAACTATTTCCAAATCAATTGCCATCAACTCCTATAATAATAAACTAATACACCAATCTTTCTATCGGTAACTACTATAATACTAAAACAACATTAAACACCAAAATTTTCCAATAAACATAATTTTAGCCTTAGCTTTTACAACAAACCCCTTTTAAGGGAAAAAAAAACCCAACAAACTTCTGCAACTGCAGTTTAAAACTCCTTTCTGAACAATTCAAACAGCTGGTTTCCTATACTAATCTTTAACCCTATATTTAAACTGTTATATTAACTTTAGAACTAAACTTTCTATCTTTTGCTATATCTAGTCTTTATACATATGATACATTATTGCAATAAATTTTTACATAAGTACAATAATTCTATAGTACAAATATATATAAATATATCTACAAAATATATAGTACTTTCATTATATTTAATCCTATCTATGAGCTGATATTAATTAAATAGAAAATCTACAGATCCTTCTATTCAATTAATACCTTATGGATCTAATTCTAACTATGTACTTATCTAGAAATTTCTTTTCCACCATAAAGACTCCCATTTATCTATATGGCGTCAGCAAAATATATACATTTTGTGAAACATCTATCCTATTTATGTGTTTTGTTGCATGTACATACTTACTTTGTCTTCTCATGCTCCCCTTCTGCATTTGACTGTTGAATCTTCTTCTTTCTTCCCTGTATATGCATGTTGGATACTACTAAAATATGAACATGTGTTTATATTTGCTTGGTGCACTTTTCTTTACATAATCTTTTGTACAGTCTGATCCTTTTCTTACATACAAATTTCACAGTTTTAACTGTCTTTGCTGTCCTTTCATTTCCAAAGTTTCTGTTCTCTTTCTGTTCTTGAGTATTTCCTTCAAATTTTCCTTCTGGTCTAGTTTATCTTCCACTCCTTTGTCTTCTCTTTATGCACTTTCTGATGGTTGTCTATACTTGACTGATGAATCTCAGCTTTCTTCTTTTTCTGGATAAATTTCAGGAACTTCTGCCTCCTTATTTCCTAATTCTACTTCTGCTTGAGTTTTATTTTCATTTTCATCATTCTTTTTTTTTATTTTTTTTAAACCCTTAACCTCTTTGCATTGGCTCCCAGGTGGAAGAGTGGCAAGGGTGGGCAATGGGGGTCAAGTGAACTGCCCAGGGTCACACAGCTGGGAAGTGTCTGAGGCCGGATTTGAACCCAGGACCTCCCGTCTCCAGGGCCGACTCTCAATCCACTGAGCTACCCAGCTACCCCTCATTTTCATCATTCTGATTACTATCTTTACTCTGATTTTTTTCTATTTCTGTGAGCTTTTTGGATTTTTACATGGGAACAGTGAAACCATGCATCCTTCCCCAAAACCTTTACAGATGATGGACTACTGAGCAAAACCTTGAATGGACCATGCCATTTCTCTTTGGTAGGTGATTTCCTATTAAAGTTGTTAAGAAAAACTGAATCCCCAGGCTTTATGTGATGTAGGGAATAATCAAATGTTGTGGTCTGCTAAATTACCCCCATTTCGTGGAGCTCTCTAAGTCTCTTTTGTAATGATATTATATAAGCTGCAAGTTGACAATCACCTCCCAACACAGAAATAAAACTAGACTGACACATTTTGGCTTGTAATGGGGCATGACCATACAGCATTTCAAATGGAGAAATATGCGAATCCCCACTCAGTCTTGTACGAATATAGAAAAGTACTAGAGGTAGTATTTCCGTCTATTTCAAATGAGTTTCTGAACAGACTTTGCCAATCAATTTCTTGATCCCTCTGTTCAACCTTTCCACCTTTCCAGAGCTCTGTGGATGGTAAGGAGCATGAAAACTGGCTTTGATTCACAAATTTTCATACACTTATTTTAAAACAAACTGCACAAAATGTGCTCCACAATCTGAATCCACAATACATGGCACTCCAAACTGAGGTATTATCCCCTTCAATAATACTTCGACTACAAATGCTGCATTGTTCTTATTTGCAGGAAATGCATCCGGCCACCATGTCAGTCTATCAACTAATACCAAACAATATTTAAACCTCCCAGCTCATGTTTATAAAATAAATTTGTATGCTTTCAAATAGAGTATAAGCTAATGGTCTGCCCCCTTGACCTATCTTCTTAAATACTCCTTGATTAAATACACATATCACACTTTCCATAGACTCTACTCATAACTGTTGTAATTCCAGGGGCTAGCAAAAATCTTCGCACTGTATCTACCATAGCTTGGGTACCAAAGTGTCCTTTACCATGAATAGAGTTACAAACATGATAAAAACACATCTTTGGCAAGACACTTCCCTATGTCTGAGAACCATATCCCTCCAATCTCCTAGCACCAAACTTCTTTATCCATGTCTGAACTTCAGAGTCTTAGTAAGCTTTGTTTAGATCTGCTTCTTCAATGACCAAAAGACTCATGATATAAATAGGTACTCTTTGGGAAGCAAATTTGGCTGTCACATCTGTTTGGTAATTTCCCTGGGACACAGAGTCTGTTCCATAGGTATGTGCATTACAGTGTATCACAGCAAACTGTTTCGGCAAGTAGATTGCCTCTAAGAGTTCTGCAATGCCTTTGGCATAGGCTATCTCTTTCCCTGCAATTGTTTAAAAAAACCCCTGTGTTTCCAGATTTCCCCTGTTGCATGTATCACTCCAAATGCATATTTCCAATCTGTGAAAATATTTACTCTCATGCCTTCCCCAGTCTTACAGGCTTGTGTCAGAACCACAAGCTCAGCTCCTTGAGCATTGACATTGCTAGGTAATAATCCGTACCACAGCGTCTCTGTCTCTGTCACTACCACTGCTCCAGAATATCTATTTCTACCATGCATATAACTAAAACCATTGGTAAAAATCACTAGGTTTGGACTCATAATCAGAGTATTTTTTAAATCCAACCTAGTTCTTTCCACCAATGATATCATGTCTACACACTGATGAATTGCTTCCCAACCCTCTTTTATCTAAAAATAATAATGAATAGGCTTGCAATGAATCCTTTGGAACATGTAACATAGTTTTCCCAGAAGGATCTCACTGAATTGTAGCACTTAGAAGCAAACAAGCAGCAATTACATTTTCCTAATAAATCAATCAGGCAAAGAGCTCTGTTGCAAAGATGTTTATTTCCATTGAGAGAGAGGTCACTTGTGTGTGTGTGGCTCATGGGGTTAGATAGATCCAAGCTGAGAGAGGAGGCAAAAATTACAGTTTTGCAGAGTTTTTAGGAAGGGTCTAATGGATTGGGCAAAAAGTGAGAAACTTCTGCCCAGAAACAGAAAATGCCATCAGCCACATGGAACATAAAACAGGACATAACTTTGATAACACAGAGGTAAATGAGGCACTTTTCAGAGCACTCTGACCTTTTAATGTGGACAGGAATATTACAAAATTATTTCCAACCATTACCTTATACATGTCATTACCTTATAAGGTTGATTCTAATGTTCCAAGGCAATTCTAAATATCACAAAGTCCTCAGAAACATGTTAACCCTTAAAAAGAATTATTTGGAAATATACCCAAAGGGTTATAAAACTGTGCATACCATTTAACCCAGAAATAGAACTCCTAGATATGTATTTCAAAGAGATAAAAAACAAAAATGAGAAGAACCTACTTATACAAAAATATTTACAGTAACTCTTTTTCAAATGACATAGAATTGGAAAGCTAAAGGATGCCCTTCAACTGGGGAATGGTTGAACAAGTTGTGGTATATGATTATATTAGAATACTATTGTTCTATAAGAAATGATGAGCAAGTGCCCTCAGAAAGAAACCTGAAAAGACTTACATGAACTAACACATAGTGAAATGAAAAGAACCAAGGGAACATAAGTTCCTCTGACTGACCTATCTTTTTTTTAATCAGACACAAACCATTTTGATGATTGTGAGGTAACCATAGCATGAAAGGAAATCTGGTATAATTTGATGTCTTTGTTTCCCACTTAAAAGATATTCTTCTGTGTTTATTCCTCCAGATTAATTTTGTTTTTCATTTTCTACCTCTACAAAGTAATACTTTGATAATTTTTAACTGAAAATAACTGAAATTATATAATTTCTGATAACTGAAAAAAGTAAATTAATTTATGTGATATGTTCTTTTTATTATATTGGCTCAGCCTAATAATGAACAATTATTATTTACTCAATTATTTAGGCCCATCTTTAGTTCCATAAAGTGTGTTGTTGTAGTTAGATTGATATAAATTCTATTGTGTTATTTGGTAGGGAGGTTCTTAAGTATTTTGTAAAGTCTGTAGCAATTTCAAAAAGAATTTCTCCTTTTTCTTCAGTTTTATTGGTGATATAGAGAAATGCTAACTATATGGAATAATTTTATCTTGCAAGTTTACAGAACTTATTAATTTAAAAATTATTTAATTCATTTCTATAATGTTGTCCAATTAAATTCTATCATCTTTAAAAGTGATAACAGTTTCTTCTTTTTCATATTGATATTTTCTCAATTTTTTCTTGATATTGAATTTCTAGGATTTTTAACAACATCCCAAATAAGTATAGTGAAAACGAACATATTTGATTTATCCCTAATATTATTGTAGAGGCTTGTAATTTATTCTCATTGCTTCTAATCCTAGCTTTTGATTTTAGATGGATATTACTTATATTAAGAAAAGGCTCATTAACTGACTTATTTTCTAGTGTTTTTTATAATATAAAAGAGTTGTATATTTTATCAAAAGTTTTTTCTCCATCTATTTACTTAGTAGTAGCAAGAGTAATAACTAATAGTAATAAATTGTTTTTACATACATTTTAAAGTTTTTTCAAAGTCCCTTACAAAAAATAGCTCATTTCTTATTAACTGCAATATTTGAAGTTAAGTGCTTTTGTTTTTCTTCTTATTAAAATGTCTATTTTATTTATAATTTTCCTTATGTTAAACACATCCTACAATGAATCTCTTTAAAAGATAATGACCAAGTTTTATTGATCATTCCATAATAAAAAGCCCTAAGGAGGGAGTCTTGTGATTGGCAATGTTAGAATCTTCAGTTCCTCAGACTTACCTCTAGAATCTTGAAGAGAATAGTGGGAGCTGTCATGTAGGATCCCATAAGCTGGTTTTAATGGTTTAAGTTTGGGGAGTAAGGGGAGAATGGAAACTACTCACAGAATTACTCTTGGAAACTAGTAATTCATCTCAGCCAATTTGAGGAATGTTATCATTTGTTGGGACTTATTAGGGAATGTATCCCTGTCAGGATAAGATATTCTTTTTTTACTTATACCATGTCAGTTTCTCTCTGCTAGAATGTTTAATATTTCCTCCTTAGGAATCTTTTTTGAGAGGATTATTTATTTTTCCTTCCTTAAAAATGAATGAACTTACCTGGGTGAGTATTTGCAATTTTCTTCCAGCGTTTACTTTCCTTTGCCCTGTTTAACTTTTGCATAGCACCCTCCTTTCTACAGGACATATTGATTCATGTATAAAAATTCAATGGATTCGTTTCATGGAGTAATAATTTAGCTTTTTCTCTTTCCCTTCTCCTATTCCTTTATATTCCCTTTTTATCTATAACCCCTATGTCTTTTTTGTCTTTGTTCTTTTACTTCTCACTTAATTGCTTTTGTTTTCTCAGCCTCTGAACAAAAGAAATATCATTGTAATATTTTGTTTTCACTTTATAATTGAGGCCCAGTGAGGTTGAAATACTTGCTCCAAGTTGCACAGGTAATTTCTAGGAGGACAAGGGTTTAAGTCATGATTAACTATTGTATCTCCCACACCATATTTTCTCCATGAATTTTCTCCTGCTAGACTGGATATTTCATGAGATCAGGGATGGTGTTTTATCTAACTTTCATATCTCCCTTAGTCCTAGGGCAGTCGTATTAAAATTTATTTCCTGAACAAATGTTCTGTATGAATGAGTGAATGGATGATTGAATTTTACATTGCATAGAAAACAGAGAGAATTTATATTGCAGCTACATACTATATTGCATAGAGAATTGAATCTTATATTGTATAGAATGAACCAAAGAAATAAGCTAGGGGAAGTTAGAGTATCTTTCAAACTATGAAGGGCTTTGTCAGACAAAGATATTTGAAGCAATAGTTATGATGAGGATTGACATATCTATGCACAAGAAAGATTTTCCTGACAGTCATATTAATGAGTTATTGGGATAGGGAGAGAGTGCAGAAAGGAGGACCCATTAGACAACTCAAGATAAACAGTTAATTAGAAGTAGAAATATGAGTTTATATTGAAAAGTTGCCATTGAGAATGAAAAGGAATAGTGAGAGATATATTGTTGATTTGTAATGAACAGAACATGATACATGTTTGGATATGAACTGTGAAAAATGGAGTAGTCAAAGAAGTTCCCCTAAGTTATGACTAGAGAAGCCTAGTTGAATGTTCATATAAAAGACAATAATTTTTATAACATAAGGTGGAAAAAGTTAGGATCTGATATATATATATATGTATATATAATAAATCAAGCTTTTAACCTCTAAAGTTTGAAGTATCAGTCTGGTGGCAAATGCAGTTGTTTTATAAGAATTCTGAATATTTAAATATGATATTCACAAGAGACACAAGGAAAAGAGATATGGATTTGGGGAAAAGTATGACATAGACACTATATTTTGAAGTTTTGGAGTGAATGAATAGAGCAACAGAGAAAATAAGAAGAGGACATTGATATCACCTATTGGAAATACCAACACTAAACTGAAATGAGTATCAGAACACACTACTCAGGTAAATGAAAGGGTAACAAATTTGTTATTCATATAAAAATATTTTTTTCTGTCAAGGTTTAAGTAGAGGGAAAGAGAATAATGTTAAAAGTTGTAGGTAGGTCAATATAAGTGAAAACAGAAAGGGTCCTGAGATGTCAAATTAAATCTTTGATGAATGTTAAGAAAGCAGTTATAATAGAATGTTTGGGCTATAAACCAAGTTTTAAAGAGTTTGAGCTAAAGAATAGAAAGAATTAATATAGCACATATTATATTGCATAGAGTGAACCAAAAAATAAACTAGAGGAAGTTAGGGTGCCTTCAAATTATGAAGAGCTTTGTCAGACAATGATATTGGATCCATACTTGGTACACAATATTGTTGTGTGGTAGACAATTTATTGAAGTGGTATCCTTGATGCTGATAAATTTTTCAAGAAAGTTGGTGATAAAGCGGAGAACAAATACTAGAGTGGCTGGATAGGATATGAAATTAAGTCAAGGAGAGGCTCTGAGAGGTTTTTAGATAGTCAAATTATTTGTAGTTAAATGCAAAGGAGCTACTCTAGATGGAGATATTGAAGATATATAAGAGAGTGTTTTACAATTAGAAGCAATCTTTTTCAATTCTTTAGATTGAAATCTAAGGAAAATCAAATGCAAGAGCCTTCAAATAATTTAACATAGGGCATGGGATTTTTGTTTGGGAGGAAGGAAATGGGAAAGTAGACAGAGATTAGGAATCTCTATATACAAGGAATGTGGAATATAGTCTGTGGGCATATGGAATTAGCATTTGAAATGACAGAGACTGAAAGAAACTTAACAGTATTGGCCAAGGCTAGACTTAATTGGACAGAATATCAGTCATGTCTGTGAGCAATCAGCCACAAAAGATTATATCCTAATTAGATTTAGAGGCCATTCTGCCCTGCATAACTCTCCAAAGTGCATTCTTCACATCTTTATTTCTTAGGCTGTAGATCAAGGGGTTCAGCATAGGGTTTACTATGGTATAAAATACCGAGGCTACTTTCTCCTGGTTTGTTTTGCTGCTAGAAGTTGGTGTATAGTACACAAAGATGATGGATCCATAAAAGATAGCAACAGAAGTCAAGTGTGAACCACAGGTACTAAAAGCTTTGTAACGGCCTTTGGCAGATTGTATGCGAAGGATGCTTAAGACAATGAATGTATAAGAGATCAAAATTGGCAGGATTGTGGCCAATAAATTTAATCCACCAATAAATACTATCAAGAGCTCATTGATATTGGTACTAGAACAGGCTAACTTCAGAAGAGGGAGCACATCACAGAAATAACTGTTAACTACATTTTCCCCACAGAAGAACAACCTAGTCATGCTATGTGTATGGGCTATTGCACCAAAGGCTCCCATTATATACACAACCACTACTAGAAGGGAGCAGATCCATGGGGACATTGTGCTATGATAGAGAAGAGGATTACAGATGGCAATATAACGGTCATATGCCATGGCTGTCAGCATGTAGCACTCATTGATTCCAAAGAAGCAGAAGAAAAATAATTGAGTCATACACCCTGTATAGGAAATGATGTTCTTTTCTGATATGAAGTTCACCAGCATTTTGGGAACAATGACTGAAGAGTAGCAAAGATCTATGAAGGATAGGTTACAGAGAAAATAATACATGGGTATGTGAAGTGGAGAACTTATCCAAATTAATAAAATCAAGCCAAGGTTTCCAACCACTGAGACCGTGTATATTCCCAGAAAGACAAAAAAGAGGGGTATCTGTAGGTCAGCTTCCTCTGTTAAACCTAAGAGGATAAACTCTGTCACAAAGGTGTCATTTACTATTGCCATTCTCCTCCAATAATTAGATAAAATAATCTGTGGAAATAGGAAAGAAAAGTTGTAGTAAATAAAAATATTTATTAATTCATATTTTATCCAAATCTGGTACTTTCACATACACATACACACAAATATACATGCACACATATAGAAACTCAGCACTTGTTTTGTACCTTACAACACAAGTGCCTAATTGCCTCATGTTATATTCATGTTCTTTTCTCTCTCTCTCTCTCTCTCTCTCTCTCTCTCTCTCTCTCTCTCTCTCACACACACACACACACACACACACACACACACACAAACATTGAATTCTGGAGTAGATGATATATTCATATATTCAAAAGGTTCATAATGTTAATAGGATCCAGGAATTAAAGAGAATTCTGAAGGACTTTTAATTCTAGTCTATGCTCAAATTGCTTTTATAACATCTCTGAATAGGAATTCCAGGGTTATCTCAGGAATTGAGAAAGTATCATGGGATTGTGCTGTAAAACTCATGTGATGTAAAACTCATTCTAATAAAGGATAACAAAGAAAAGTAGAGGACTTTGTAAATGTAATTTAGAGTTTTTTACAATGGACAATGGGACTATGGAACACTACCAAATATGAGGGGAAGAGCACAGCAACCAGCTAGGGTCAGCTTTTGGGACAACCCAAAAAAGCACTTGAGGTAAAGAATTCTTGAAGAAGAAAACTCAAATATTTTGAACTTAAACATTGTTCAATAGGAAAAACTAACAAAATAAGGAAATGTCCCTCCAGCTCTAATAGACAAATAAAAGTATCTTTGAATGAATACTGAAGAACAAAAGACAATTATCAAACACCTGATGAAACAGAGAGCTCTCTGGTATTTGAAGAGAATACCAAATCACATGCTGTTCCTGAGTGATTCAAAAGAGAAATGAGAACTATTTGTGTAGAATTTATCTCCTTCTCTGCAAAAATAATAGAGTAGAAAAAAACTGAAATCTCCAATTCTAAGTTTCACCCAAGAAACAAAACAGAGAAAACTACGTTGTTAGTGCACATTCAAATCATCAATAAGCATTTGTTAAGTGCCTTACTATATTTCAGGCACTATGCTAAGTGCTTGGAATACAAAAAGAGACAAAAGTTATTCCTTGCTCTGAAGGACCTTTCAGTCTAATAGGAGGTGGCAACATACAAACAAGTAAACGCAAAACAGACTATATCCAAATAAATGGGGGATAATTAATTTTTAAAAACACTGGTATTAAGAAGAATAGAAGAAGGCTTCCTGTGGAAATTACAATTTTTAACTGGAATGAATCCAAGTCAGTAGTTGGAGCAGATGATGGAGACTGTTCTAGGAATGAAAGAAAACCAGAGAAAATGTCTAGAGTAAAGAAATGGAGTGCCTTATTTTTACATATGCCAGGAGGCCAGTGTCACTGGAAGGAAGAGTTAAATGTAAGAGGACTGGAAAGGTGGTGGTGGGGGTGGAGACCCTAGGACTATGAAAATCTTTCAATGCTAAATATAGTATTTTAATTGTTTCTGGAGACAATGGGGAACCACTGGAGTTTACTAAGTAGGAAGGATTTATGATTGAAAAATTTTAAGGAAAATCACTTTTATGTCTGAATAGAGGATGAACTGTAGTAGGGGAGAGACTTGAAGCAGGCAGACCTATCATTTGGCTAATGTAATCATCCATGTGGATAAATTGTGAAGGCTTCTAATACAGTAATAATAGTCTTAGATGAAAGAAGGGAAAAACTTAAGAGATGTTACTAAGATGAAATCAACAGGCAAGATGATCCAGTAAAGGATTTTGGTATTGAAGAGATAATGAAGAATCTGGGATGATTCCTAGGTTGTGAGTTTGAGAGAGTAGGAGGATGGCATTGCCCTCTATAATAAGATAATAAGAGGAAAGATGGGATATGGGGTTTAGGGGGAAATATAATAAGTCCCATTTTTGATATATTGAGTTGAAGATTTCTTTTTTAAACTCTTACCTTCCATCTTAGAATCAATACTATGCATTGATTCTAAGGCAGAAGAGTGGCAAGGGCTAGGCCAGGGATTGGCAACATATGGCTCTTTCTGCAGGAGCCATAAAGTCATTTTTTTCAGGCACTGTTACAGGAGTGTGCACTGTGAGCACTGTACGGGTCTCACGAAATTACATTTTAAAAAATGTGGTGTTTATGGCTCTCATGGCCAAAAATGTTGACGACCCCTGGGCTAGGCAATGGGGGTTAAGTGACTTGTCTAGGGTTACACAGCTAGGAAATGTCTGAGGCCAGATTTGAACCTAGGACCTTCTGTCTCTAGGTCTAACTCTCAGTCCATTGAGCCACCTAGCTGCCCTTGAATATTTCTATTAGCTATTGAGCTTGAGATGTTTAAGAGAAAATGGAAGTCAGTGGAGAGTTTGGGGAAAGATGGATGCATTTGAAAATCATTAGCATGAAGTGTTATTTAAATCCAAGAGAGCTAAGGAGATCACAAAATGAAGTAGCAAATGAGGCAATATTAAGAGGGAATAATAGAGACCTCTGGAGAACACTTATGGTAGAAGATAAGATCTGGAAGAGGTTCCAGTAAAGGAGACAGAAAAGGAGCAGTCAGATCAGTAGGAGAGAAAAAAGCGGTTATGGTCCAAAAACCTAGAGAAAAGAGAGTATCAAGGATGAGAAAGTGATCATTAGTAATAAAAGAAAATCTAGAAGAGAAAAAGATCCTAACAATGTTAAAAATGTATATGTATGGTCATGTTGAAGGCAAAACACAAGGCAGGATATGTAACGACATTCAAAGGATCATAGATCTCCCTAAAGTACATGACAAAACAAAAAAGCTTAACACTACAAAGCAGAAAATAATAGAACAAAACTGTCCAGAACTTCTATATAGAAAATAAAATATCAATTGAAAGAATTCACAGGTCACCTCTGGGGAAAACAATGAGACTGTGTGATACATAGTGGTTAAATGTATAATTCGATTCACAAACTAGTGCTATGAATGGTCAGGAGAAAGACTTTTAAATCCAGAGGAAAGAATATTTGAATATTGAGAGACTATTCTATTGCCAACGGAAAATATTTAAGGGAATAATGTGTTCTGAAGTGCAATGGAACTCAGAATATAGCCCAGTGTTAATTATACTGCAAATATGAACTTAGCTATACAAGAAAAAAGATGGAAAATCAATAATAAATAATATTTTGTAACATGTTTAGGAAGAAAAGCAGAAATGCTTCTCTAAACCTGAAAACAATAGAAATAGAGGAGCAGTGAATAAAAGCATGGAGCAGAAACAGTAACAATGACAGCAGAGAGGCCTTTCTAAAGGTAAATAAGGATCCAAGGATGAAGGCAGAAATTTGGTAGAAGTAATAATGTAGAGGTAGACAGAAGGCACTATGAATAGAAGTTGGTGACACTGTATATTGTTCAATTGATGTCTTTTGTGGGACAATAATACAGCATGAGAAGATACATAAAAGAGAGAAAGTAGGCAAGATACAGAGAGGATTGTGTATTTGCTCAGATAAAATCAAGGACTAACAATGAAGGGAAAGTGATCTTTAAGGTTTCTAAAAGAGAAGAGCCTCTAGGAAAGTGAGTGTGGAGGGAGATTAGGAGTGGGGGAAGAAATGAAATAGACCTTATTTTGGAGGTAAGAAAGGTTTCCAATGATGATTTCTTCTGTACATGTAGAGAGTCAGACTGCAAAGAGAGAAAAGGAGATCTCATACTGGAGTTTACCCTGGAGGATTTTGTGCTTGAATGGTCAATTTGTCCTATATTGGAAGGGTGGTATTGGGAGCAACCAGCACTGGGAGGGTGGGAGAGCATTAACTCAAGAGGGATATTTTGAGACAAATATGAATAAAAAAGTAACCGGAGGAGGGTAGAGATAAGTGGTGGGTTGCATAATTAGGGACATGGTTGAGGAAGGAGTCTACCATCATGCAGTGTCCTCCCTGACACCTGAAATAATTGGTATAGTTAAGGAAATGAGGGACAGTGGAAAAGGGGAATCCCTGGTGCAAATCTAAAGCTGGGTCAGAGAGGACCTAGAGGGGAAAGCCTAGGAATTTTGATTGCATGAAGAATATATAGGAAAAAATTAACTAATTTTGGGGGTAATGAAAAAGAGAAAGATGGTCTAGGGTAGACATAAAAATAGCTAATGAATAGAGTGAGAAAAATTCTTACAAAAGCATGAGAACTTTAAAAAATAAGGGCATAGAAATATTACAAAACAAGAATACATTCTTTACAGACTATAACATCATAAAGACAGGACTTTTAAATAGCATAGGCAGCATCTATCTGAAAGTATCACATGCATGTGGGATACACTTGAGTTTTTTCTTCAAAAATATAGGAGTGAAGCAAGGATGCACATCCTGCTATTTTTATATAGTTCTGGGTAAAGAAGTGACAAAAAAAATGATATAAATTAATGTAATTAGGATAAATAAAGACATAAAACTATCTGCTGATAAAGTGATGGTTTTCTTGGAAAATTCTAGGAAATTGGCAACTACTAAGAAACCATTAAGAATCAAAGCAAAATTATTTTCTGTGAAATAAATATTCGAAATCAACAATATTTCTATATAGTTAAAACAAAACACAAGATACAATAATAGTCCCATTCTAAATAACTAAAAAAATGCACAAAATATCTTGGGACCAACCTCCTAAAAACACAAGAGATTTATATATGTTACATTACAAAGTCTTCCTTAAAGAAAGAAAGAACAATTTGAATGGCTGGAGAAATTCTCAGTGTTCATGGCAATTGTTGTTCAGTCATTTTTCAGTCATGTCTGTCTCCTTGAGACCTCATTTATAGATTTCTCATTTAGGGATTATTTTACTCATTTTACTCATTACTCATTTTAGGGATGAGTAATTAGGTAAACAGGGTTAACTGACTTGTCCTGGATCACAGAGTTATTAAGTGTTTGAGGCAAGATTCGAGCCTCCTGACTGGACGGCCAGTGATCCATCCACTGTACTGCCTAGCTGCTCTGTACTTAGGGAAAGGCCATGCCAATATAATAAAAATTATATTACCACCAAAATAACCCTATATTTTCAATGCTATAGCCATCAAATTAACAACAGGAACTTTATAGAACTTGATAAAATCATAACAGAATTCGTTTTTTTTTTAAAAAAGATCTAGAATTTCTAGGGAAATGAGGAAAAGGTTAAAGATGAAAAAGAATAAGAATGTGCAAAATTCAATCTATATTTTATATCAATATTCATCACATCTTTATCGGGCATATGCTAAGGAATAAAAATATAGAGCAATGGCATAGACTAAAAAAAGGAGAAAGAGAAAAAATCATCAACCCAGTATTTGATTTAGCAGAAAAAATAATTACAAAAAGTTAGGTAGAGGGGCAGCTGGGTAGCTCAGTGGAGTGAGAGTCAGGCCTAGAGACAGGAGGTCCTAGGTTCGAATCCGGCCTCAGACACTTTCCAGCTGTGTGACCCTGGGCAAGTCACTTGACCCCCATTACCCACTCTTACCACTCTTCCACCAAGGAGCCAATACACAGAAGTTAAGGGTTTAAAAAAAAGATAGGTAGAAGGACAGGCATGAAAAAGCCTTGAAGGATTTCTAGATACCAAGATTATCATTTATAAACTGAAGAAAACCTTTTGGTTTGGACACAAATGAGAGCCTAGAAGGTGGTGAACCATGCTTTACCAATATGTCAATGACCAGTAGAAGCTAACTGATTTCACAACAGACATAAAACACTATATATACCACCAAGTTATATGCTATAGAAAGGATTCGCAATGAAACAAGAGCTCCAGATATAAATTCGTCTTCCTGAAATACATGAACAGAGTAAAGTAGAGGAACCTGCTTCTACTCTCATTGTGTTAAATTAGTTGAAATTACAAGTCTGCTTGAAGGCAAGCTGATAGGGTCTGTTTACTTACCTGAATACTGTGAATACTAAGGAAGTCTCTGATCTGAAGAGATTTCAAGAAGATGAAAACCTACAAAAGAAGATAAAAACCTACAAAAGAATATTGCCCCTTTACAATCTAAAAAATTGCCATGTTATATTAATGCAATTCTTTACAATATAAGAAGCATTTTTACATAATTAATTTGCTCCCCTCTGAACAAGGCAAGGCAAGGGAGAAATTGTAATCCTCATTTTATATTGAGGACACTGAAATTAGGGAGCATGAAATTTTTCTTTCAAAGTCACACTACCAGAAAGTAGCATAGTTGGGACAAGAGCCCAGTGCAGAACTCTCTGTAATGTACCAACTTGATAAATACAAAAGAAGAACATGTTTCTCAACCCTGAGATTGCTAGTTTCAAAAAGGAAGGAAGCATTTTTATTTGTTGTATGAAGGTGTTTGTACTCTGAGAAGATGACTGAGGAAATCCTGGGAACCTACAAAGTATAGGTATGGACACTCCAGAGAAAAGTCAATTACTCTGTATGTGTCTATATCCCTAATAATGACTCTCCCAATAGAATATCAGATGATTAGGATGGGAGGCAATCTTCGTGTCCCTATGGTAAATATTAAACCTTATGTAATAAGAGAAGGAGAGGAGAAATGAAAGGTATTGGCTTATGCATAATCTCTTCCCAACTACTTTCCATCTCTTCAGCAATTTTTATCTAATAGTAAGTTCTTATCCCCAAAACTTGGATCAACACTTTTATGAAATACAAGGTTACTGTAGTCTTTTATTAGTTTGCTTTCTGTGTGTTTTGTTCCATTCATCTACCTTTCTATTTAATATCCAGTACCAGTTAGTTAATTGCTATTTTATGATACCGTTTAAAATCTGGTACTGCTAGATCACATTCCTTTATATTTTTTCATTAATTCACTTGATATTATTATGTTATTCTAGAGAAATTTTGTTATATTTTAGCTGAATAAAATATTTTTGTGCTCATTTAGCTGAGATGGCACTGAATAATTTTAATTATATTGTCTCTGTCCACCCATGAACAATTAGTATTTCATTAGTTATTTAAATTTGACTTTGTATAAAAATACTTTATAATTTTGTAAGTGTAGTTCTTGGGTTTTTCTTGGCAGATATATACTTGGTTATTTTATTCTGTCTGTGGTTATTTTAAATGAGATATCTCTTTCTATCTCTTCTTGAAGGACTTTATTAGTGATACATAAAATGCTGATGATTTATGTGGGTTTATTTTAAATCTTGCTACTTTGTTAAAATTATTGATACTTTCAACTCACCTTTTAGTTGAGTCTTTAGGTTTTCACACATGTACTATGTGGACATGCTATCTGCAAGTATGCCATTATGTGGTCTGAAAGAAGTGAATTTTTAATTTTCTTACTATCCATTTGATTCCTTCAACTTTTTTTCTTTTCTTATTATTATTGGTAGTATTTTCTAGTACAATACAAAATAATAGTAGAGATAATGGGCTTCCTTACTTTACTCCTGACCATACTGAAAAGTCTTCTAGCTTATGCATGGTCTTTTATTAAATGTAACAGATTTTGCATTATTATGTGAATAAAACAATTTAATATTTCTTTATTTCTGCACTAAACCTTAAGGTTTTATGTCTTAATACATGGTTGGTTTAATAAAGATGCCATAGAGACTTCCAGGTTAAGATGGTGACTGAGTAGAAGCTGGGCAACTTTCTCTCCTTACCAACCGATATAGTGTACCTCCAAAGGACAAGAAAAAAAAATCCAGATGAAAGAAGGGAACCCACAATAGGGTGCAGTATCAAAAGTATGTGGGACTTGGGCACTTCCACCCTATAAGTGGGGGAAGATTGCCTCCCATCCTAATCATCTGATATTCTATTGGGAGAGTCATTATTAGGGATATAGACACATACAGAGTAATTGACTTTTCTTTGGAGTGTCCATACCTATACTTTGTAGGTTCCCAGGATTTCCTTGTTCATCTTCTCAGAGTACAAACACCTTCAAACACCATCAAAACATGAGGGGATCAACCCTCCCCCATCCCACCCACAGTACCAGAGTCAGAGGCTACGCTCCAGAGTTAGAGTGAGCAGGAGCACAAAATCTAGCCCTTTGGCAGCTAACTGGCATCACTAGGAGCTTGCCCCTGAGAGCAGCAAGATCTGAGATCCCAGGTGGCTGGAAATTCAGACCTTGGACACGGGAGTGGGGCTGAGAGAGACAGTAGCAGCACTGAGCATGCTCAGACTCAGGGGAAAATTTCAGGTGGAGGAGCAAGCGTGGGCCAAGTTCTGGTCTGTGGGCAGCTGGATAGGAACACAGGGGCTCAACCCTGAAAACAGCTAGACCAGAGACCCCAAGGGGGTCCCCCAAAAAGCCAGGAGACTCACAAAGTAGCAGCATGCAAAAAACTGCTCCCTAACTCCATACAAAGAGAATCAGATTGCCTTATTCTGACTTCTGGCAGATAAAGGAAAATGATGCCAAGCTAGGCCAAAGAAACAAACAAGAAGAACAAGAAAAAAGCTCTAACACTTGATAACTTCTGCACAGAAAAAACCCATAAAACAGAGGAGGACAAACAATTAAAGCCATCCAAACATTACCCCAAAAATGAGAAAGGGTCACAAGATCTTGAAGAGTTCAAACCTGAGATTATGAGAAAGATGGAAGAGATCTGACAAGAAAATAACAGTTTAAAAGACAGAATTTCAGAATTGGAAAGTGAGGCTCAGAAATCAAATGAATTGATAAGCAAATTGAAGACCAGAAATGACCAGATGGAAGCCCTGAAGAACCAGATAGACCAGATTGAAAAGGAAAACCAAAAGATTATAGCTGAAAACCAGTCTCTAAAGGCTAGAATTGGGCAATTAGAAGCCAATGACCTATCAAGACAGCAAGAACAAATAAAACAAAGTCTAACGACTGATAAAATAGAAGGAAACATGAAATATCTCAATGAGAAATTGATAGATCGAGAAAACAGGTCTAGAAGAGACAATTTGAGAATAATAGGTCTTCCTGAAAAAGCAGAAATTAATAGAAATTTGTACTCTATACTAAAGGAAATTATCCAGCAAAACTGCCCTGAAGTTCCACAAGAAGAGGGGAATATAGACATTGAAGGGATCCATAGATCGCCCTCTACAATATGCCCTGAAAAGATAACCCACAGGAGTATACTAGCCAAATTCAAGAGCTTTCAAGCAAAAGAAAAATTCTTATAAGAAGCCAGAAAGAGACAATTCAAATATCAAGGAGCACCAATCAGGATCACACAGGATCTGGCAGCCTCCACACTACAAGACTGCAAGGCTTGGAATATGATATTCAGAAAGGCAAGAGAACTGGGTCTACAACCAAGGGTCACCTACCCATCAAAACTGACTATATACTTCAAGGGGAAAGTATGGGCATTCAAGATAGAAGATTTCCAAGTATTTGCGCAGAAAAAACCAGGACTAAATGAAAAGTTTGATATCCAACCACAAAAACCAAGAGAAACATGAAAAGGTAAATAAGAAACAGAGGGGTAAGAAAGAAAACTCTTATTTTTAAATTTAACTCTTTAAGGGCCTTTATAAGATCAAATTATTTGTATTCTTATTTGGAGAAATGTTATGTATAATTTTCAAAAACTGTATTCATTATTATAGTAATTAGAAGAATTATTCATAGGAAGATGTTGGATCACTAAATGGTCTAAGATGAGACAGGGCGGGGGAAAAAAAGAGAGGTTGAATAGTAGATGGCATCAAGAGAAATTTGAATGAATAAGAAAAATAGGGTATTCTATACCACACAAAGAGGACATGGGAAGGGGAGGGGATGAATTCTATTATAAATAGGAGAGGAAGAGAGCATTAAGAGGTAATATATAAACCTTACTCTCAGTGGAATTAACCTTGAGAGGGAAGTGTAGCTATATCCATTGGGATATAGAATTCTATCCAACCCTACTGAGAAAGTCAGAAGGGATCAACCAAGAGGATCAGGAAAGAGGGGAAGTCAAAAAAGGGAGGGGAGGAGAGGGGGGAAGGAATTCATTAGGCCTTAAAAAATAAAAAGAGGGGAATAATAAGGGAGGGGGTGGAAAGGGAAGTAAATCAAGGGAGGGGACAAAGGGGACTGGTCTAAAACAAACCACTGGCTTAAAAGGAAATAACATAAGAAGGGGTAGAACAAGAAGAGGATAACAAAATGTTGGGGAATACACAACTGATAATTATAACTATGAATATGAATGGGATGAATTCTCCCATAAAACGGAAGCAAATTCCAAAGTGGATTAGAAACCAAAATCCTACCATATGTTGTCTAAAAGAAATATATGAGGTAGATGGACATACAGAGTTTTAAGGTCAAGGGCTGGAGCAAAACCTTTTGGGCTTCAAATGAAAAAAAGAAAACAGGAGTGGCAATCATGATTTCTGACAAAGCCAAAGAAAAAATAGATATGACTAAAAGAGACAGGGAAGGTAATTACATCCTGATAAAAGGCAGTATAGACAATGAGGAAATAACAGTACTCAATATGTATGCACCAAACGGTTTAGTATCCAAATTCCTAAAGGAGAAACTGGCAGAGCTCAAGAAGGAAATAGGTAGTAAAACCATACTAGTGGGAGATCTCAATATTCCTCTTTTGGATTTAGATAAATCAAACCAAAAACTAATAAATTATTAATATGAAAAATGATAAAGGCTGCTATAATAATATAAATTAGTATTTTAATTAAAGCCATGCTGATAGGTAAAATCATTAGACCACGCGTTTGTAAGCATTCAAAACTGCTGCCACCTCCATTACTCTCTCCTGTTTCCTGGAAGCGCCTACTCGCAAAAGAGACCACTCCCTCCTAACCCAGGAGATTTAAACCCTCTCTGCCTCGATGTAGACCTCCCCATGCCCCCAAAGACCCGGAAACGGAAACCCGTTGGACCATGGGAAATGTAGTTTGATACATTTCCCAAATTTCACTTTTGCAATTCCCCGTGAGGTCCGGCAAAAAAAAAAGGTTAGCCCTTTTTTCTTCGCTGGACCTGTAAAAATAAACAACTTCTAAATTTTTTAGGAATTTTGGGGATAAAAGAAATAGATGAACAAATGGTTAAAATTAGCTGCATTGACAAAAACCAATTTGGGGGCTGTCCCCCACTGGCATAACAGTGTACAATTAAAACAATACATACAACTCAATTTCAACTCCCCATAGTTCAATCAACTGCACCCCAAAGTTCAATTTTTGTCTTCATGGTACAGTGAAGGCTTTTCAGACATCTTCATGTGTCCTCACCAAGCAAGTTCGTAGTCTAGATTTTGGGGAGATGGCAAGATCCTTATCCTGAAATTATTCTCAAAAGAATTTAAACTTTATATTATAGATTACAAAACATACATTTTCTTCTAAGATTCATACAATTCCCCGTGAAATTACTCCTAAAAGAGTTAATTAAATATACATATATTTTTTACATTATCAAATTTTAAAAAACTTAACAGATATCCCCGTGAGGTAAATCTTAAACACACCTTTTTTTTTTCTAAAAAAGGGGTACCTCAGGTCAGCTAAGGATGAGTGGCTGTGTCCTGGGGTTTATATGAAGTCAATTGGCAAAATAAAAAGAATAAAATTCAAGAAAAAAGAAGAAAAAATTAACTTGTGAATGAAATGTGCAAAAATCTAGGGAAAATAAACTTAGACCTTTGAATGAAGGTCTAATTAAAGTGAATTCAGCAGTGTGCAATTACCCCTCCAGGGCCAGGACTTAAGGAAAATGTCTCTTTCTGATCTGACTTATCATCAGCTTTTTAGGGAAGTGAGCCAAATAAATAACCAATCTTAGGTGCTTTCTAGGAATCTAAGTCGAGGGGACCCACGTCCTCTAAAGTTTTAGAAAAGACTGGGACTCCAGGACTCAAACCCCAATTTCCAAGCCCTAAAGTATTGGCATAGAACCGTTGCAATTTTGCAGATTTAGTCAGTCAAGTCTCTGACCATGTGCTTTCTTTAGCACTATTAATGGCTTTCATATTCCCTTCTGGAATCAGAGAGGCATTTAAATCACAGTCCTATAGGCTCAGGTATTTGCTGTAAAATCAGAAAAAGGATAAATAATGATTATATATGTACTTCCAGTACAAGATGAGAAAAAGGGGAAAATCAATTTCTCTCATTAAAAAAAATGTTTTAAAAATCAAAAAAAAAAAAAATATATATATATATATAGCTTAGAACTAGAAGGGTTATGTTACCCAAAAATGAGATTTTCTGTGAGAGAAAGTGGGTTTTACAAAATAGCAGATTCACAATGCACATTCATATAGAGTACCATTATTTCCAATAGCACATTTTAAAACAATAAACAGTGATGTTTAAAATTATATACTTATTACAACTTTTAACCCTTGGCAAATGCTGTTATTGCTTCCATAGCAAAGAATATACAGGAGCTCCTTGACTCTCTGTATTTAAAAAAAAATCCTAGATAGGAAATGCTTCTACCCATTTAAGGCAATAATATCTCTTATAATAAAATATATAAAAGCTTTATCCTTTAAGACAACAATTCTTAAGGATTTAAAGTAAAAGGTAAAAAATATCTCTTGTAAAATTACAAGGTAATATTCAAAGCATGGAAAACTTTCAAGGTTCTTTGCAATTACCAAGACAGAATAAAATTTTAAAAGACAGGTGCTCTATAAGATGTTCATAGGTGGTACATATAACCGCATTGTTTCTGATACAGTAAGCATTAAGTAAATTAGGAAATATAATAACATCATAAGCAGAAACTTCATTAGCGTAAAATGATTCAGTGCAACAGGAAAATCAACGAAATAAGCAAGATTAATTTACAAAACTAATTAACAATATACAGTAAGATACAGTCTTTTTAAAACAGAAATAAAGCTCATTCAGTTCCGAGGTTTTAAAAGTTCACCCCTGGTTTCAATTTAAGGTTCTTTTGATTGAGTTCTGCTGAGTTTAAGGGTTTTTTTTTTTCCTAAAAGTTCAAAGTTCTTCCCCCGAGTTCAGTTTTTAATCACAAGCAAGTCTGAATAGGCCATTCGGCCCCATTAAAGGTAAACGCTAGGTCCACGTGGTGTCGGGTCATTGTAGAAAATCCCACCTGTAGAGCTTGTGTGGGTGCCTAAATTAGGTCTTTAGAGAAACATGTGGAAGGCTAGAATGTCTCCTATAAGAAAGTAGAGAGAAAGGGGAATATACACAAATCCTTAGCTGCAGGAACTGAAGCAGTCTCTGGAGGTAGAGATCTCCGCAAGTCAGGACTGGGTTCCTTCCCGGAAATCTCAGGTTCTGGAGTGGAATGATGGCAGCATCAGCAGAATCAGCAGGATCAGCAAGTCAAGAATGGAGATCAGTGGCAGAGACAGTCTGGCTGGGCTCCGGGATTTTAGTTTAAAGCCAAAAGCCCGAATCGGCTGGCCTGACCTCCCTCCCAAGGTGGCTTGGGCTGGACTGGCTGGCTGAGTCCCACTGGAGGCAAAAACTTGCTCTTGCTTTTAGCGAAAGCATGGCAAGGAAAGTCACTTTCCTTTTTTAAAAAAGTGCTCAAAAGAGCTGAGCCAGATGGCCAAAAAGCAGGCATGGCTATCGTTAGGCTATCTGGAAGATTTAGAGTTCGAATTTCAACCTTCTGGTTCGCCAAATTATTAATATGAAAAATGATAAAGGCTGCTATAATAATATAAATTAGTATTTTAATTAAAGCCATGCTGATAGGTAAAATCATTAGACCACTTGCTTGTAAGCATTCAAAACTGCCGCCACCTCCATTACTCTCTCCCGTTTCCTGGAAGCGCCTACTCGCAAAAGAGACCACTCCCTCCTAACCCAGGAGATTTAAACCCTCTCTGCCTCGATGTAGACCTCCCCATGCCCCCAAAGACCCGGAAACAGAAACCCGTTGGACCACGGGAAATGTAGTTTGATACATTTCCCAAATTTCACTTTTACATAAGAAAGAGGTAAGCTATGTGAATGAAATCTTAGAAAAATTAGAGTTAATAGATATGTGGAGGAAAATAAATAGTGACAAAAAGGAATACATCTTCTTTTCAGCTGCACATGGTACATCCACAAAGATTAACCATGTAATAGGGCATAGAAACATTGCAAACAAATGCAAAAGAGCATAAATAATAAATGTAACCTTCTCAGATCATAATGCAATAAAAATAATAATTAGTAAGGGCACCTGGACAGGCAAATCAAAAACTAATTGGAAATTAAATATGACTCTCCAAAACCAGTTAGTTAAAGGAGGAATCATAGAAACAATCAATAATTTCATTGAAGAGAGTGATAATGATGAGACATCCTACCAAACTCTGTGGGATGCATCCAAGGCAGTACTCAGGGGGAAATTTATATCCTTGAGGGCATATATGAACAAATTAGGGAGGAAAGAGATTAATGAATTGGGCATGCAACTAAAAAAATTAGAAAGCAAAAAAATAAAAAATCCCCAGATGAAAACTAAATTAGAAATACTAAAAATAAAGGGAAAATTAATAAAATAGAAAGTAAAAGAACTATTGAATTAATAAATAAGACTAGAAGATGGTATTTTGAAAAAATACCAATCAATCTATTAAAAAAAGGAAAGAAGAAAACCAAATTAACAGTATGAAAGATGAAAAGGGAGACTTCACCTCTAATAAAGAAATTAAGTCAATCATTAAAAACAATTTTGTGCGATTATATGGCAATAAATATAGCAATCTTGGTGAGATGGATGAATGTTTACAAAAATATAAATTGCCTAGATTAACAGCAGAAGAAATAGAATACCTAAATAATCCTGTATCAGAAAAAGAAATTGAACAAGCCATCAAAAAACTCCTTAAGAAAAAATCATCAGGGCCTGATGGATTCACAAGTGAATTCTATCAAACCTTCAAAGAACAACTAATTGCAATACTATACAAACTATTTGACATAATAAGCAAAGAAGGAGTCCTACAAAATTCCTTTTATGATAAAAATATGGTACTGATCCCAAAGCCAGGTAGATCAAAAACAGAGAAAGAACCAATCTCCTTAATGAACATAGATGCAAAAATCTTAAACAGAATACTAGCAAAGAGACTCCAGCAAGTGATCACAAGGGTTATTCATTATGATGAGGTGGGATTTTTACCAGGTATGCAAGGATTGTTCAACATCAGGAAAACCATTCACATAATTGACCATATGAACAAGCAAACCAACAAAAACCACATGATTATTTCAATAGATGCTGAAAAAGCCTTTGACAAAATACAACATCCATTCCTATTGAAAATGCTAAAAAGTATAGGAATAGAAGGGCCTTTCCTAAAAATAATAAACAGTATATATCTAAAACCATCAACAAGCATCATATGCAATGGGGATAAATTTGAAGCCTTCCCAATAAGATCAGGTGTGAAACAAGGATGCCCATTAACACCTCTATTATTTAACATTGTACTAGAAACACTAGCAGTAGCAATTAGAGAAGAAAAAGAAATTGAAGGTATTAAAATAGGCAATGAGGAGACTAAGCTATCACTCTTTGCAGATGATATGATGGTCTACTTAAAAAAATCCTAGAGAATCAACTAAAAAGCTAGTGGAAATAATCAACAACTTTAGCAAAGTTGCAGGATACAAAAGAAATGCACATAAATCATCAGCATTTCTATATATTTCCAGCACATCACAGCAGCAAGAGGTAGGAAGAGAAACACCATTTAAAATCACCCTAGACAATATGATTTATGGAAAGGAAAGCTACCCACTTTCAGAGGAAGAACTGCAGGAGTGGAAACATAGAAGTAAAACAACTACTTGAACACATGGGTTGATGCAGACATGATCACATATGTTAAAACCAGTGGAAATGCGCGTTGGATATGGGGATGAGGGTTGAGGGGGAGATGAAGGAGAAAATAAAAACAGGAATCATGTAACCATGGAAAATTTTTCTTAAAAAACAAAACAAAAAACAAAACAAAACAAAAAAAAAACAAATAAAGATGCCATATACCATTGAGAAAAGGTATATTCCCTTCTATTCCACTCAATTCTTTCCAGATATCTGTCATATCTGGTTTATGTAAAATTCAAGCCATCTCCTTGACTTTTTTTCTTATTTATTTTTGGTCAGATTTATCTAGTTCTGAGGTAGAAATTCCCTACTCTTAAGGTTGTATTATTTATTTCTATCTGTAATTAATTTTACACACACACACATATAAAACTAAAATATCAACTGAAGCATAATAAATTCTATTTTTATTTATATTCATTTATTTCTATATATTTATTCCATGTGTATCACTTTTAAGTGATTTTCTTTTTATGAAAAATTTATTTATTATTTTTACATGGTGATAAAATATTTAATGATCATTTTCTGTTGTTTTATAATCCATCTCTGTCCTTTCCTTCCATATCTCCTTCCTTCTCAAGACAGTAGGTAGTATGACATAGTTGTGCATGTGTTATCATATAATATATAATTCCATGTTTGTATTATCATAAAATATATAATTCCATGTTCGTGTTGTAAAAATTTACAATATGTATAAAAAAGCACATATTGCTTATACTAAAGAAAAATTCAAGGAGAAAATAAAATGAAGAATGGTATGCTTCAACCTGCATTCAGACTCCATCAGTTCTTTCTATGGTAATGAAAATCCTTTTTGATCACGATTCTCTTGGAGTTGTCCTAGATACTGACATTGCTGATAATCGTTAATTCATTCAGAGTTGACCATTGGACATTATTGCTGTTACTACGTAAAATGTTCTCCTGATTCTGCTTACTTCACTTTGCATCCCTTCATATGAATCTTTCTGAGATTTTTGTGATCATCTCATTTGTCATTCTTAAGGCACAATTATATTCCATTACAAATATATATCACAAGTTGTTCGGCCATATGCCAATTGATAGACATCTCTTCAACTTCCAAATCTTTGCCATGACAAAAAAAAAGTTACTATAAATGTTTTTTTTTTACAAGTAGGTCCTTTCCTCCAATCTTTGACCTCTTTGGAATACAAATCTAGCAGTGATATTGCTGGATAAAAAGGCATGCATAGTTTTATGGCCCTTTTGGCACAGTTCTACCTGGTTATCTAAAATGGTTTTATCAGTTCAGAACTCCACCAACAGTGTATTACTAGCCCAGTTTTTATCACTTCCCCTCTAAAAGTTGTGATTTTCCTTTTTATTTTTTGTCATATTAACTTGTCTAATAGGTTTGAGATGGTACTTCAGAATTCTTTGAATTCGCATTTATTTAATTAATAGTGATTTGGAGCATTTTTAAAAATGTAACTAAAGATTTCTTTACCTGAGAATTACCTATTCTTATTCTTTAACCATTTGTCAATTGAGGAATTCTTTCTATTCTTACAAATTTGACTCAGTTCTCTATATATTTGAGAAATGAGGTCCCTGTCAAAGATACTTTTATTATAAACATTTTTTGTTTCCCTTATAATCTTAGTTGCATTGGTTTTGTTTATGCAGACCCTTTTTAATTTAATGGGGTTCAAAGTTATCTATTTTACATCTTGTTTTATCTTCTATGTTTTTTAGGATAAATTCTTTCCTTAGCCATAGATCTGACAGGTAATCTGTTCTATGCTCCTCTAATTTGTTTATGGTATCACTCTTTATTTCTAAACCATGTATCTATTTTAACTTGATACACATGAGGTGTTGTTTTGTGTCTAATTTCTGCCATAATGTTTTCCAGTTTTCTCAGCCGTTTTTGTTGAATAGTGAGTTTTGTTAAGTTTCCAAAAGCTTGGATCTTTGAATTTGTTAAACACTAGATTACTTATAGTCATTTACTGTTGTGTGTTGAGTGCCTGATCTATCCTATTGATCTACTACTCTATTTTTTGCCATTGCAAGAGTGTGTTGATGGTTGCTGCTTTATAATAGTTTGAGTTTCAGTACAGCTAAACTCCTTATTATTTTTTATTTCTTCCTTTGATATTCTTGGCCTTAGTTCTTTTTCAATATTATTCATTTATATTAAAGAATTTTTCCATGGTTACATGATTCAAGTTCTCTCCCTCTCCTCTTCTTTCCCCCTCCTGGAGCTGACAAGCAATTCCACTGGGTTATATATGTATTATCCCTAAAAACCCTATATCCATATTGCTTATTTTTGTAATAGAGTAATCTTTTAAAACCAAACTTAAATAATATGCCCATATAAACAAGTGATAAATCATATGTTTTTCCTCTGTGTTTCTACTCCCACAGTTATTTCTCTCAATGTGGATAGCATCCTTTCCCATAAGTCTCTCAGGATTGTGCCAGATCATTGCCTTGCTATTAGTAGCAAAGTTGATTAAATTTGATCACCCCATAATGCTTCAGTTACTGTGAACATTGCTCTCCTGATTCTGCTTATTTCACTCTGCATCAGTTCATGGAGGTCTTCCCAGTAGTGAGAGCAGGTCCCAATAAAATCAGAGCCATCAGCTAGAAATCACAAAGCACATAGTCTGCCCCCCAGCATAACAAAAGCAAACTTTTCCCCTGTTAGGAGGCTGAGAAATCAAATGAACTGATAAGTAAATTGAACACCAGAAATGACCAGATTGAAAAGATCATAGCTGAAAACGAAAAGTTTAGAGCCGAAAACCAGTCCCTAAAGGCTAGAATTGAGCAATTAGAAGCCAATGATCTCTCAAGACAACAAGAACAAATAAAACAAAGTCAAAAGACTGAAAAAATAGAAGGAAATATGAAATATCTCAATGAGAGAGTGACAGACCAAGAAAACTGGTCTAGAAGAGAATTTGAGAATAATTGGTCTTCCAGAAAAACCAGAAATTAATAGAAACCTGGACTCCGTACTAAAAGAAATTATTCAGCAAAATTGCCCTGAAGTCCTACAACAAGAGGGCAATATAGACATCGAAAGGATTCATAGAACACCCACTACATTCGATCCAGAGAAGAAAACGGTTAGAAATATTATTGCCAAATTCAAAAGCTTTCAAGCAAAAGAAAAAATCTTACAAGAAGCCAAAAAGAGATTATTCAAATATCAAGGAACACCAATCAGGATCACACAGGATCTGGCAGCCTCCACGCTAAAAGACCGTAAGGCTTGGAATACAATATTCAAAAAGGCAAGAGAGCTGGGCCTGCAACCACGGATTAACTACCCATCAAAATTGACTATATTTTCCAGGGGAAAGTATGGGCATTCAACAAAATTGAAGAATTCCAGGTATTTGCACAGAAAAGACCAGGGCTAAATGGAAAGTTTGATATCCAACCACAAAAATCGAGAGAAACATGAAAAGGTAAATAAGAAACAGAGGGGAAAGAAAGAAAACTTATAATTTTTAAATTTGCCTTTCTAAGGGCCTCAGTAACATCTAATTATATGTATTCCTATGTAGAGAAATGTTATGTATAATTCTCTGTAGTGAACTTTATTCACTATTATAGTATCCACTATTATAGTAATCAGAAGAATAATTCACAGGGTGAGAGTGGAACACTAAATAATCTAAGATGACATGGGGGATGGGAAAGAGGGGGTGAATAGCAGGGGACACCAAGAGAAACTTGAGTGAATGAGAAAATAGGATATTCTATTACACACAAAGAGGGCATGGGAGGGAGAAGGGACAAATACTTTTATAAGAAGGAGAGGAAGAGAGCATAAAGAGGTAATAATCAAACCTTACTCTCAGTGTAATCAACCTGGAGAGGGAAGAGTAGCTATACTATCCATTGGGACATAAAACTCTTATCTAACCCTGCTGAGAAAGTCAGAGGGGATAAATCAAGGGATTTGGGGAGTGGGGAGGTCAAAAAAATGGAGGGGAGAAGGAGGGGGAGGGAATTCATAAGGCCGTTAAAAACAAAAAGGGGGCGGAAATAAGGGAGGGGGTAGGAAGGGAAGTCAGTCAATGGAGGGGATAAGGGATAGGGTCTAAATAGCAAACCACTGGTTTTAAAGGATATAGTTTAAGGAAAAGGGGTAGGAATAGGGGAGGAAACGAAAATGTCAGCAAATGCACAACTGATGATTATAACTCTGAATGTGAATGGGATGAACTCGCCCATAAAACGGAAGCAAATAGCAGAGTGGATCAGATACCAAAATCCTACCATATGTTGTCTACAAGAAACACATATGAGGCGGGTGGACATACACAAGTTTAAGGTTCAGGGTTTGAGCAAAACCTTTTGGGCATCAAATGAGAAAAAGAAGGCAGGAGTGGCTATTATGATTTCTGACAAGGCCCAAGTAAAAATAGATATGATTAAAAAAGACAGGGAAGGTCTTTACATTCTGATTAAAGGCAGTATAAACAATGAGGAAATAACACTGCTCAATATATATGCACCAAGTGGCATAGCATCCAAATTCATAAAGGAGAAACTGGCAGAGCTCAAGAAGGAAATAGATAGTAAAACCATACTAGTGGGAGATCTAAATATTCCTCTTTCAGATCTAGATAAATCAAACCAAAAAATAAATAAGAAAGAGGTAAGAGAGGTGAATGAAGTCCTAGAAAAATTGGATTTAATTGATATGTGGAGAAAAATAAATATGGGAGAGATTAAGTTTATATCAACATCTCACACTCTACACCAAGATAAATTCAGAATGGGTGAACGACTTGAATATAAAGAGGGAAACTATAAATAAGTTAAGTGAACACAGAATAGTATACTTGTCAGATCTCTGGGAAAGGAAAGATTTTAAAACCAAGCAAGAGTTAGAGAAAATTACAAAATGTAAATGAAATGATTTTGATTATATTAAACTAAAAAGTCTATAAATACTCAAATATACAAGGAGTTAAAGCAATTGTATAAAAAATCAAGCCATTCCCCAATTGATAAATGGGCAAGAGTCATGAATAGGCAATTTTCAGGTAAAGAAATCAAAAGTATCAATAAGCACATGAGAAAGTGTTTCAAATCTCTAATAATTAGAGAAATGCAAATCAAAACAACTCTGAGGTATCACCTCACACCTAGCAGATTGGCTAAAATGAAAGAAGGGAAGAGTAATGAATGTTGGAGGGGATGTGGCAAAATTGGGACATTAATGCATTGCTGGTGGAGCTGTGAACTGATCCAGCCATTCTGGCCGGCAATTTGGAATCATGCTCAAGGGGCTATAAAAGAATGCCTGCCCTTTGATCCAGCCATACCATTGCTGGGTTTGTACCCCAAAGAGATCATAGATAAACAGACTTGTATGAAAATATTTATAGCTGTGCTTTTTGTGGTGGCAACAAACTAGAAAAGGAGGGGATGTCCTTCAATTGGGGAATGGCTGAACAAACTGTGGTATATGCGGGTGATGGAATACTATTGTGCTAAAAGGAATAATAAACTGGAGGAGTTCCAGGTGAACTGGAGAGACCTCCGGGAACTGATGCAGAGCGAAAGGAGCAGAGCCAGAAGAACATTGTACACAGAGACTGACATACTGTGGTAAAATCGAATGTAATGGGCTTCTGTACCAGCAACAATGCAATGACCCAGGACAGCTCTGAGGGATTTATGGTAAAGATGCTACCCACATTCAGAGGAAGGATTGCAGGAGAGGAAACATATAAGAAAAGCAACTGCTTGAACGCATGGGTCGGGGTGGACATGATTGGGGATGTGGACTCGAAACTACCACACCAATGCAACCATCAACAATTTGGAAATAGGTCTTGATCAAGGACACATGACAAAACCAGTGGAAATGTGCGTCGGCCATGGGTGGGGGGAGCGGGGGGTGAAGGGGAAAGTAGGAGCATGAATCATGTAACCATGTTAAAAATGATTATTAATAAATGTTAAAAAAAATTAAAAAAAATAAATCAGCTTGGGTTTATTCAGGAACAAGGTATTTGGGGATTAAGGGAAAGATTTCAGGAAAGAGGGTGAGGATGAGACTATCAATAATCAATTCTTGGTCTCTCCCAGGGTTGAGCAGTAACTAGATTTCTTCTGTATCTTTCAATCTTAGTTAACTGATTCAGGACCCCAGTAAAACTCCTATCCTAAAAGGTTATAAATGGCTAAAGAGGGAAAGGCAATAACTAAACCTAACCTAGGCTTAGTTAGTACCCCAAGGGCCAACTCCCTCCCACAAGAGTTTCTGGCTCCTTGGCCACAGGGGAAACTGCAATATTTGTCTCCCCCGATGCTCACTGAAGATATAGAATCAATTGGGTTGGCTATAGTAGCAGAAGATTTGGTAAAATCTCAGATTTAGGTTCTTTGAAATATTCAAGGTCTCAGGGAAATACTGCCTCACACCTCCCTGTCCTTCCCCAAAAGTTCCAGAGAACAATGAATGACCATTTGTTTTCTGTTCCCAGAATTCTTAGCCATATCCCAACTGCCAACTCTCCTGGGTCCTCAGAATTCTATCAAATGCAGTCTTGCTTGGCCCTTAAATCTGTTACAATTCCCACTTTTTGCTTTCTGTGGATCTTCAACCATAAAATTCACATGTGTCTTATCTACATTACATTATCTAATCTCCTCCAACTTAATTCCTACTACCCTCCAAATTAATAAATCCTTATATCTATCTTCTCCTTATACTATTGCTATTCTTCACTAAGAAGGGTTAGGAAAGTGGATAGAGGAATAACAGGGAATGTCCAATTCCAAAAACATTTTCAAAAGATAAAACAATTTTGTAACAACGATGAAAAGTTTTGCCAATGTACAAATGTTTATCTTTTGCTATGCAACAATTTTCTATCCTTACGGATTCCTAAGTTATTTTTCATGCCGATGCTTATTAACAATACCTTTAACTTGCTTCTATTTTGCATTTGTATCCTATTCATTCATGTTATAACAATACAGATAAATGTTCTTCTTACTCCTAACTATTATTCCAACTATGCTTTTAACACTTCTATTTTCTTAATACAATACTATTTTTGTTTCAAGGATATGGGTAAGTTTATTAGTATATCTATCATCTTTTTAATTATTCTTAACCTTATGTTTCTTTATTCTTATTCACCCTACTTCTCACTGTCTAGAATTTTGAACTTTCCCTGACTGTCTAGCACTCTCCCTATCAATTATTTACTAATTATCTCTACTTTTATTAGTATGTTTATTATTTACATGGTTTGGGACTATTTACATTCTAATCTATGGTTTCCCAACTTATGTTACAGATATTTATAAGATATTATGTACATTCCTTTTGCAATCTGCATCCCAGCATTAATCATATATAAGGCTTTGCAGCTTTATATTTGGCTAAGACCTTCATGAGTTGCTAACTATTTACATTTATGTATATATTATACAATTATATACATTTTTATTTTTATTTTATTTTTTTTATTTTTAAACCCTTAACTTCTGTGTATTGACTTATAGGTGGAAGAGTGGTAAGGGTAGGCAATGGGGGTCAAGTGACTTGCCCAGGGTCACACAGCTGGGAAGTGTCTGAGGCCGGATTTGAACCTAGGACCTCCCGTCTCTAGGCCTGGCTCTCAATCCACTGAGCTACCCAGCTGCCCCCTTATATACATTTTTATGATATAATCTTCTGACACTTTTTTATTTACACAAAGTGTTGGCTTGTTATCAGTTTTGTGTTGTGATTTGTGTTCTTTTTATGTGCTGTGGATGTACATACTTACCTTTTGCTTCATATACTTTGTCTTTTCTTCTTGTGTTGTCTGTAGATTCTTTCATTGATGAATTTATATAATATGCATACAATTTTCCCTATCATGTGATGTTAATATGTGTTTTTGTGCTATCAGGCACCAGTCTTACACATCCCATTTTCTGTCCTTCCTTTTGAAAAGTTCATGATTTTTTTCTTATTTCTTTTAAAGTTTCTTTGGATCTGTCTTCCTCTTTGATTTGCTGGTTTTGCTGGTTTTCTCTTATCATCTTTTCTGTCAGCTGTCACATTTGACGGACGTTGCACATTTTGTTGGATGGGTCTTGAGTTCAGATACTGGAATGTGTGAGTTGTGTTGCTTTGTCAGTTGTGTTAATCAATAATGTGTGAATATATTTTATGCACTTTTTCAGATTTCTATTTCTTAATCATGGATTTGTTGTTCTCGTTCTAATTGATTTGGATATTCTGTGAATTATTTTTCTTTCTTTACATGACTAGTGTAGTACCATGAATCTCTGTCTTGGACTTATATTGCAGTTGGGGAAGTGAGCAAGATCTGATGTGGTCTGGTCCATTTTATATCAAGTGGTGACTTTCTGTCAAAGTTCTTTAAGTACACCATGTCTCCAGGCTTTACATTGTGGATCTCAAAATCAATGGGTTGTATTTGCTGCAAAATTCCTAGTTCATGCAGTTCTGTCAGTCTCTTTTGCAAATCAGATATGTAATCATATAATTTGCATTCTGCTGCTAACATGGATGCATGTGCCAGTTTGCATGGTCTCCCTGCCCATACTGCATGACCGTACAAGGATTCAAGAGGAGATATGTGGAGATTAGTGCTTGGTTTCGTTCTTAGGTAATATAACATGATAGATAAAGCATCTGTCCACTTTAGGTAAGGTTCTAGACAGACCTTCCCTATCAGGGTTTTGATCTCCTGAATGGTATGGCACAAAATAAATTAATTAATTTAGGTAGGAATGTTATTTTTATTATGTTAGTTCATCCTACCCATGAGCAATAAATATTTGTCTAATAATTTAGATCTAGTTTTGTTTGTGTGAAAAGTGTTCTATAGTTGTATTCATATAATATTTGTATTTGTCTTGGTAGATATATTCCCAAATATTTTATATTGTCTGGTACAATGAGAAATTCTAAATCGAGTTTCTCTTTCTAACTCTTGCTGCTGAGTTTTGTTGGAAATATATAGAAATGATGATGATTTATGTGGGGTTATTTTGTATCCTGAAACAGCTAAATTTATAATTTCCATTAGCTTTTTAGTTAAAATTTTTAGGTTCTCTAAATATACCATCATATCATCTGCAAAGAATGATAGTTTAGTTTTCTCATTGCTTACTTTAATCCCTTCATTTTCTTTTTCTTTTCTAATTGCTACCACTAGCATTTCTAGTACAATATTAAATAATAGTGTTGAAGATGGGCATCCTTGCTTCACTCCTGATTTTACTGGGAAGGCTACTAACCCCACTGCTGATCATACTTACTGATGGTTTTAAATGAAACTAATTATTTTGAGGAAAGGTCCTTTTATTTCTTTGCATTCTAGAGTTTTCACTAGGACTGGGTGTTATATTTTGTCAAAGGCTTTTCTGCATTTATTTAGATATTCATGTGATTTTTGTTAGTTTGGTTGTTAATATGGTTAATTATTGTATTTATTCTGATAATATTTACTTTTTATGGCCATATCCCTATATAGTGAAATAACTAGTTAATTTTCCATGTCAAGGTTATAGGGTGATTGTTTGAGAAATAGATAAATACTACTCATTTTAGGAAGGTGGAAGTATAGAAACTAAAAACTCTGAGAGTTCATTATATTTATTCCTTTGATTAAAAATATAATGATACATTCCTTGTGGTTTGAATTTTCCATGAGAAAATAATTTCTCCTACTAACAAACAATATAAGTTGAAGAAAACCAAGCTCAGACCCACCTTGGGCATTACACTTAACACTTGTACTATGTACGTTATAAAGTTGTAAGGGAGCATAGTAGATAGAGTGCTGTTCAAGTAGACCTGAGTTCAAATCTGGCCTCTGATATTTACTAGCTGAGTAACCCTGGGCAAGTTACTTAAGCCCAATTACTTAACATTTATTATTCTTCTACCTAGGATCAAATATTTAGTATCAATTCTAAGACAGAAGATAGGGAATTTCAAAAAAGAAAATAAAACAAGACAAAAGGTAGATGAAGGATAGCTGCAGAAGAGATGGCAAAGTCAAGGGATTCATAGAATTAATTTGCAAGGCATGTGGTTAATACTTGTGCATAGTGATGGTGTCTAGAGTGCAGAGCAGCAGGAAAGATTGTATAGTTCTGTGGGACACACAGTGTAGGGCAAGCTTTAGGGCAGGATTATAAGTATTAACTCCTGGTTCCTGGCATTGTAAATGTATATTTCCATCCTGTGATCAGAAGTTAAGAGGAATGGTGAAAAGGTTAAGGGTTCATAGAATTGAAATGGAAGACAACAGAATTAAGGATTGGAGACAGATATGTGCTATGTACTCCTTTCTCTGTAGACAGGGATCGTGAGATTGGGATTCAGTTTGCAAGCTAAAAGCTAAAAGTTTTGGTGGCAAGTAGAGTGGGGGAAAGGAGACATCCAAATAGAGATCTAGAAGACAGCTCTCTCATTTAGTAATTATTCAACATGAAGAAAGACAGGCTTAGGACCATCTTTGTTATTACTCTAATACCAACATTAGGTGCTTTATAATGCTTCTGAGAAGAAAGTATTGTTATTAACAAAGTAAATTTCTTTAAGTGAGAAGATACTGTGGTTTACAAACAGAACAGAGATCTGGAAGTCATTTCCTTTTCAGATTCACTTCTGTTCTACTTTGGAGATAGTGGAGCCCTTTGATCTTCTCATGTTATATCTACAATTGATAATAATGCTGAAGAGAGGTTGGGGGAACCAACAAAATCTTCAGAGAAAGATTTAATGAGCCTATACCACTGTAGAATTTGATATACAAAAGAAATATCATGAGACTTATCTCTGCCAGTACATTGTCTCTTCTCTAAAGTCTCAAAACACCAAAGGTCTAATTGCTCCCCATGCTCAACAGATTTCTTTAGTTTGTGATACATCTGTATATAAGATCCCATAGGGAGATCAAGGTCACTTATAAACCCACCATCATTTCTGTGTAAATTTATATCCTCCTGAAGTTTAGGAGATAATACTACAGTGCAGGGGTTGGCAACCTTTTTGGCCGTGAGAGCCATAAACACCACATTTTTTGAAATGTAATTTCGTGAGAGCCATACAGTGCTCACAGTGCCCGCTCCTGTAACAGCACCTGAAAAAAATTGGCTTTATGGCTCCTGCAGAAAGAGCTATATCTGGCCCTCAAAAGAGCCAGATATGGCTCAAAAGCCATACATTGCCAACCCCTGCTACAGTGAGTAGGGAAAGAGTAGTAGTCTAATCTGGGTGATTTGGCCTTTTTTAAGGAGAAGTCTTCAAGGTTGCCACCTATACTCTCCTACATAATGACATCTAAAATAGAAGGAAGCATAAATGGAAATAGCTGTATCTTAACCTCCGTAAGAAACTTAATGAAAAGAAAAAGATATCTTTCAGTCTCAGTCGAACATTTTCCCCTTGGACATGTAAGTTCACCCAGCTTCAATCTGCTTTTATAGAGAACAGAATGGTGAGCCATCAATAGAGTGGCAACATAGTCATATAAGTATCTCTAGAGAAATAACTAAGTGGAATCAAGGGTTTGGGGTTATTATAACCTCTGCATGGCAACTGAGGCCTTTGAAGGAAGAGAATTCACAAGCTTTTACCTGGACATAGAGATACACAGACATACACAAAAACAAAGGCTCAAATATTGAATCACATTCTCTGAAACACTCAGCTCAGGTTTTTCTATGGCAAGAATTTGGCTGATTCTAAAACTGTGTGTTATAATAGACTTTTGGCTTATAAACTTTAATAGAACTTAAAATTACAAGTATTATTATTCTAGATGGTGTATTGATGCCCAAAGCTTATTCCTGGAGGAAATACAAATACAGGGTCTATTAGAAATGTTTAATATTTTGAAGTTGGAGGTCAGCAATCACACTTCAATTTGACTTTCCATCTCCAGATGTACTACTTGACATCGATGGAAATAACTTTACCTTCTAACAAAAGACAATTCTTTATCTTTCAAAATGTGCCCTTAATATTCAAATTAGCTTGAAAACATTCATCTATGCATGAGATTTCTAAATATATTCAGCCCTATGCCCTGGTCTTGGCTTTTAGTACCAGAGGTGTTCCTGCCCTTCTAATCTTTTAGTCTTCTAGCAGCAAAGATCCAAGTCCTTAAGTTGTAATAAATAAAAAATGGGGCTAAAGAGGCTTATAATAGAGGGGCCTGGGTGGTACCAGCTGAGTCTTCGAGGCAGGGAGACCATAACTTCAGTATAGGTTGATTTGGATCAGCCAGGGTTGTGTGAGCCTGGGCTGAGATGTTTCAGTCAGTCTCCCTGTTGTCTCTAAGCTCCCTTGAGGTGAGGAGTGAGGAGCCTCTCCCTCCTTGATAATCAACAGGAAGTGAATTTGGTTCACTTCCTGAGCAAGATGGATGCATTGTTTTAGCCCCTCAGGAAACAAGGGATAGCTATATTTCCCTCTTCAGCCTTGGCCCTAGTTGATGGTATAAATGAATCAACTAATGCTCTTTACATAAAGCCCAAGGTTGTTTATTAAATGCAAGGGTAAGCTGAGGGAAGAGTGTTAAGGTCTGGAAAACTGATGCTAAGGGTGAAGGCCAGTGCTGGCAGAGGGTCTCAGAAGATAGGGTCAGGCTGAGGGAACCAGCCCCTCAGCCAGGAATAAATTCCATTGTCCTGATGTAGAGTGGTCAAGCAGGTTAACAAATGAGGGTAATGGCTTGGTTTAGGGGTGTCCCTGCCTGCCTAAGTAAACTAATTTCCCACATTCCACCTCCCTTCCTCCCGGGGCCCAAGGGGATGTCTAAGGGGATAGCTGGATGTCTGGGTCAGGTCAAGGAAATCAGAACCCTTCAGTTGGTAGTCCAGGGATATTTATAGTGCCAGCTCCAATGGTCTGGCTGTGAGACCAGCAACTGGCTAGGTCAACATTCCGTTTCCCTAACTGCCAGGATTGCTTCAGGTGATTTTTGCAAATGCAAAAGATTCTTGCAGCAAACCTGCATTACAAAGTTCATATCTGAAAGTACTTTGTTTTGAGCTCTTTTCATTTTTAATAGTGAACAATATTTCTTTATTAATTTTAAAGCAGTTACAGAATAATATTTATACTCCTGATGGTGGTTATTCTATTTCATTTGTTCTTTATAAATTTAATAATCATTTTTAAAACCCTCACCTTCCATCTTAGAATCACAACTGTGTATTGGTTCTAAAGCAGAAGGGTGGGAAGGGCTAGGCAATGGGGATTAAGTGACTTGCCCAGGGTCACAGAGCAAAGAATTGTGTGAGGTCAGATTTGAACCTAGGAACTCCCATCTCTAGACCTGGCTCTCATTTCACTAAGCCATGCAAATGCTCCTTAATAATCATTTTTTGACACTTTGGATTCCATGTTCTTTTCCTCTCCCTTCCCCAATAGCCATTTTCTTTCTTGAGGTTTTGTATTTTCTTATTCTATTTCTTTTTTAAAACCCTTACCTTCTGTCTTAAAATTGATACTAAATACTAATTATAAAGCATAAAAGCAATAAAAACTTAAGTGACTTGCCCAGGTCACACAACTAAGAAGTGTCTGAGGCCAGATTTAAACCAAGAATCACACATCTCCAAACCTGGCTTTCAATGAGCCACCTAATTGCCCCTCTATTTCTTTTCAATTCATTCTTTTGAACTGATTTTATCCAGGTAAGAAATCTTTTTGCTTTGCAACTATGAAACCTGTTATTTGGAGGTAATCCTCTCTGTTAGGGAAAAAAGTATTTTCTTCAAGGGTCTAACAGTATTCCCACTTCTTAGATTAAAAAACATTTTTAACATAAAACAAAAATTGGCAATCAAAAATCAATTTGCACTATGCCAACCAAATTGAGTACCTGACTTTTACATTCAAATCATTCTTTGTTATCCTCTGTCTTCTCCCAGGGCTGACTCCCTATTGAAGATAAAGAACTATTCAGAGGTGACTGAGTTTATACTCCTGGGAATCCCTCATACCCAGGGGCTGGAGACAGTGTTCTTTGGCATCTTCCTATTCATCTACATCTTCACTCTGCTGGGGAACTTCCTCATCCTTGTGGCCATCATCTCTTCTTCTCGCCTTCACACACCCATGTATTTCTTCTTGGGACTCTTATCTACTTTTGACATGTTTTTTCCTTCAGTGAGTTCTCCCAAAATGCTGGTCTTTCTTTCAGGTAATAGCCGAGTCATCTCTTATAAGGGTTGTGCTTCCCAGCTTTTCTTCTATCATTTAATGGGGTGCACTGAGGGCATTTTATACTCTGTGATGTCCTATGACCGTTTTGTTGCCATCTGTCATCCATTGCGCTACATAGTCATTATGAACCCCAGACTTTGTGTGGTCCTTGCTGCATGTACCATATTGATAGGTTGTGTCCATGCCACTATACTGACATCACTCACCTTCCAGTTGCCTTATTGTGGCCCCAATGAAGTAGACTATTACTTCTGTGACATTCCTGCCATAATACCTCTGGCTTGTGCTGACAACTTACTAGTCCAGAGGGTGGGTTTCACTAATGTTGGTCTTCTGACTGTAACATTACTTTTCACTATTCTTGTCTCCTATATCCGCATTGGGAGAGCCATTTTGAGAATCCGTTCAGCTGAAGGCAGGAGCAAAGCTTTCTCCACTTGTAGTGCCCACCTTGCTGCAATCATGTGTGCTTTTGGACCAATTATTATCATCTATTTTCAGTCCACACCCAACCCTTTGCTTGGTGCTATAGTTCAAATTTTGAATAACATTGTCTCACCAATGCTGAACTCCTTAATCTACTCTCTGAGGAACAAGGAAGTAAAAAGAGCCTTGAAAAGGGTGTTTTGTAGAACAGGACTTATTTCAGAGGCCTAAATTAGGAGACCTCATTTTTCCTGATCAGTCTGTTTTTCCATCCTAGTATGGAACTTCTTGGTCACATTCCTATCCTGTCTCACACTAACTAAGTCATATTTCTGACCTCTCTCTGTCATGATTCACTGCTTCCTGGATGGTATATGTTCTAGAAATGAGGCCAGCAAGAGAAAAAGAAATTAGGAAAAGTTATTTCTCCTCTTAAAGATCCTTCCTATTGGGATTCACTTTCCTTCTGGAATTTAGAAAGATGCCAGACTTGGACAGCAGCGACTGTAACATCACTTTAATGATCATATAAATGGAAATAAGCTCTCTTTGGAATATGCATGTTTTGGGGGGATAAAAAGAGATAATTTACTTTTTTTGGTCATAGCTTTCAGGTAGTTCAATAATTCTCAAATTGTCTCTTCTTAACTTTTAGCTCTTATTCTATGCTTCTAACTCTTATCCACCTTTTCTATGCTATAGCCCACACAGCCAGTCCAAGCATTTTCTGTCTATTGCCTCTACCAATATGCACCACTAGTATGTAAGATCTAGGTCCAGCAGAGAGGCAAGGCCTAAGGTTCTGCCCTCAAGGCTTGGTGCTTGTGTATTGTATTTGCTGTCAACTCCCAGCTATGGGCCAGTAGGGGTCTCTGGAGCACAGACTATAGCTGGTGCCAGCTGTTCCCAGAGCCTTTCACCTGAGGACTTTGCCTGTATCCTCTATTGATGTGCAAGCTCTCAGGTTTAACAGATAAAATGAGTCTGCAGGTCATGCCTTCAGGGTTTGCCACCTACTGATTTCATGATGTTTGCTCTGTTTCTGCCCCCAGGGCCTGCTTCTTGTTGATTCTGCATCATTTGCTCCGGGGTGTTTACTGTATCTGTGAGCATGAGGCTGGGGAAGTCACTGACTTTCCTCTCTGGTTGTCTTTAGTTGCTCAGCTTCATTCCTGATTCTTTTCTGCTTGTGCCACTTTTAGTTTTGATTCTGGGGAGTTACATTCGATTATTTATGGTATTAGGAAAGTAAGCAAGCTTCACACCCACCACCTTTCCACAATCCTCTCAAATTCAAAGTTATGACTAGTTTTATATTTTCCTCTATCCAATAACCCCCATTGCTTATTTTTCTCTCTTTTTGAATTGTCCCTACTCAGATGTCTAGTTTACTTTGAGACCACTGTCTCTCCAATCCACATACCCTTCTTAGTCTCTCTCTTTACCTATCTCTATGCACTTCTTTGTAAATTAAGAAGACTTTTATACCAAATTAGCTGTATATGTTGTATCAACTTACTCAGATGAGGATAAAGTTCCCATGCTGCCTACCCTCTACTTCATCCTCCCCTCCACTGTAAAAATTCTTCAATTTCTACCTCTTCTGCATACAAAATTTTTTCTAATCTAACTCTCCTTATCCAGCCCAGTTTTATTTTTTAGAATTACCCCATGAAAATCAACTGTAAATCAATTTTAACTCTTTGTAATACCCATAATGATAACATTTCTAAGAGTTAAAAAAATCATTGTCCCATATAAGAGAGAACAGGTTAAGATTATTAAATCCCTTATGATTATTCTTTCATATTTACCTTCTTATGTTTCATGTTATTCTTATATTTGAAAATAAAATTTTATATTCAGTTCTGATCTTTTCTTTAAGAATATCTGAAAATCCCTTAATTTCTGAAATCTCCATTTTTTCCCTTTCATAAGTACACTCAGCATTAATGAGTAAAATATATTTGGTTGTAAATTAAACTTCTTTGCTCTATGGAATGACATTCTAGGCCCTGGAAAAATGCCTAAAATTTTTGCAACTACATTAACCTTGATATATAATTGATTAACCCTAATTTAAATGTGAGGTCAATACTAACCCTTGTCATTGCTCATCTACTTTACTTTTCAATTTAAAAGAATTTTTATGTATTTATCTACTTTATTTTTCAGGTGTATTCTCTATTTAGCTGCCATTAAATCTTGGCTACAGTGTTCACTACTTCATTTTAGCAAGGACCAATTGGTCAACTGTTTTTTGAATGCTTTCAAAAGTCAGTGATGGATATCATAGGTAATGGGAGATAGCACTGAAGTAGATTAATTTATTAATCAGAAACCTGCATTTCCAAAAAAACTACATTCCCAAGAAAACTGCATTCACACAAGAAAGTCAGGCTGGAATCCAAAATAACATATGATTAAATGTATGTGAAGAATTGACTCCCTGGTGACAATGGACTGTACTGGACATTCTGCACGTAACTCTAATGCCACATCTGCTTCTGTGAGATAAGGTTTGTTTGCTTTTGCCAAGAAAACCCTATAAGGAAAAGTATGCATGGTATTGTGTAAGTCCACCCTGTATTCTACATGTCTGTAATCCTATAAAAGCTGCCTGTAAATTCACCTCAGTGCATCTTTCAGTAGGAAAGATTGTCCTGGCCAGTAGTATTAATCAATAGATTAATAAATAAATACCAGTTCCATTAAGATGAACCTCTGAGTGTATGGACTTATTCTATAAAGTGCCCCCACTTCATCTTGGAGGCCCCAGTAAGATTTCTAACATGAAACTGGAGAAGGATTTAGGAGAGGGTGGTTAGTACGTGTGTGTGTGAGTGAGTGTGGGGAAGAGAGGTCTCTGGGATCTGAGGTATACAGCCTTCTGGCTGGGTTTGTAACCCTGATTATACTGGGGCAGCAAACTGCAAGGCCAGGACTCCACAAAGGAACCTCAAACCCACTGAGTCTGTAATCCCCCTTGAGGGTGTGAGTTGAGTGAGGACCTGGAAAGTACACAGTTACTGTTGTCTGTGAGGACATAGGTCAGAAATCCTGGTAAGTGAATGGAGCCCTCTTTGGAGTCTGCCCCTGGTTCTAGTGATTGAAATCTTGAACAAATTCTTACCTGTTTTGGTAAGAACATATATTCTGTTCTGGTAAGTCAGTTCTGTTCTGTTATGGAAATCTGGATCCAGAAAAGGATGTTGGGTCACCAGATGTGGCTTATCCCACAGCCAGGTCCTGGGAAGAGATGTCTTCTGGGACTACAAGGGAACCCTTAGGTTCAGGTGTATGAGTGTGTGATAGAGTGTATGACTTGTGGATTTCTGTTGGGTCTTTGTTTAATCCTTGTGTGGTCAGCTATAATGAGTCAGTCCTCATCATCATGCTCTCTGATCCCATTAGTATGCATCCTTAAGAATTTCCAGTTTTTTAAAAAGGCAGCAGCTGATTATGGAATCCAAGTTTCTCCTGAAACCCTCAATAACACATGTGAGCTAAAATGGTCCACCTTCGAGGTTAGATGGCCCTCAGAAGGGAACACAGACCTCTCTGTGGCCTATGCTGTCTGAAGAATAATATATGGGAAACTAGGACACCCCAATAAAATCCCCTATATTGATATTTGGATTGACTTACTGATACCTCGAAGAAATTAAAACTTATTTTACAGGACAAAATTACTCTGCCAAAGCAGAGCCTGACTTGCTAGTACAATCTCTCCCTGACTCCTGAAGTGAGAAAACAAAACTTCTTTCATGCTCTAAAGAGATCTTGAGGAGCCACCCCCATAGGTCACAAGGGAACCCTTATCCCCACTGTCAGCACCCCTATCAAGCTCTCTTTATCCCCCTCTTCCTTCCTGGACCCTGCCTATTACCAGTCCAGCCCATGCAGGATAGGGTACTCTTTATTAGTAGGCCCAGGATCCAGGTCAGTCTGCTGGGAAAAGAGGTACCATGTCCCAACTGCCCTTACATTAGGTAGGACCTGGGATTGGTGAAGATTTACAACCTTTCCTGGTGTATGCCGCTTTTCCTTCCACAGACTTTTACAAGTGCAAGAACCAGAATCCTTCTTTTTTCTGAAAAAACTCAAGGACTGATTTCCTTGCTTGAAACTTTTCTTTACCCATAACTCCACTTTGGATGATTGTCAACAACTTTTACAGCTTCTGTTCATCTTTGAGGAAACGGATCTGATCAAGTGGGAAGCTATCAAAACTATCTTAGGCTGGGATGGCCAACCAACTACCAATCCATACCACACAGAGACTATATTCCTGTCTAGTAGGCCAGATTGGGATTTTAATTCCAATCAAAGTAAGCAGGCTCCTGACTGGTATCTCCATATTCTATTGAGAGGACTCCAGGTTGCAGCCAAGAGGCCAACTAATTTATCCAAAGTAAATGAAGTTGTCCAAGGGCCACATGAGTCATCTTTAGCCTTCCTTGAGCATCTCATGGAGGCTTATAGAACCTATACCTCAGTAGACTCCAAGGCTCCTGAAAATTGCAAGGCAGTAAATATAGCTTTTGTGGTCCAGTCCACACTATATATATACTGGAAGTTATAGAAGCTGGACAGGTTTGAAGGGAAACTGTTATTGGAAAATTGATAGAAGTAGCTCAAAAGGTTTTTAATACTAGGAATGGGGCTGAAATCTATAACACTAAAAAAAAGTAACTAGGGCAGTTCTGGCAGTGTTATTAGATAGAAGGAGCAGCCAGCCCAATAGGGTGTGGGACAGAAAGGAGGGAAGAGTTGGGGATAGCAGAGAAAAAGGAAAGGGAAGCAACAAAAGACTGCTCCAGTTGCAAAGACACTAATTTGCTTATTGTAAGGAAAGAGGCCATTGGAAGAATGAGTGCCAAAAGTGGATGGCGGGTAGGGAAGTCACCCCTCAGCTAATGGGCTGAATGGACTAGGGCTCAGCCAGCCCCTGAGAGCCCATGGTTAAGTTAAAAGTAGGAGGAAAAACCGTGGACTTCCTAGTTGACACTGGGGCTACCTATTCCACCTTGCACACTGATCCTGGTCTATACTCCTCCCAGAAAACCCTTATCCAAGGCACTAGTGGCCACATTGAGTCCTATCAGTGGACTACATCACACACCACGGACCTAGGGACAGGGATTGTAACACACTCCTTTTTGGTAATGCCTGACTGTCCCTACCCCCTTCTGGGCCATGACCTGCTGCACAAACTAAAGGCCACCATCTTGTTCAAGGTGTGGTGGGGGAGAACTAGACTTCACTTTGCTGACACACCCCAGACCCTCCTCCTATCTTGTCCACTCTAAGAAGAATATCTCCTGACAGCACAGGCTAGCCAGTCATGGATGTATCCATTACTGCAGGAATTTCAATCCAAGGTCCCAGGCATGTGAGCAGAATCTACTCCCCTTGGCTTGGCTGCCCATCACCTGCCTATCATAATACAGCTTCTTAGGTCTGTTACACCTATCCAAGTAAGGCAGTATAATATTAGTCAACAGGCCAGGGAGGTGATTAGTGTTCATAAACAAAGACTTTTGAAGGCAGGAATCCTGATTCCTTGTCAACCTCCTTGGAACATGTCCCTGCTGCCTTACAAAAGCCTGGTTCCATGGACTATTGTCCTGTTTAAGACCTTAGGGAAGTCAACAAGAGGGTTGAAACCCTTCATCCTACAGTACCAAACCTTAATACCCTGTTGAGTCAGCTTTCACTTAAACATACCATCTATACTGTCCTAGATCTTAAAGATGTGTTTTTCTTGATCCCCCTTGGCCCCTGTCAGTCAATCAATTTTTGCTTTTAAGGACACAAAGGGAGGAAAAGGGGGACAAATCGCCTGGTCCAGGCTTCCACAAGGGTTCAAGAATTTGCTTACTCTCTTTAGGGAAGCTCTGGGAAGGGATTTATCAGCATTTTGGGAAAATCATCCAGATGTCACCTTGTTCCAGTATGCTGATGACTTGCTCTTGGTTGTCCCCAGTACCAAGACCTATAACACAGCTACCCTCCAGTTGCTTGAATCACTAAGCAATCTGGGTTATAGAGTCTCAACCAAGAAAGCTCAGCTCTGTACAACTTCTGTCACTTATTTGTACTATGAGGTGGAAGGGGGAGTGAGAAAACTCTCCCAGGCCCAGGTTCAGTTAATCCTTAATAATCCAGTACCCCAAAACAAGAGGCAGGTGTGGGAAATCTTGGGCATGGTGGGATATTGCAGACTGGATTCCGGGGTTTACTGAGATTGCTAACCCCCTGTATTTAGCCACAACTGGTAAGTTGGAAGACTTAGAGTGGACAACAGAGTGCCAGGAGGCCTTTCATCACCTGAAGTCATCCCTGGTAACTGTCCCCACCCTTGTGCTTCTGGATTTGTCTAAGCCTTTTTACCTTTTTGTTGACAAATGCTGAGGAGCCACTGTAGGGGTACTTACCCAGTCCATTGGACCATTGAGGAGGCCTGTGCCCTATCTCTCTAAGAAACTGGTCCTTGTGACAGCCAGATGACCTAAATGCCTTAGGGCTGTAGCAGCCATCTCCACTTTCATCAAGCTCACATTTAGCCAAGATGGTCATGGTGGCACCACATTCAGTGGAGTCCTTGCTCTGAAGTCCCTCAGAAATGTAGCTCTTGGATGCCTGCATCACCTGATATCAGGTCCTCCTGCTTAACCCCCCTGCAGTAACTTTTTGTAAGACTGAAGCTCTCAATCCAGCCACAATCCTCCCAGAAATGGGCAAGGACTCAGTGGCAACACATGACTATTTACAAATCTTTGACTCCTTGACTAACCTGTGTCCCAATTTGACTGATATCCCAATCCCTAATGCCACCCATACCATTTTTGTTGAAGGTAGCTATTTTATTCAGGATGGGGTACATTATGGTAGTGGACCCCCTATTGTTATCTGAGCATAATCCCTAGAACATGAGATCTTGGCCCAACATGCAGAAATGATTACATTGTCTCGGGCCTTTCATTGGGGAGCAAGGAAGTCTGTCAACATTTATACAGACAGCAGGTATGCATTTGCCACATCTCATTTTCAAGGTGCCTTGTACCAGGAATGGAGATTTTTTACCTCCAGTGGCAAAGACATTAAGAATGGTCCTGAAATTCTGATCCTACTGGAGGCTGTGTGACTTCCATCTCACCTTGTCATCATCCACTGCAAGAACCATCAGACAGACAACTTCCCTGAAGTTGTGGGTAATCAACTGGTGGATGAAAAGGTACAGGCCATGCATCTAAGTCTTACCAATGGGAGTGCTGTGTGATCCTCTTGTCCTTAGTTACTCTCCGAATGATTCAGACTAGAGCAAGAGACTGAGTGCAACCCTTAATCCAGAAGGATAGCTGGTCCTGCCAGATGGCTGGACTCTTCTACCAGAAGCAGTGGGGAGACAAATGGCAAAAAGAATACATGAAACCACACACATGGGAGGCACAAAATTGAATGGTCTGCTGGACAGAAACTTTTGTTTCTACGATATGCACCAAATCTGAAAAGACATCACTTCCAGATGTGAAATGTGTACATGAGTCAATCCAAAGGGGGGGGGGCTGAAAGAACCAGGGTGGGTACCAGATTAAGGGAGTTGGAACCAGAAGAACAGTGGGAGATAGATTTCCCAGAAATTAAGCCTGGGAAGTATGGGTACAAATATCTTCTAGTCCTATTAGATACCTTTTAGGGCAGGCTAGAAGTATATCCAACAAAACATGAGACTGCCTCAGTGGTGGGAATACATTGATGTCAGAGATTATTCCTAGGTTTGGAATTCCCCTTGTATTAGGATCAGATAATGGCCCTGCCTTCATAGTGAAGGTGACTCAACAATTGGCTAAGGCCCTTGGTAAAAACTGAAAATTATGTCCGGGTTAAGATGTCAGCAGAGTAAGAAGCAGCTCTTAACCTCTCCTGACCGAAACACACAAAACTCCTCAAGGGGACATAAAAACAAGTCCAGACGAACGGAGGAACCCCACAACAGGGCACAGCGTGGAAGGTACGTGGAATCGAGACTATATTTCCAGGCTATAAAGGGGTGAAACAGCTCTCACTAAATCATGGGCTGAGCAACCACCCCACCCCCATCCCCTCCACACACAACATCTATAGTGCCGAAGCCAGCTACAAAGAAATAGAGCAAGTTTGGGGCACCCATCGAGTCATTGGCAGCTCCGGGGCCTGTTCCTGAGAGCAGCAAGATTTAGGACCCCAGTAAGCCAAAGAACGCACGCGAAATCTGAGCACGGGAGCAGAGAGTGGACGCCAGGCGCAGAGCGCGGGCTGAGAGCACAAGCACGGGCAGAGGCGTGGGTGGAGGCAGACACAGCCAGGAGCTAAAGCTCTGAAAACCTGAGTGGGGAACCAGTGCAGAAGGGTATACGACTGTGGAAGCAGCGCCCTGAGACTTGTAAAGGAACCTCCTGCAGAGGATCAAGCAAGGGGGTCCACCAGGGGGCTTGACCTTGGAAAAAACCAGAACTCAGACCTCAGGAGCCAATAGACCGCGGACAGACACTGAGCACGAGGATAAACCTGAGAAGCTGCTGCGCTAATGATGGCTACCCAGTCTCAGGAAGCTCAGAAGAGAAAGAATAACAACAAGAAAAAGAAGCCTTTAACACTCGACAACTTTTACACAGAGAAAATCCAGATAACCGAGCAAACAGAGGAGGAGAACAAACAAGCATCTGGACCCTTCTCAAATAAGGAAAACTCCTCACAAGCTATGGAAGAGTTCAAAACTGAGATTTTGAGGAAAATGGAAGAGATATGGCAAGAAAATAACTGTTTCAAAGGTAGAATCTTGCAATGGAACACCAGAAATGACCATATTGAAAAGGAATACCAGAAGATTATGGCCGAAAACCAGAAGATTATGGCCGAAAAACGAAAGATTATAGCCGAAAATCAATCCCTAAAGGCTAGAATTGAGCAAGTAGAAGCTAATGATCTCTCAAAACAACAAGAACAAATAAAACAAAGTCAAAAGACTGAAAAAATAGAAGGAAACATGAAATATCTCAATGAGAGAGTGACAGACCAAGAAAACTGGTCTAGAAGAGACAATTTGAGAATAATTGGTCTTCCAGAAAAACCAGAAATTAATAGAAACCTGGACTCCGTACTAAAAGAAATTATTCAGTAAAATTGCCCTGAAGTCCTACAACAAGAGGACAATATAGACATCTAAAGGATTCATAGAACACCCACTACATTCGATCCAGAGAAGAAAACGGTTAGAAATATTATTGCCAAATTCAAAAGCTTTCAAGCAAAAGAAAAATTCTTATAAGAAGCCAAAAAGAGATTATTCAAAATATCAAGGAACACCAATCAGGATCACACAGGATCTGGCAGCCTCCACGCTAAAAGTCTGTAAGGCTTGGAATACAATATTCAAAAAGGCAAGAGAGCTGGGCCTGCAACCACGGATCAACTACCCAACAAAATTGACTATATATTTCCAGGGGAAAGTATGGGCATTCAACAAAATTGAAGAATTCCAGGTATTTGCACAGAAAAGACCAGAGCTAAATGGAAAGTTTGATATCAAACCAAAAAAATCGAGAGAAACATGAAAAGGTAAATAAGATACAGAGGGGAAAGAAAGAAAACTTATAATTTTTAAATTTGCCTTTTTAAGGGCCTCAGTGAGATCTAATTATCTGTATTCCTATGTAGAGAAATGTTATGTATAATTCTCTGTAGTGAACTCTATTCACTATTATAATATTCACTATTACAGTAATCAGAAGAATAATTCACAGGGTGAGGGTGGAACACTAAATAATCTAAGATGGCATGGGGGATGGGAAAGAGGGGATAAATAGCAGGGGACACCAAGAGAAACTTGAGTGAATAAGAAAATAAAATATTCTATTACACACAAAGAGGGCATGGGAGGGAGAGGGGACAAATGCTACTATAAGAAGGAGAGGAAGAGAGCATAAAGAGGTAATAATCAAACCTTACTCTCAGTGTAATCAACCCTGAGAGGGAAGAGTAGCTATACTATCCATTGGGAAATAAAACTCTTATCTAACCCTTCTGAGAAAGTTAGAAGGGATAAACCAAGGGGAGCAGGGGAGTGGGGAGGTCAAAAAAAGGGAGTAGTGAAGGGGGAGGGAATTCATAAGGCCTTTAAAAACAAAAAGAAGGGGGGGAAATAAGGGAGGGGGTAGAAAGGGAAGTTAATCAAGGGAGGGGATAAGGGATATGGTCTCAATAGCAAACCACTGGTTTTAAAGGAAATAGTTTAAGGAGAAGGGGTAGGAATGGGGGAGGATTTGAAAATGTCAGCAAATGCACAACTGATGATTATAACTCTGAATGTGAATGGGATGAACTCGCTCATAAAATGGAAGCAAATAGCAGAGTGGATAAGAAACCAAAATCCCACCATATGTTGTCTACAAGAAATACATATGAGGCGGGTGGACATACACAAGTTTAAGGTTCAGGGTTCGAGCAAAATCTTTTGGGCGTCAAATGAGAAAAAGAAGGCAGGAGTGGCTATTATGATTTCTGACAAAGCCAAAGTAAAAATAGATATGATTAAAAA
>NC_058132.1:211819876-211836563 GCF_016433145.1 Gracilinanus agilis | reverse complement strand
ATATGCGGGTGATGGAATACTATTGTGCTAAAAGGAATAATAAACTGGAGAAGTTCCAGGCGAACTGGAGAGAGCTCCAGGAACTGATGCAGAGCGAAAGGAGCAGAGCCAGAAGAACATTGTACACAGAGACTGACATACTGTGGTAAAATCGAATGTAATGGGCTTCTGTACCAGCAACAATGCAATGACCCAGGACAGCTCTGAGGGATTTATGGTAAAGATGCTACCCACATTCAGAGGAAGAACTGCAGGAGAGGAAACATATAAGAAAAGCAAGTGCTTGAACGTATGGGTTGGGGTGGACATGATTGGGGATGTGGACTCGAAATTACCACACCAATGCAACCACCAACAATATAGAAATAGGTCTTGATCAAGGACACATGACAAAACCAGTGGAAATGTGCATCGGCCATGGGTGGGGGGAGTGCGGGGGGTGAAGGGGAAAGTAGGAGCAAGAATCATGTAACCATGTTAAAAATGATTATTAATAAATGTTTTAAAAAAAACTGAAAATTACATAGTGCATTTAAGCCCCCAAGTTTGGGACAGGTTGGGAGGATGAACTGCACATTGAAAGAGACCTTTACTAAGTTGGCTCTGGAGTCTAGTGAGAACTGGGTAAGCCTTCTCCACTTTGCCCTCTTAAGGGATCAGTGTACCCCATATGTACAAGGCATTATCCCATTTGAAATTCTTTTTGGCCAACCTCCTCCTCTCCTTCCTAAACTAGGTTTAGAGAACCTGACTGAATACAATAACCAATATCTATTCTCTTCCCTAAAGGCCTTGGACAAGCTCAGGAAACCCCTTAATCAAACTGTCCAAGCTGTCCATCCTTTATCCTCTGAACATAATTTGCCCCATTTTACGGGTGAATTGGGGGGGCCTTGTGTGGGTCTGGAAAATCCACACTGGAACTTTCAAACAATGTTGGATTGGATCCTATGTGATAATCTTAACCACCTCAATGGCTATGAAAGTGCCAGGGAAAAAAGCACTGGATCCACATGTCCCAACTGAAACCAGTTAAACCATGGTCAGCAGTGCAGGAGTTGGAGTGGTGGACGGCTACCAAAACCTCTGATCCTCTGAAAATTAAGATCAGTTGAATTTGATCAGCATGAGGGGAGAATGGGTTGGGTTTATGTCTGGTCTCATGCTACAGGGAATTTGGGATATTGGTCTGTCTTTACAGATAGTTCATCATCAGTGGATAGTCAGTAGAATGGGGAATGGGAATGAGCTGGCCAGTGCCAAGCCAGCTATGGCCAATCAAGCTCTGGAACTTTTTTTTTTAATTTTTGTGAGATACTAGGAGAAGGCTGGATGGATCATTCGCTCTCTTACTGGTGTGGGGCCCAAATGGGAGAACTGAAGCTAGCTGAAGTTCCCCTCTATGCTTACCCATCAGCAGGGTCATCCTCCTGCAATGCACCTGGTGAATTTCATTGTGCAGCTTGGGTTGTGAAGCCATTGACCCATGGCATCAGATAGACACTGATATCATGCTACTAAGGAATGGGGAGGCTGGGGACACCATCGGTTCCTATAACTTGATTGTTTTAACTATTATAAACCCACCAGATGTGGGCTGGTCAGCAGGTCAGACATGGGGACTCTGGCTGTATCTTATTGGCAAGGATCCAGGGATAGAATTTTCGGTGCAACAAATGGTCAACAAGTTGCCACCCTCACCTGTTGGCTAGAACAGAGGTATCCTTGTGGGATTCAGACCAGTGCCCACCCCTCTAGTCTCCACACCTGGACAGCCAATCAAAACCACAGGAAGACACCCTCGGTAAGAGCAATTCCTCCTCAATATGCTTGCAACAGCCTTCACCTTCTTGAATACCAGTGCCTCCCAGACAAGATCTGACTGTTGGCTCTGCTTGAACTCTCAATCTCCTTATTATATTGGTATTGGGGCACAGGGGACTGTGAGTTCCTCATCTCCTCCAAACCTTCTGTATGTTGCCTCGATCCCAGATGATGAGACCAAAACACAACATAAATGGGGGATATGAGCTAATCCTTACCCTGGAGGACCTACAGGGTAATGGCACTTGTTTTCTGGATTCTGGGGTAGATCTCAGCAGCTTGTTTCTTGCTTCTTACTGTGTCAGCACTATCACTACATCCAACTCTAATCCCTCTGAGATTCGGTTTTGGAAAGCCCCTCCTGGTACATGGTTTGCTTGCACCATATTTATTATGCCCTGCCTCTCCCCTCATACACTGAAAACGCAGGATGCTACAGGGAACCCAGTAATTTGCTTCCTGGTTTATATTATTTCCAAGGTTTACTATTACTTGGGGGAAAGAGGTGTGTGGGAAGCCTTTAAGAGAAATTAGAATATCAAATATATATTTTTATCTGGACCCCATCAAAAGGTCAACACAGTCCAACCATGTGTTGAACCCTCCTCCATTTTGAGATTGAGACTGGACTGGACTGAGATAAAAATCTGAGATGACTCTTTTGACTCCTTTTCATAATTCACACCTTTCTTTAAAAAGCAATACAATCTTATTTAAAAAGCTTTGAGCTCTCAGTAAACCAGCAATAAAAGGGTTAACACTGTTCCTCTTTGGCTAGGAATGCAGCTGCCTGCTACAGCCAAGGCTGAACCATTAGCAGAGGCATTTTGCCCAGAATTAAAGTAAACTAATGGGTCTCAAAAATATTGTTTAATACCATCAAGACTGAGAAATTCAGGGGTTTACCATCCTAACAAAATGTTCCAGACTTCGCTTAATGATAACACATATAGTTGATAGTTTAGCATAGGTTTTATCTACACCTTGAAGCTTCTAAGGCTTTCATTTTGTCTGTGGTAAAAATACTGCTCTGTGTAATTGTGGGAAACTTTCTTGGGCTTTTGGGGGAAGGGGATCTTTAATTTCCTATATAATAAACTTGTACTCCATTGTACCTCAGAGCACTTTGAGCTAACAAGCCGTGCTTCCAATCTGTTTCATTCTTTACATCTGATGACCACCCTAGACCACTCAGAACATCTCTAATTTATAAAGCAAGTTCTCTATAGAGGTGGAGAACATTTTGAAGGGATGCAGACTGGAGAACACCTCATGGGCCTTGTCCAACATCTTAGAGTGCCCATTCTTATCCCAATCTTTATAGGGCTAGGTATAGGAGAAACTGCAGCTTTAAGTACTGTTGCCCTAATTCAAGGGAGTCAGAATTTCCAGTCTTTCTCTCAATAGATTGTGAACTGATTTAATCCTTGTGGAGAGCAATTCGGAACTATATTCAAAGGACTATACAATAGTACATATCCTTTGCCCAGCAATACCATTACTAAGTTTTATTCCCAAAGAGATAAAAAACATAAAGGGAAAGAACCTATATGTACAAAAATATTTAAAGTAGTTCTTTCTGTGGGGACAAAGATTAGAAAGTGAGGGAATACTCATCAATTAGAGAATCACTGAGTAAATTATAGTATGTGATTGTAATATAGTATATGATTGTAGTATATGATGTAATATAGTATTGTGCTGTAAGAAATGAAAAGCAGGAGGAGCTCAGAAAAACCTGGAAAGACTTGCATGAACTGAAGTAGAGTGAAATATTGTACCAGAACGCTGTACACAGTAACAGGAATACTGTATAATAAATAACTGTTAATAACTTAGCTATTCTCACCAATACAATGATACAAAACAATCTCAAAAGCCATGCCATCTTCCAAAGACAGAATTGATGGACTCTGAATCAAGACCAAAACAAAGTGTTTTCACTTTCCTTCATAATTTCTTTTCTTTTTTTTTAAGTTTCCTTCCACAAAAGGATTAATATCGGAAAATGTTTTACATGATTGCTCATGTGAAATCTATATGAGATTGCTTGCTGTAGTGTGGGGTGGTGGAAGTGGCAATGGAGAGGGAGGAAGAGAATTTGAGACTCAAAGTTCTTTGGAAAATGTTGGAAATTGTTTTTAAATGTAATTGGGGGAAATGAGATTTTAAAAAAGATTTTCTAGTGGGGAAGAAACCTGCTGATGTAAGTTTTTGGTAGGTGGGTAGGTGGGACAGTCAAGTCAAGATGGGAAATTGACAAGGAAAAATATGTTTTTCATAGTTTTGTAATGCTGTCCACAATTGACTTGTGTCTGAAAGAGAATAAAAAACTAGTGTGAAGAAGCAAAAACAAAATCACAATCTCAGTAACTTTTAATTTTGCTAATTGCACCAGGAGACTATCCAGTCCTTGAATTTTTTTAGTGCATCTTTCACATCCTTGTTCCTTAGACTATAGATAAAAGGGTTCAGCATGGGAATGACTGTGGTGTAGATCACTGAAGCCACTTTCTGTTGAGTGATATTGCTGCTTGTTTCAGGCCAACAGTACATAAAAATGATGGAACCATACAGGACAGCAACAGTTACCATGTGGGAGCCACAGGTGCTGAAGGCCTTGTACCTACCCTTAGCAGAATGAATGCTGAGAATACTGGAGAGGATGAAAGCATAAGAGATCAAGATGGGTATAGTGGTTACCAATGAATTGACCACAACAAGAAGCATCACCAAAAGCTCATTAATGTAGGTACTAGAGCAGGAAAGTTTCAGAAGGGGAGGAATGTCACAGAAATAATGACTAATAATATTGTTTCCACAGAAGGACAGTCTAGACAAACCACTTGTATGAGTAATGGCCCCCAAAGTCCCCATGACATATACACCTAACACCAACAGGTAACAGATATTCTGAGACATGGTACTGTGATAGAGAAGGGGACTACAGATGGCCACATAACGATCATAAGCCATGGCTGTCAGCATGTACCAGTCAGCAATACCAAAAGTACAGAAAAAAAAGAACTGGGTCAAGCACCCTGAATAGGAGATGATGTTCTTCTCTGATAAAAAGCTCACCAACATTTTTGGGGTAATGATTGAAGAGTAGCAGAGATCAATGAAGGACAAGTTACTGAGAAAATAGTACATAGGAGTGTGAAGCTGAGAATTGATCCTGATGAGTAAGATTAAGCCCATATTACCCACAAAAGAGATAATGTATATTTCTAGAAAGAGTAAAAACAGTGGGATCTGGAATTCTGGCTTCTCTGTTAATCCCGTAAGGATAAAATCTACCACTATGGAATGATTCCTTTTGTCCATTGTCCTCTGAAAATTGAAGTGGGAATCTGTAGAGATGGAAGAGAAAAATCCTATTAGAAAAAGTTGAAGATTTGACAGTGTCTGTTTACCTAAGAACTCATGAATGACAAAACTTATTCTTGAACTCACGTTAGGATCCCCAAATGCCTGCAGATATTCCTAGAATATTAATGTAAATTTATATAATAGATTTCAAGGCTAGGATTTGAGAGGAATTTTCAAAATCTTACAATCCAATACACACTAACACCACAAATACCATCTATGAAAAAAACATTTTTTTAATAAAGAACTGTCTCATTAAGGATTCTCAGCACCTGATGGTGATGAAACAAAATAATAAATATAAGTAAAAAAAACAAACCAAAAAAATGCTTAAATGGAAAGACATAGAAACAATGATAACAACTATGACAGATCTGGATGAAAGATCAAGGAGAAAAGCATTTAACAATTATTGGATTTCCTGAAAACTGAGAGAAAGAAATAAATCTAATTTTTACATGTTTGGAAAAATAAAGAACATTTCCCATAAATATAGAAACTGTAAGTTATCTTATTCCATAAGATATTAATGGAGAATAATCCAAAATTCTACTGCTTAAGACAAAAAATTATCAAGCTTCAAGAATGTAACAATGAAATAAACTACAGCAGTCAAAAGCAAAGGTAACATGAATATGATGTATACTGAGAAACATAGGAACATAAATGTATGCAAAGGAAAGCAAGAAGAATCAGGAAAACAATATATGTGATGATTACAGTATTGTTTGAAAGAACAATGATAAAATAATTGAAATTGGATAATATCAAAATTGAATAAGTTTGGCCCTTAAAAAGAAATATGAAAAAGTGGCTAGTCACCTAACTTGGATATAGGGGAATTTATTTTTATTCTTAATGATAAAAACAGTTGTTTGGAAGGAGTGGGAAGAAGAATTTCCTTGGAAACTGTATAATGGCAAGATAAATATTAACAACATTTTAAAAATAAAAAATTAAGACATCACTTCCTCAAAAGAGCTGATTCCCATTTTATGCTATTCTCCCATAAAAATGCTAAATGACAATGGAAACAATAATAAAATATTTTTAAAGTTTCCCTCCTTACCTCTATGACTGGCAAATAAGAAAAGATCACAAATCATTGCTGTGAATGATTGCCACGGACTTCCTTGAACAAAGAAAATAAGCAACTGATCTTTAAAGTCTTCCTTCAGATTTGTCTGAAGCTACCAAAAAATTGAGTAACTTCTTAATGGTTATGAAGTTAGTGTATCACAATTAGATTTTAACCCAGGTTTTCTTGATTCCAAGTCTGACCCTTGTTGTATTTTGGAAGCTGTAAGATATCAGGGGTCTGTAGCAATCAAATCTCTCTAATGCTTTGGTCTATGGAGGGACACACCCACACACCCACAAGCAGGCTTGACTGAAGGGAGGGGTAGGATCTTGTCAAAGTGCTCCCTCACTTCCCCTCTCCCAAGAGACAGTTAGAAAGTCAGTTACAATATGGATATGGTGGACAATTTGACTAAATATCTTCTGGGCCCAGACAGTAGGTTAGGAAAGACTGAACTTCTAAAGATGATAACTTTCTCTAAATTGTTTCCCCACAGGATTGTATTGGAGAAGCTTGATGTCTTTGCACCTCACAGGCACAGAGGATAGGATTTACTTCTGGTCTACAAAGTAGGAGGAACTCAGCTTGAGGAAGTTGTGAGTATATTCCCAAAATATATATCTGGGCATTGCTCCCAGTTGATAACAGGTTTAATGATAAGTGGGAATGGGAAGGATGGAGGATGGCTAAAGATAGATAAGGTCAGGAATTCCCCTAAATAGCTATGTCAAATAGCCCCTCTCTTTAAAGGGAGTAGGGTAACTTGAATAGCTGATCTGCTCTCTAACCCTATAAATATTCTTCTTCTATATCAAAATAGCTAAACTAAGGTAGATTGTGATGTTGATGAATGTTTAACCAAAATCAAACAGCTTGGCAGTTAGGAACTAAAATGGCTCTGCTCAGATGGAAGACCCAAGCCCCAAGACCAACCCAGGACTCAAGACCCAGCAAGTAGAGTCACCTGCCTTCTCTCATCCCAGGGCTCCAACTGTCTTTTAACTGTCCCCTCTCTCAGAGTTCTCAGGGGGCCCTATGGAATTCTGAACTGTAGCCTGAACCCCCCTCTGCAGTTTGAATCCCTCTCTGCAATATGAATCTCACACCCTCTATATGACATACTGCCTCTCAATTCAAAATTTCCATTTCTTCCATAGGAGTACAAGCTCAAATTATGACTTTTGAAGACTATTACCAAAGCCTTTTACTGGGTTTCAATTCTGAACTCTCTTTTTCCCCTCCAAAGAAAACCTCATATAACATTCAAAACATTCTTTCTTAATATAGATATGATCATTTTACTTGTCTCAAAAGTCATTGGAACTCCATATAGTATAGTGAGTACCTTTCAAATACCTTTATCAAGGTCATCTACAATTTGGAGGCATTTATCTTCCCAAGCTGATTTCAAACTCCCTGACATGAACCCCAAATCTTTCATTTTTTCATTCTATTAGTTAATAATCATTTATTCAGTAGGTGCTATTTGGAAAACACAACAGATAACTGTGGATATTTAGATGACACACTGAATTCATCAATCTACCAACAAGTTTTTATGAAACATCCACATCATGTGTCATGTATGTGTTCAAAACTAGAGATAAAAATATACAAAATGAAACTATTTTTATATAAAAGGAGCCAGTTTTTATTTCATAAGTTTCTAGTCTAATAGGGATCATGGTTCAAATCTTAGTCTTACTACTTACTACCTTGTGACCTTGGAGAAATATTTAGCCTCTAAGGGCTTCAGCTTCATCATCTTGAAATATAGATCTGGATTGGATAATCTACAAATTTCTTTCCAGCTCTAACTCTATGGTACAAAAGTCCAAAATTAAAATTTACAAAATTGTCATTTATAAAGCCATCCTTTAATTCTAGTAACTTCATTTGGAAAAAGAGACCCAATACATTAGCATGAATTTCATAGCTTTCACTCATTTTCTCTTAAATGGATCAGATATATAAACACAACCATGATCAATCAACTTCTCAAAACTCTATACCTCTTCTGTGCCATGTTGATATGTGTGCCAAAACTTCAGAAAGTCATTATTCCATCACTTTGGGTATACTTCCGGTGATTAAGAACAGACCCCATATATATATATGTAATTAGACCAATAGTGAGCAAGGTAGGTAACCTCATAAAATGAAACATGTAGGTGGTATAATAAGTTAATTTTTAGGGTTCCTTTTTATAAAAACAAATATTTTAAGGTCTTTATTATTTGCTCATTCCATTGAATGTTTTCTCCTCCTAAAAACAATTCCCTTTTTAAAGTTTCCAAAAATCTCTATTATTTTTGGTTGTTGTTATTATTATAGCTTTTGAATATGATATTGAATATTCAGGACTGACTATGTGGCTCAGTAAATTGAGTCTGGCCTAGAGACTAGAGGTCCTACATTCAAACCTGATCTCAGACCCTTTTCTAGCTGCGTGGCCCTAGGCAAGTCACTAATACCACTGCCTCCCCTTTACTACCCTTCTGTCTTGGCACCAATATACAGAATTGATTCTATGATGGAACATAAGGTGTTTTTTTTTTGTTTTTTTAAACCCTTTTACTTCAGTGTATTGTCTCATAGATGGAAGATTGGTAAGGGTGGGCAATGGGGGTCAAGTGACTTGCCCAGGGTCACACAGCTGGGAAGTGGCTGAGGCCGGGTTTGAACCTAGGACTCCTGTCTCTAGGCCTGACTCTCACTCCACTGAGCTACCCAGCTGCCCCACATAAGGTGTTTTTTAAAAAATGATAAGTATCTTCTAAAGTTCTCTGCTAATGCATCATGATAGTGTAGAGGTGACTCTGAGTTCCTGATGCTTACACAAATAAAAAGACAAGGAAAGAAAAGTATTAATAAGTAGGAAGAGCTTTGATCATGAACCTAGTGGCATACAAAATGTGACATCTGAGCACCAACTTTTCTAAATTCAGAGGGACTCATCAGCAATTTAGAGGTAGCCAGTGTTATATTCATAATCTGGGAAATGATGGATGCCACCTTGAATGACAGGGAAGGCAGTTGGAAGACATGGAATGTTCCTAGGTGCCCTGAGCCAGGGGCAACCGTCGGTTGGCCTGACAGTATAAATATCTCTGAAAGCCACTTGGAGGGGGACTCTCTAGGTCTCTCTGGGCTCTGGAGATCTCTGGACAGGAGTCTCTGGACTGGGAAATCACTGAGTGGGTGGTTAAGGGAGGCAGGGAGGTCTATGAAGAAGAGGGTAGGAATAGATCTGAATATTTCCTGAAAGACTGTGAGAACTAATGTATCACTAAACCCTGGTAGTGAGAAAGCTGAGAGAATAAGATCACCAACACAGCTGCATCAATAGCATTCACTATTCTCTGGCTTGGCTGTGGCCAGGCTGGGCCAGAGGTAGTGGAAAAAATAAAGCTTTAGCTTCTACTAGATCAATAGTCCTGATTGTCAACTAGGCATAGATATTAGATCAATAGGGTCTCCAATCCCCATTCCTTGCCCTGTTTACCTTTTCCCCGATTATAGATAAAGTGAGTTTAACAAGTCCCTTCCTGAGTGGTCATTATATCATGACCCTTAGGGAGGGAGTCAATGCAGTCAGATACCAAACGTGATCTAAGGCAAATCAAAGCCCTGTATTAATCTATCCAACCTCAGGTTGGACCTGAAAAGGTTACCCATCCCTCTAACCTTTTGGAGGTTTTCCCTAGGCAACTGTTAGAGAAAAGGGGAAATTATAACAACTATCAAGGGGTGATCGGAGTTGGTGTTCCTCGATCATCTGCAGCTAGGGAGAATACAGATAGATACATTCACATCACTGTATATCTATATCTTCTTAGGACCCCCCCCCCACTTTCATTTATAACACCAGCTTGTACCTTGAATAGAATGCTGGTTCTAATTTAGAAAGACTGGACTTCAAATCTAGGTTTAGACACTGAGTCCCCCTGGGTAAGTAAATTAACTTGTGTCAGTCTTAGTCTCCTCATATGTGTTAAGCACTGAGGATGGAGGGAAAAGTAAAATATACTCACTGTTCTTCAGAAGCTAACAATGGAATAACATAGACATACAAATAACTATATAAAAACAAGTTATATCCAGGATAAATGGAGAAAAATCATCAGAGGAAAGGAAATAGAATTATGAGTACAATAAATGCTTTTTATACAAGGTAGCAATTTAGATGTGACTTGAAAAAAGGCAGATTACTCAGAAAGTAGACATGAGAAAGTATTCTAGACATATTGGATGACCAGAAAAAATGCCCAGTCAGTCAGGAGATGGAGTGTTTTGTTTGGGATACAGCAAGAAGGGATCAAAGTTAGAATGTAAGCTCCTTGGAAGCAGGGATCCAGTGCGTAAGGCTTAAGAATGGAAAGTAGAAAGAGGAGGAAGGTTGTGAATCAAGGAATTTCATACTTGCTTCTGGGAGGTGATATGGAATCACTGGAGCTTAAGTAGGGAAGTAATATAAAGTCATAAGTTGTCTTAGGAAAATCACTTTGACAACTTGGTGGAGGATGGACTAGAATGAAGAAACTTATGGTAAGCAGATTAATCAGTTGTTTATTTCAATCATGTAAGCATAAAATGATGTAGGCCCACATCAGTGTGGTGACAATGTCAGAGATTAGAAACGGGCATATGTAAGAATTTGTATAAAGATAAAAACCAAAGGCCTTGGCAAAATTCTGGATATATGAGTGGAAGAGAGTGAGGAATCATGGATGATACTTTAGTTATGAGCCTGGATAACCAGAAGGATGGTGAGGCCCTCAATAAAAAAAAAATACATCCAAAAGAATAAATAGTTTGGAAGAAAACTAATGAGTTCAGTTTTGAACATATTGAGTTGTATATGGAATATTCTGTTGAAGATGTATTATAGGTGGTAAGAGATTCTAAAATGAATGTCAGCAGAAAAATGAGGGCTAATTAGTAAGTCTGAAAATGATCTGCATAGAGAAGATTATTGAATCCTTCAGAACTGATGAGATTCTCAAGTGAAAACATAGAGAGGTTTGCAGGGAAAAGGATCTGAGTAAAGAGGAGAGGAAGCAAATTACCAAAAAAAACAAAAAAACAAAAAACATCACTCTATTTGTGAATGATATTTTAGGGAGAAGTGCTTTGTATGAATTGAAGAAAAGCCAATAAGAATTAATACTATAGTGATTTTTATCTTTTAGGAACCATCTGGGTTGGGAAGTCTAAAGTCTTAAAGTATGAAATGAAGACAGTATAGGAGCTCTGAGATGACAGTGCCCCAAAAGAGCAAAATAGTCAATGATTTATCAGTAGTGGCCCTCTGGTGTGGTATGTTCTATCATTCATCTTAAAGACTTTTGGGAAAAGTAGCAGAGGAAGACCATAGCAGTATTCATTTTGGAAGAAAGACTTTTAGTTTGAGAATAGTTGCCAGGAAGAGAATGCCAGACTCAAGATTGTCTCAGAAACCAATTATCCTGCTGCATTCCAACTGTAGCTCTTTTTTAAGTGTTTACTCCCAAGTTAGAATGTAAGCTCTTTGAAAATAGGAACTATTTTACTTCTGTATTTGTATCCCTACTGTATTATATTCCCCCAAACATAGTGTTTAGCATATTTCTAAATGCTGAATTGATTCTTTATTCACTTGAACACCTAGAGCTCACTGGCTATGATCAATTTAAATAGTAAAGGACATTGGATGCCACTTCTGCCACGGAAAAGCCAAGAAAGCTTTCCTGAGTGTAGTTTGTGGCAAGAATAAAGGGGAGTGAAGGGAGACACAGAGATTTATATCCATCTGCAATCCAGGATCATGAAATCCCTAGAAAGGTATGAATATTTTATCTACTTTTGTTTTTGTCTTCTAGTGATCTTAACTCTCAACCGTAACTCTTAGGTTCGGAAATAAACAAAATAACAACTTGGCAAATAACTTGCCAAGAAGACCTGAAACTTTTCATTAAAATTTGAACATTAAAAAAAAACAACTAAAATTATAAAATGTTCTTCGCTATGCTGTTTGCATATGTGTCACTAAATTCCTGGCACAGAAAAAAGTAGAGTCAAAGAAATAAACAAGCAGGTTCACTTTTTCTTTTCATCATCTAAACACATATTATAGAGCAGGGGTTGGCAACCTTTTTGGCCGTGAGAGCCATAAACACCACATTTTTTAAAATGTAATTTTGTGAGAGCCGTACAGTGTTCACAGTGCACACTCCTGTAACAGTGTGCGCTCCTGTAATAGCACATGAAAAAAAAATTAACTTTATGGCTCCTGCAGAAAGAGCCATATCTGGCCCTCAAAAGAGCCAGATATGGCTCGATAGCCATACGTTGCCGACCCCTACTATAGAGAATGGTACAGAAAGGGATTTGCCTCTAGTCCCATTTCTCTGTTAGTTTAAACTAACTATAAGTGTGTATGTCAGGCACTCCTATTTCCTCCCTAATTTTTTACTATTTAGTTCAAAAATATGAAATTTGATTACTTGCCTTATTTTGGTCAGATTTAGAAGAGATAGCAGACTGATGATTATTTTCTTCAATCTCTTATAATGCAAGAACAATTCATAAAGGTTACTGCCACAGCAATTATAAATTGACAGACTTTGATAATGATGCTTCAAGAGTAGGATAGTTGTCACATTTCTGATAAGGTAGTAGATTTTGAGTAGTAATTTTGAGGCATTAGAAGAAGGCTAGAAGGTTTCTACTCAATTCCTCAAGGCTGAAACATAAATAATAACTTCTTCTCAGAGTTGCTTTGTCTAGAGGAGGGAGAATTTTTATCTGCCCAACCATTATCTTAATGCAAATTGCTCTAAGGAAATGAATAAAAATAGATGCCCCTTCAGAATTTATTCACTCCATAGATTGGTGTCCCTGGGAAAGAAGCAATTGCATGGAGTGAATTTATCTGCAGACAATGACATTCCCCTGAGCATTTCTGGTAATTACAGAAAATTGGAATTGCTCTGGTGGTACAGGGAGCAGGAATCAAGCTGAAGTATGCTAGTGGTGGTCTGATCTATAGTCAGCAAAAACAATCCCCCCAGACAGTTCTGTGGATTATTCCCTCAGTTCATTGGTCTTCTTCATCCCTTCACCTTAGGATTGGAGGGCTTCCTCCTATGGAGCTTAGTATCTCCTTTTCCTTAAATTGTCTTTATTCTTTGCTTCACAATTAGTGTTTTTTTCCATTCTTTCCAACTATTATACCATCAATATCTTCATATATGTGTATATATGTGTGTATGTGTATATATGCATACATATACACAATATTTCATTTTCAATAAAGTTGTTATGACTATAGGCCATAGTTGTCAGCATGTAGAATTCAGCAATCACAATGAAGAGGAAGAAAAATAACTGACATCCTGAATGTGAGATAATGTTTTTTTCTGATACAATGTTCTCCATCATTTTGAGTGTGAGGACAGAGGAGTAGCAGCTATATATGAAAGACAGGTTATTGAGGAAATAGTTTATAGGCATATAAAAGCTGAGAAGTGATCCAGATTAATAAGATCAAGTTTTGGTTCCCCTACATGGAGAATAAGTAGATTTCCAGGAATAAAAGGAAGAATGGTACTTAAGTTCTGTTTGATTTGTTAAATCCAAGAGGATAAACTCTATCACAATGGTTTTATTTCTCTTTACCTTTCTTTTGCAATAATGTTAGAAATCTGCAGAGGCTTGAGAGAAACATCTAAGTGACCAAAATTGTTTTCTCTATTCTCTGTCTTTGACAGGTCCTAAGGGGTCCTGACAAAATTTCGAGGGCCCCAAAGGGGTGAGGAGAATGAGACATGGGGGAGAAGAATGACATGGGTCAGGAGGGCCAATGAAGCTGGTAGAAATCAGAGGCAAAGTTTATTGACCACAATTAGTATTTTATAGAGAAAGTGATATAGGCTAAGGGATTAGGTAAGTTTCATACAGAAACAATGATAAGTAATGGTTTACAAGATAACTATATACCACCAAAATCTTCCAAGAGTGATCCAAGGAAAATCTCTGACCCCCTTACTCCTGAGAGTATTCCCAGAGTAACCGTTATCTCCCAACAGTCCCTTCCAAGGGCCACTGGGAATTCTTTTAAAGGAATCCCTAGAAAAATTCTAACTGACGCTTAAGGTAAACCTTCAAAATTTCTTTTCTAAGCTGCAGACCTTATAATTAGCCTTGTTCTCTAATTAATCCAATTAAGTAATTAACACTTATAAATTATATATTCCTTGTGGAGCTTAAATTTTCCATGAGAAAAAAATCTCTCCTATTAACAAACTATATAACTTGAAAAAACCAAGCTCAGACCCAGCTTGGGCATTAGACTTCACACTTGTACTATGTACTTTTTAAAGTTGTAAGTAAAGTATTATTATTAACATAGTGAATTTTATTTTAATGAGAAGATCTTATGGTTTACAAAAAATAGACATCTAGAATTATCCAGCTAAATTTGAGGTTACTCTTCCAGCTGATCTGTATTTTTAAATTAGAAATATTGGAAGTTTTGGAAAATTTGGAAAATTTGGAAATATCAAAGACTTTTAATTTTCTTATATTATGTCTTTGATTGATAACAATGTTGAGGACAGAGTTTTTTAAAGGAAAAACTAGTAGAGTTCAAGGAGAAAATAGATAGTAAAACTATAATAGTGGCAGACCTAAACCTTCCTCTATCTGATCTAGATAAATCAAACCAAAAAATAAATGAGAAAGAGGTAAGATACGTGAATGAAATCTTAGAAAAATTATAGTTAATAGATATGTGGAGAAAAATAAATAGGGACAAAAAAGAATACACCTTCTTTTCAGCAGTACAAGGTACATTCACAAAGATTGAACATTAATAGGGCATAAAACCTGGCAAACAAGTACAAAAGAACAGAAATAATGAATGCAAACTTTTCAAATCATAATGCAATAAACATAATAATTAGTAAGGGTACATGGAGAGATAAATCAAAAATTAATTGAAAATTAAATGTTATTATTCTCCAAAATCAGTTAAAGAACAAATCATAGAAACAATTAATAATTTCATTGAAGAGAATGACAATGGTGAGACATCCTACCAAAACTTATAGGATGCAGCCAAAGCAGTACTCGGGGGAAATTTATATTCTCGAGCTCATATATCAACAAATTAGAGAGGGCAGAGGTCAATGAATTGGGCAGGCGAATTAAAAAACTAGAAAGCAAACAAATTAAAAATCCCCAGATGAAAACTAAATTAGAGGTCCTAAAATTTAAAGGAAAAATTAATAAAATCAAAAGTGAAAGAACTATTGAATTAACAAGTAAGACTAGAAACTGGTGCTTTGAAAAAACAAATAAAATAGACAAAGTACTGGTTAGTCTAATAAAAAAAGGAAAGAAGAAAATCAAATTAACAGTATCAAAGATGAAAAGGGAGACCTCACCTCTAATAAAGAGGAGAAATTAAGGCAATCATTGAAAACTATTTTGTCCAATTATATGGCAATAAATATAGCAATCTAGGTGATATAGATGACTATTTACAAAAGTATAAATTGCCTAGATTAATAGAAGAAACAGAATATTTAAATAACCCCATCTCAGAAAAAGAAATTGAACAAACCATCAAAGAACTACTTAAGAAAAATCCCCAGGGCCAGATGGATTCACAATTGAATTTTATTAAACATTTAAAGTACAAATAATCCCAACACTACACAAACTATTTGACAAAATAAGCAAAGAAGGAGTTCTACCAAATTCCTTTTATGAGACAAATATGGTACTGGTCTGAAAGCCAGGCAGACCAAAAACAGAAACAGAAAACTATAAACAAATCTCCTTAATGAAAATTGATGCAAAAAACTTAAATAGAATACTAGCAAAAAGACTCTAGCCAGTGATCATGAGGGTTATTCATTATGATCAGGTGGGATTTATACCAGGAATGCAAGGATGGTTCAATATTAGGAAAACCATCCATATAATTAACCATATCAACAAGCAAACCAACAAAAAATCACATTATTCTCTCAATAGATGCAGAAAAAAAGCCTTTCTTAAAATACAACACTCATTCCTACTGAAAACACGAGAAATTATAGTAAAAGAAGGGCTTTTCCTAAAAATAATATACAGTATATATTTAAAACCATCAGGAAGCATCATCTGCAATGGGCATAAATTAGAAGCCTTCCCAATGAGATCAGGAATGAAATAAGGATGTCCATTATCACCTCTACTATTTAATGTGGTACTAGAAACACTAATAGTAGCAATTAGAGAAGAAAAAGAAATTGAAGGTATTAAAATAGGCAATGAGGAGACTAAGCTATGTAATAATACATATATATATATATATATATACACACACACACACACACACACACACACACACACACACATATATATATATATATATATATA